>NW_024496526.1:1839464-2140441 GCF_017590055.1 Onychostruthus taczanowskii | reverse complement strand
GATGCGGATGTGGCGGAGCGGCCCGGCCGCCCCGCACCGGCCCCGGCACCGGCCCCGGGGGGCCCCGCTCCGCCGAGCCCCGCACCCCGCCCCGCTTCCCGCCCGGCGCTGAGCCCCCGCCGCAGGTACGATCGCGCTCCGGGCACCGCGGAGGGGAGGAGGACGATGAGGAGGATGCTGCCACCGCCGGGGGGAGGGGGGACTCTCCGGGGAGCCCCTTCCTCGCCACCCGCGCGGGTGCGGGGGGTCCCTTGGCACCTGCAGCCCCCCCGCCCAGGGAGCGGGTCGGGGGGGACGTGGCCCCGCTGCACCCCCGAGGGAAATGAAGAGAAGAGGCTTCCCCGCTGCCCGGTGGGTGCCGGGGGGGTGGCCGTCACCCGCCGTTCCCCCGCACCCCGGGCGGGTGTCCTGACCTTGGCCGTGGGGCGGGGGCTGCGGCGGGGACGTGCTGGGTGGCTCTGCCCGGTTGCGGCCACCTCCGGGGACACACCAGTGTCCCCATGGTGCGAGAGGGGAGAAAGGGTGGCATCGGGTGGGGGGTGCAGGGCGTCCCCATCCCAATCTCACGCTGGCGGTGCCGCGGCCCGGCAGCCGCCCGTCAGTCACCCTGGTCCCCTTCGCGGGGACCTCCCGATCCCCATCATGAGAGGTGACAGTCCCCGCCATGGGGGGTGACAATCCCACAGCCTCGTGGGGCTGAGGCGTGGGGTGGCCAAGCCCAGGCTGTGCCATTGCGGGGTGTTTTGGGGACTAGGACGGTGTGACCCCCCCTCCCTGAGGTGCCAGCAGCGGGGACCACAAATTGTCCCCGGTGTCCCTAGGCACTGCTGCAGGCGCTCGTTCCCTGCCCCGCATGGAGAAACCCTGCAGTCAGTGGACACCTCCCCTTCCCATGCCTTTGTCACCCTGCTGTCACCGCCTCCCCCAGCCAGGGTCCCCATGTGCCCCCATCCCCACGATGCTGCCGCACCCAGGGCGCTGATCCGCTGGGTGCTGGGGACCACCCCGCTGCTGTCCCCGCCTGCTCCAGCTGTGTCCCCAGGCAGGGGTGGCAAGGACCCTGGCGCTGGCGGCACTGCTGTGGGGCTGCTCCCGGAGTGGCAGGGGGCTGCTGTCAGCCTTCTGCCAGGATCCGCACGGCTTCCACATGCCCGGGAAAGGGGAATCACGGCACCGGCCTCAGCTCGGGGACCTCAGCCATGTCCCCTCCTGGGGACACCTTTGGCAGCTGCCGTCAGCCCGGCTGGCGTGGGGTGACGGGTGCTGGAGGGCCACAGTGACAAGATGGAGCTACCAGCAGGATGTGACCCCCCCCCGCAAACCCGTCAGGCACCGGTGGGCTCCTGTGAGGAGCGGCTGTGGCAGTGCCAGCACCATCTGCAGTGGGACAAGCAGCGATGGCGGGTCCCACGGGTGCCCGTGTCCTGCCAGCAGCCGTGGGGACAATGACCCGCATCCTGCCAACCCACCCATGCTGCCCTGGCACGGGGGGCTCCGGGGACTGCCCCCCGTCGCGGCGGTGCCAGCCTGCCGCTGCCAATTGCCACGGCGGCGGAGACCGAGCCCTGCCTGCAGCGCTGGCACCGCTCCCACTCCCCGAGCCCCGGGGTCACCGTCCCCTGGCGATGGCACTGACATCCCGCACCGCCGCCATCCCCGAGCCCACCGCGCCGCGGGAGCCTCTGCCCGCGGTCCCTCTGTACTATTCCTGGCGGGTTTGGGGCTGGAGGGGGGATACACGACACCCCGGCAATGCCAGCAGCCTGGAGACCTGGCACCCGGCCGGCTGCACCGGGGTCACCCCGGGTCCCCCAGCCGTGCCGGCGGCCGGGCAGTGTGGGGGGCCCAGGGGACCCCAGCCTGGCCGGTGGAGATGGGGGGGCTCCCCCCGCGCCCGGGCTCCATCCCAGCCGCCCCCAGCCGGACTGGGAAGCCCCTGGGCCCAGCCCCGCGACGGACTGGTTTGAACTGGTGTGGCGGGGGGGAAGCTGGGCTGGGGCTGGGCTGGCAGCGCCTGGCGCGGGCAGGAGAGGCCATGGGGGGAGAGCAGGCAGGGGCAGGCAGGAGCGGGCAGGGGCCTCGCTCGGGGGCCGCAGGTGCTGGGGCGTCCGGCCAAGCCACCGCAGGGCTTGTCCCCGTCCCCATCCCGGCGGGGCCCCCGCGGCGCCCCGTTTCCCGAGGCCGCGTGGTTTGGCAGCCTCCCGCTCGCCCGCCCGCGGCCGCGCTGGGAGCCCTGGCGTCAGCGGCTGGAGGCCCCTTTCCCACCCGTCCCGCCCGGGGATGGCTGCGGTCCCCACCCAGCACCGCCCGCACCGGGACCCCCCAACCTCCCACCCCTGAGGACGTGAGGACGCGACCGTCGTTGTGGGACCAGCAGTGACGCCTTGCCTGGCCCCACTGCGGGACCATCGTCGCCGGGGGGCCGCCAGCCCCCCCTCCCACTCCCTGGGCTGGGGGTCCTTGGGTGCCACCCAAGCTGTGGGGTGCTGCCCCTGTGTCTGTCTGTCCCCGAGCTGTGCCACCAGGCTGTGGGGCACATGGGGGTTGCTGGAGCTCCAGAACCGTGGTAGGGCTCGGGGGGGGACAGCCCACGGGCACATCCCGCCCCGGGGCGCAGGTTGAGACCCCCCCCAGAGGGGACGGCAGGCAGGCAGGGAAAGCTCAGTGAGTGTCCCTGTCCCGGGAGACGGGACGCTGAGATGGGGCAGCCTCCACAGCGGCGGGAGGAGGTGGATGCTCAGGCGAGGAACCCCCCCCCACCACTGAAGAGGAGGGACCCGCCTATGGGGCTGACCCCACGGCCGCGGGAGGCTCGGGGTGATGAGATGCTGTGGGGCGGCTCCTCCCACCCTGGGAGCCTGGGACAGGAACCCCCCCGGGGCCGGCCCCTCGGCCAGCACAGGGGTGCAGGCGGGGGGTCCCCCGCCCCGCCGCCCGGGCCCCATGCCCCCCGCGGCTCCTCCGCATTCCTCAGCGTCTGAGCCGGGCTGGACCCCCGCCAGCGCGGGGGGCCCCTCCGGCGGGGCAGGGCGGGGGACGGGCCCCCCGGGGCGGGGTGAGGATGGAGGGGGCCCCCCCGCTGCCACGTGTGCTGGGTGCGCCGTGCCCCCCGACACGGCCCCTCGGCCGCCCCCACCCTGCCCTGGGCGATGCGGGTGGCCGCGGGGGCACAGCCGGGGGACGGCATCGGCTCTGGCTCGGGCGCTCACTGCTGCACCGAGCTGCCCGTTCTCAGCTGCCCGCCAGATGTGCGGCGGCCGAGCCACGAGGGTGGCATTGTGTTGTGCCATTCCATGCCATTCCGTGCCACGCCGTGCGGCCGGCAGCCCCTGCTCGGCCCCGGCAGCAGCGGCGTTGGCCGGCGGGGAAGGGGCCCCGGCGGGGGAGGAAGCTCTGCCGCCTCCGGGGCTGGGGCCAGCGGGCTCGGCCGCCCGGGTCACCGCCGGGCTGGTGGCTGCCACCGCCCTCCTCTGCCGCTGGGAAAGGCCTCGCTGGGGCAGGCCCGCGGGGACTGACCGACGGACGGATGGATGGATGAACGGATGGGGGGGGTGGGGGGTGGAATGGGGACACCACAGCCCCAGCTCCGCGGGTGCCCAGGGGATTTGGCAATCCCCGGCAAGGTTTGGTCACGGGCCAAGGGGCTGTGCCGGCGACACGGAGAGGACACACTGGGGACACCGAAGGGCCGGGGTGGGGGGGCCCGGTGCCATGCCCTGCCCTTTGCCCGCTGCGGGAGGGGGCCGCGGCAGGGTGGCCGGAAGGGACGGCACGGTCTCCGTGCCAGCACCGTGTCCTCCGGCCCGGAGCAGAGCGGGCATTGCCATGGGGCCTGGCTGGGGCGATGCTCTGGGTGGCACTGGTGCCCTCCGGCCCTGCAGTGACCCCTGGGTGTCCCTCGCAGAGCCCACCCCGGCACCATGCATTCCCTGGAGGAGCCCCTGGACCTCAAGCTGAGCATCTCCAAGCTGCGAGCTGCCCGCGAGAAGCGGGGCCCCTCCGGCCCCCGACCCCGCGCTCCCCAGCGCCCGGACACCCCGCCGGCCGGGGATGGCCGAGGGGGAAGCCGGGGGGGTCGCCGGGCCGTGCCAGCCTCGCCGTCGCCCGGGCTCCTGGGACACTCCAGGCTGGGGGAGCCGCGGGATGGACGCTTCCCGGCCGCCGTGCCGGTGGTGGACCTCAGCCTCTCGCCCCGCTCGGGGGGCGAGTCTCCGGCTGGCAGTGCCTCGCTGTCCCCTGAGCGCCAGGGCAGCGGGGACCTGCCCGGCCCCCTCACCCCACACGTAAGTACGGCCGTGGCCCCCCCGTGGTGTCCCCAGCGGTGGGGACTGTGCCCGGATGGCGCTCCCGACCTCGGCAGCGTGCCCGGTGCTGCCGGTGTACACACAGCCCGGGGTCAACGTCCTGCCTGGCCCCCCCGGCCCCTGACCCCAGAGGCATCCCCGGGGCGGCTCCTGGGAGGTCTCTTTGGGGTGACTCTGGGGGTCTCCGTGGGGTTTTGAGGTCCCTTGGGGGGGAGGGGGTGGCAGATCTGGGGATTTTCTGGGGAGCGTGGGGGGATCTCTGCGAGGTTCTGGGGTTCCTGGGGGGCTGGGAGGAATCTCTTGAAGGGCTCGGGGGGCGTCCATCCAGCCTAGCCCTGTCCCCCACTGCTCCTCCCTCTGGACTCTGCTCCAGGATTTCCAGTCCCTGCGCTACATCGACGGCCTCCCCAGCTCCTTCCAGTTCTTCCTGCCGCTGGGGGCCGGGGGGGCCCTGCACCTGCCCCCCGCCGCCTTCCTGCCCCCCAGCAAGGAGAAACGGCTCCCCCCCGAGCTGCCCCTGCCCAAGCAGCTTGTCTGCCGCTGGTCCAAGGTCAGCAGGGAGGGCTGGGGGCCGTGGGGGGTTATGGTGGGGGTGTGTGGGAGCTTTGAGGGGTGGAGGGGGTGATGAGGGGGCTGGGACACCACATGGGCATTGCAAGGATGGGGGGCACGCAGGGGAATTTTGGGGTTGGGGAGAGGACATGGGGCTGGAAGGCCATGGCAGAGCTCTTTGGGGCTGTGGGCAAGTTTTGGGGCTGGGAGGCCAAGCAGGGACAGTAGGGCTGGAAAGGTGGTGATGGGGAGATGGGGGCTGTGCAGAGATGCTGGGGGGGTGATACGGGGCTGGGGGTCATGCAAAGGGCCATTTCCATTTCCCCAAATGCTGGTGCTGCTGCACACAGGGTGCAGGTGGGAGCTGGGATGGGGTGGGGGGCAGGTGCTGGCCATGATGGGGGGACTGGCCCCCCTAGTGCCCCCCCTGCTGGGCTCCCTCACCCCCAGCCTCCTGCCCACAGTGCAACCAGTTCTTCGACCTCCTGCAAGACCTGGTGGACCACGTCAACGACTTCCACGTCAAACCCGAGAAGGACGCGGGGTACTGCTGCCACTGGGAGGGCTGTGCCCGCCATGGCAGGGGCTTCAATGCCAGGTGGGCATGGGGGGCTCCAGGGGATCTCTGGGGGGCTGCTGTGAGGAGGCAGGAGCCCAGCACTGGGGATATGCAGGGCAAGTTTCCATCTGTCCCTCCCTCCCTCTCATGCAGGGTGCGAGGTGCTGGGGGGCTGGGTGACTGTGCCGGCCTGGATGTCCTTGTTCTCCCACCCCATAGCTAAGGCACGGGGACAAGAACTTACCCTGGAAGGCAGGGCTGACTCCCTCCCTAGCATTCCCTCCCCGATGCTTCCACGGGCAGATGGTGATAGGACAAGGGCGAACAGTTTTAAACTAAAGGAGGAGAGATTTAGATGGGATATTTGGGAGGAAGTTGTTCCCTGTGAGGGTGGGCAGGCCCTGGCACAGGGTGCCCAGAGAAGCTGTAGTTGCCCCTGGATCCCTGGAAGTGTCCAAGGCCAGGCTGGCCAGGACCTGGGATAGTGGGAGGTGTCCTTGCCCATGGCAGGGGGTTTGAATTATACAAGCTTTAAGGTCTTCCCAACCCATTCCATGATTCTGTGATTGCCTCAATCCCGGCAGGTACAAGATGCTGATCCACATCCGGACGCACACCAACGAGAAGCCGCATCGCTGCCCCACCTGCAACAAGAGCTTCTCCCGCCTGGAGAACCTGAAAATCCACAACCGCTCGCACACAGGTCAGCGCAGCCCCCGCCCCGCGCTCGCTGGGGCAGCGGGGGGCTCGGGGGGACGCGGGGGGCACGGCAGGGCTGGCAGACCCTGGCAGACGCGGTGCTGTCCCGCAGGTGAGAAGCCGTACATCTGCCCCTACGAAGGCTGCAACAAGCGTTACTCCAACTCCAGCGACCGCTTCAAGCACACCCGCACGCACTACGTGGAGAAGCCCTACTCCTGCAAGATGCCGGGCTGCCACAAGCGCTACACCGACCCCAGCTCCCTCCGCAAGCACATCAAAGCCCACGGCCATTTTGTGTCCCCCGAGCACCCGGAGATGCTCAAGGTCCACCCGCCTCCCAAAACGCCCCTGGGCTCGGCGGAGGTGCCCTACGTTAACGGGGCGCAGCTCGTCATCCCCAACCCCGCCGCCCTCTTCGCTCCGCCGGGGCTGCCGGCGCTGCCCATCCCTTTGGCACCGGCACCGCTCGACCTCAGCGCCCTGGGCTGCGGGGCTGCGGGCGCGCTGCCCGCTCTGCCCGGCCCCGTCCTGCCCCTCAACGGCGGCCCCTTGAACTTGGCCAAGAGCCCGCTGCTGCCCTCGCCCTTCGCGGCGGGGCTGGGGCTGCCCGTCATGTCGCTGCTGGCCGGCGGGGCCAAGGCCGAGGGGGAGAAGGGCGGCGGGGCTGAGGGGCGGCCGCCCAAGGCGGGCAAGGGGCTGGAGAGCCGGAAGGAGAGGGGCGAAAGGACGGAGCCGGGGCGGCCGCGGGTGCCCCCCGAGAGCCTGGCGCTGCTGCCGGGGGCCGTGCTCGACCTCTCGGCCGGTGTCAGCTCGGGGGGCAGTCCCGAGGCGCTGCCCCCCGGCTGGGTGCTCATCCCCCCCGGCTCCCTGCTGCTCAAACCCGCCGCCGTCAACTGAGGGGCCCGACGATGCCCGGGGTCAGCCGCCGGCCCCGTGGGCAGATCCCGCTCCCGTCTGGGGACGGGGGGCACGGCCCCCTCCTCCCCCTGCAGCCCCGGCGGGGCCTCGCTCGTGCTTTTACCCGTCACGAAAGAAGAACGGACTCTTCTGAGAAAAGCAATAATCCCTCGGCGGCCGGAGCCGGCTGCGACCCCGTGCTGGAGGCAGGTGGGGCACAGGGGGGTCCCCCTGCCCCCTCTCCCCCCCGGCCCTGGGCAGCCGGATACGCCGCTATTTATTTCTCGACCAGCCCCCTGCTCCGACAGGGTCCCGCTTGGGCTCTCCTGCTTCCGCTGACTCGGCGTCTCCCTGCCCGACGCCTCGGTGCTGCTGTGGGGGGCTGCAGCCCCAGGCTCCTGCCGCACGGACAGCGGGGCGACAGCCGGGGGACCGGCCGCTCCGCAGCCCCGAGCTGTGCCCGGCCGTGCCGTCCCACCCCGCACGGCCGGCACGGCGGCGGGCAGTGCCGCAGCCACGGCACCCCGTGCCGGGCCCAGCTGGCTGGGCACTCGCCGGCCTGGCGCCCGCCCGCCTCCTCCCCGCTCCCTCCCCACGGCCGCCCCGTCCCGCCGCCTCCCCGGCCCTCCCGTGACAAGGCACACGGCCGCGTGTGCCGCTCGCCGGGGCACTGCCCCCCTCTAGCTACGTTCATACCTAACCACGCACCGCGAGCGCATGCGGGCAGCGCGGGCACGGCCGGCAGCGGCTGCCGGCGCCCGCTCCTCGGGATGCAGCGGTGGGATGCTCCCGGGTGAGCCCCCGGCCGTGGGGCAGCGTGCCCAGCCTCAGCGCGGGCGCAGCTCGGAGTCCCCCGGGGTCACACAGGTCCCGCTCGCTCCGAGCCAAGGGGGTCTCCCCAGTCCCGCCCCCCGTGCTGAAGGAGCCCCGCGTGCCCCGCAGGGAGCCGGTCTCCCTGCCCTCACCGGCGGCCGCCCGGCGCTGCCCTAGCCCAGCATGGCTGCGGGCCCTCGACCAGGCCGCCCCGGCCGGTGAAACGTCTCCTCGCTCCTCATCGGTTTGTTGTTGCACATTCCAGGACATCAGTATTTTAACGGTCTCGAAGTGCCTTTCTATCGTAGTTTCTGGGTTGTTTTTATTTTCCTCCTGTTGGGCTCCATCGCTGTTAGCGTAGCGTGTAAGGACTGCACAAGTACGAGATAAGCTAACGACTGTAACACTATATTCGTCCAGGGGAGAGGAAGTTTATTAAGAAAACAATAAAGTGAAGTTGAAGTAAGTTCCTGTTTCAGTCCGTGGTCATGGTGCCAACGGCAAGGAACCCGCACTGGGGACAGAGGGGTGTGGGGGGGGGGGGGGGGCCCTTGGGGGCACAGCTGGCCCTGCCTGACCCCCAGCCGTGCTCCTCGGCATCACTGAAACCCTGCCAACATCTGGGGGGTGAGCTGCAGGTGGGGACAGCCACAGGGTGTCCCCTCACAGCCCCTCACCCCAAGCCAGCAGCCATCCACGCTGGGAGAAGGTAACGGCACAGCACTCCCAGGGTATGGAGCCAGAGGCAGCCGTGTGCTCCACCCAAGAGCATCCAACCTCCCCACCAAAAATAGCTCCTGCAGCCTCCCCCAGTGCCATTTGAGCCCTGGCAGCCTCAGTGCCCTGGGGACACCCCTTCTTCCCCAGCTGCCTCCTCCTCCCCCGGGCAAACGCAGCCCCTCGCAGGGGCCGATCCCGGCAGGGCAGCGCTGGGCAGGCAGGGCCCCGCTCCCTCCCCGGGTGTGGAGCAGCCAGGCCAGGTGCTGGAGGACACGGTGTTTATTGGCTACCTATAAGTTAAGGGTGAGGGGCACGGGGGCAGGGGTGGCAGGAGTCACGTCTCGGCCTTCCGCCCCTTCTCCTTGTCGCCCTTGGCCTGGATGCGCAGCTCCTCGTCCAGCCGCTCCTTGGCTCGCACCACCTGTGGGACAGGGGACACACAGGGATGGGGGGGACACACAGGGCTGGGGTGCCCCCTGCTCTCCCTGCCTCATCCATGGGTATATCCAGGCTCTGCCTGTCCCAAAGCCCCGGCAGGGGAAGGAAGGTGCAGCCCCTGCCCTGCTCCTCCCGGCGCTCACCTTGGACTGCAGGTAGAAGGAGCCTCCCACTGATTTGTCGTTCACCTTGAACAAGTGGTCGTAGTTCTGCTGAGAGAAACTCTGGGTCAGAGGCACCCCCAGCCTTGCCATGCCCACTTCCAAACCCTGGCAGCCTCCCACTCCCCACCGCATTGCTGAAGAGTGATCCTGGGGACATGGCTGGCTCTGCCTGACGCCCCTTGGGAGTCCCCATGTTCCCAGCAGGGCACTCCAGAGATCCCACGTCCCTCCCCTGAGCAGCCCCGCTGGGCAGATGCAGAGGCCAAGCCTGGAGGGCAGCTCCAGCAGCGGCAGGGAATCCCCAAACTGTGATTAACTGGGCCCAAGATAGCACAGGGGACCAGCTGCCACCCCCATGCACAGCAGCACCCTTGGAGAGGCCAGGCCCTGCCAGCACCGTCCCTCCCCGGCTCCAAGGAAGCCTCTACCTTCTGGATCTCCTCAGGGTTGAGGCTGGAGACGTTGAGGATCTGCTGAGCTTCCTGGAGGCTGATGCCGATGATCCGGGAGGCGGCAGCGGACTGGGGCCTCTCGGCGCGTCCCCGCGCATCGGCCGCGGCCTGGCTCGCTGGGGACACCAGGCCTGAGCCCCCCGCCACCCCGGCCACCCCCACCCGCAGGCAGCAAAGCCCGAGCACTTCCAGGTGCTCCGACCCCGGTGTCCCCCTCTGTCCCCATCCCGCCACCCTGGGGACATCTGCACGCTGTCCCAGTGCCAGGGAGGTGGCAGGGACCGGGCACGCACCGTTTGCTACAGGCAAGGCAGGATCACATCCCAGGGATTATCCCACTCTGCCCTTTGGGGTGGCGGGATCTCTGGGAGCCTGGCAGCAGTGCCAGGGTCAGGATGGAGCCGTGACAACCTGGCAGTGTCCCCTGGAGGCACGGCCCGGGGAGGGGGGGCGCTGGGGTGCCCAGGGAAGGGTGGGGATGAGGAGCAGTGCCCAGCAGGGCAGCGTGGGCACACGGAGCTCATGGAGCAGCATCCCAGCTCCTACCTGCAAACTCCTGGCGCAGCGCCCGCATGAAGGCCCGTCCCACCACCTGGGCCCCCACCAGAATGATCTGTGCCAGGTACTTGGCCTGCGGGGACACCCTGCTGTCACAGCCACCGCGGCTCCTTCACCCTGTCACCTCCCCATGGGCCCTGCACAGCCCATTCCTGTCACCTCTCACCAGCCCCTAGGGTCTGCTCTGATCACATCTGACCTCTGTCATGGCCGTACCTGGCCCTGTCCCCCCTCCTCTGTCCCCCCCAGGCCCTGTGACACCTTTCCCAGACCCCGTCCCCTCCCCAGGCCCTCTCCCCTCTCCCCTGTCTCTGTCCCGGCCCCATGCCTTGTCCCCTCTCCGCTGGCCCTCTGACCCGCTCCCCTGTCCCTGCTCCCCTCTCCAGTAGTCCTGTCCTCCCTCCTCTGTCCCTGTCCCCCCTGCCGCACGACTTCTTCCCCCTTCCCTGCTCCTGTGACCCCTTCCCCTCTCCCTGTCCCCTCTCCACTGGCCCTGGCCCTCCCGGAACCAGCTGCTTCGCACATTCCCGAGCCCGCTGCCCCTTCCCGGGCCCTGTCCAGCCCCAGCTCTGCTCCCCGTTCCCGACGTGCCCCCGCCGCGTCCCCCCGTCCCCTCTCACCATGTCCCCGCCGCCGCTTCCGCCCCGGCGGTCACGTGGCGGGGGGTGAGGGTCACGCCGGACACCGAGACGGGGACGGCGCGGGCGGAGCGTCCCCTCTGCAGCCACAGCGCCCTCTGGCGGTGTCCCCGCGCGGGAGGCCCGCCGCCGGGTGGGGCGCGACTTCCCCGGCCCGGTCCCCGTGTGCCCCGGTCCCTGTGCCCCCCGCCCCCGGTCCCTGTGTTATCCCGGTGCCGGTCCCGGTGTCACCCCCGTCCCCGTGTTCCCTCCTGCCGCGGTCCCTGGGTCCCCCTCGGTCCTTGTGTTATCCCCGATTTCCGTGTCCCCGCTGTCGGTCCCTGTGTCACCCCGATGCCCGTATCCTCCAGCAGCCGGTCCCTGTGTCGCTCCCGGTCCCCATGCCCCCTCGCTCCCTGTGTCTCCCCCATTCCCGGTCCCCGTGTCCCCCCCGGTGTCCCAGGATCACGGCAGGACACGGTGCTGGTGCAGCGGCTTTAATAGCGGGTCCTGCCCGCGGCGGGCCCTGCGCCTCCTCCATCTCTTCCTCTTCCTCCTCCTCCTCCTCCTGGTCGCGGGCCCGGGGGTCCCGGCTGCTCTGGGGGTGCCGGGTCCAGCCTAGTCCTGCGGGAGGCCGGGGGTGAGGGGCACGGCGGGGCCGGGTAGCACCCAGCCGGGGGTCGTGTGTCCCCCTCCTGCACTCACCCACTCGTCCTCGTCCACGCCCTCGAAGGAGTCCTGGGGCAGCGGGTCGTCCCTGTTGCCCAGCCGGGCCACCATGGCACTGAGGAGCTGTGGGGAGAGGCCGGGCAGAGCCGTGGGGCGCGGGGCGTCACCCCCGGCCCTGGCGCAGGGTGCTCACCCCAGCACCCACCTCCTCCTTTTTCTGCTCATCAGTCTTCTCCTCCAGGTACACGGACGCAGGGACGAACTTCCGAGCCGGAGCCTCTTTGGGGGCCTCACTCACTGTGAGAGCGGTGTCACCATGGGGCGGGAGGCTCTACCCCATTGACTAAAGCCCCCTGAGGGTCCTCGCCCAGCCCCTGCACCCACCTGGCACCATGTCTGCGGGGCGCAGGCTGGCGCGGCGCTGCTGCCCGTCCTGCCCGTCCAGCCAGGCACCCGCGCCCAGGGCCGGCTCCCACCACACGCGGGTCGGCGGGTAGAGATCATCCTGGAAGTACTCCTTCTGCGGGGACAAGGGGCGCTCAGGGGGGTGCCCTGCCTCCTGTCCCATTCCAAAACACAGCCAGCCCCCCCGGCACCTACCTTGACGCGTGGCACGTGGAAAGCCACGGGCTCCAGGGTGCTCTGCCCCAGGCGCAGCGCCCGGGCAAACTCCACCTCCCGCACTTCGCACACCGTTTTGGGCAGGAAGACGAAGCCCTGGTGGGGTGGGGGTGTGAGTGGGGTCTGGCAGCACAGGTAGGGGGTCAGGGACAGGCAGCAAATCCCCCCTTTACCTTGTGGGGTTCATTGGAGGTGAAGCTGTTGCACTCAAGGAAATAGGGGGGCTCGGGGGTCACTTCATAGAGGAAGACTCTGGTGTCACCCTGGGGATGGAGTGGGTTAGGGGCTGTCAGGGGGACATGGAGGGTCCCTCCACACTGTGGGGTGCTGAAGGCAGGGAGCCCCACAGTTTTTTGGAGGGCAAGCCCTCACCTTGCCGGTGAGGAAGACGACGCTGGTATCCTCATCGTAAAAGGGCAGGAGGGTGGAAGGGGCCACGTCCAGACCAAGCACAGACAAGGGTCCTTCAGGCAGAGCCTGTGCCCGGTACAGGAGGATCCTCCTCTCGCTGCGGCTGTGGGGAGGTGACAGTGAGAGCAAGCAGTGTCCTCAGGTTTCCCTGCCCTGGTATGTGTCCCCCTCCTTACCTGTCAAAGCCGGACACCAGGAGGTAGTCACCACCACAAACCCAAACCAGGCGCGCTCCGCGTCCCCCCTCGGGACCTGGGCCCTCCTGCATGGACTGAAGGTCACCCTGCCTGCTCCAAGAGAGCTGGGGGTGCAGTCGCGTGCCCATGGGGAGGGTTTCCTGCCCACACCCCCAGCTCTCCAGTGCTGGGATTGTACCTGTTGAGGCTGAGAGCTGCGCCGTGGCTCGTAGAGCCGTACCCGTCCATCTTTGCTCACTGTTGCCAGCTTCTTCCCATCAGGGCTCCAAGCCATGCTGAAAATCTGGAGAGACAGATGTTGTGCAAATGTCCCAAAGTTGCCTCTCAGGTGTCCCTGGATTTGTCATCCCTTACCTGATCCGTGTGTCCCTGCAGGCACAAGACTTCCCGCCCGGCACTCAGCTCCCAGATCCGCACGGTCATGTCGTAGGAGGAGGAGACCAGCAGATCGGATGCCGTGGGGTGGAAGCGGATGGAGTAAATCTTTTCCGTGTGACCTGGAGAGGTTCAGCAGCGCGTGGCTGTCCCCAGCTGTGGGTGCCACCAGGCTGGTTTGTCCCCAGCGTGGGGTGCTCAGTAGTCCCCTCACCTCGGAGAACAGCTTCAGGCTCCTGCAGGGTCTCCTGCAGCCCTCCCTCAGGGATCCGCCACAGCCGGATCTTGGCGTCCTCGCCCGCTGTGCCAGAAGGGATGGGCAGTGGTTACTGGGTGATCTGGCATGCCTGGAGCTGGGGGACTCCCCGGCAGGGCTGGCACACACGTACCGACAGCGAGGCGCCGCGGGTCGAAGGGGTCCCAGGTGAGGTCGGCCACGGCTGTGCCATTCTGGATGGTGGGCACGGCCACGTCGGGGAGACGGCCGGGCTTGGAGAGCTGCGGGCGAGAGCCGGGGGTCAGCGGCACGGCACACCCGGCACCGTGCCGGCCTCCACAGCTCCCCGGGCTACCTCGAGGACGGCGATCTGGCCGCCGGCAGAGAGCAGGGGCAGGGCGACGCGCTGCTGGTTGGCGCAGAAGCCGTCGCACTCGCCCGGCGTGGTGAGGCTGAGCCCCCGCAGGTTGGTGAGGTGCTGGTCCCGGTGCAGCACCCGGCCCTGCGCGTGCCGGAAGCGGGAGCTGGGCCCTGCAGCGGGCGAGGGCTGGGTGAGCGCCCTGAATGCCCCGGGTGGGGCACCCCGAGCCACCCCACTGCCTGCTCACCCAAAATGCTCTGCAGGGACTTCTGGCTGGGGCTGCTGGCAAAGCCACTGGAGGGGCCGGTGCTGGCTGAGAGGGAGGTGGCCGCGCTGCCTGGTGAGGCCAGTGAGGATGGTGAGGAGTAGCCACTGGCTTCCTATGGGAGAGAGAGCCCAGGCAGGGGGTGCTGGCACCCTAGTCTTGTCTTGTGGGGTGCGGGCAGCAGGGACCCCACCCCTTCAGCACTCAGTGCACTTTTCCAGCACCCCATGCTCACACTCTGGTCGGGGTCGGTGTGGCCAGTGTCGGTGTCTGTGTGGCCAGCGTTGGTGTCTGTGTGGCCGGCGTTGGTGGGGCCGGTGCCAGCAATGATGGGGGATGTGAAGGTCTCCATGGATCTCCGTGCAGGGTGCAGGCTCACCCTCCCCACCTGCACCGAGCACAACGGTGAGCATGGGGCAGTGGCAATGCCACCAGCAAGGACACCCCCCCAGATGACACAGACCTGCTGGCTGTCCCCTGCCCACCAGCCTTGGGCATCGGTGGCTGGCAGCATCCCTGTGCAGTCAGGGAACAGATCCTCGTGGAACTCCTGGACAGACTGGGGGAGAGGGGATGGCGTGAGATGGGTGTTCCAAAAATCCCACACCCTTTGTCCTGCTGCAGCTGGGGCACCCCTGGGCAGCCCCAGACACTTCCAGCACCCAGACCACACTACCCAGCACCCAAACTTCAGCTGCTTGAAGTGCCCAGCACCCACTGCACAACAGCACCCAGCAGGTGGCACCCAGCTGTCAGCATCCACTCTCCAGCACCCCAATCCTGCATGCAGCACCCAGACTCCCAAATCCAGCACCCAGACTCTGCAGCCCACCATCAGCATCCAGGTTTGACCTCCTCTCCTGCTCTCCCCAGGCTGGGGACTGGGGTCTCACTGCAGCCAAGTCCTTTCTGTCATCCAGTGCTGGTGAGGTGTCACCCGTGAGATGACACCTGGCACATACGAGACAGTGCCACCCACAGGGCCCCCTTACCTTGCGTGGCACCAGGTAGCTGACAGGGACGAGGGCGGTGTCAGTGAGCTGCAGGACACGGAGCACCTCGCAGGCCATGACATCCAGGGCCAGGCGTGGCACGGCCGCCAGGCCCCGCGTGCTGCCCTCTGTCCGGCACTGGGTCACTGCGGGACAGGCAGGGTGGCCGTGGGCTGGGTGGCCAGGCACTGGTGAGCCCCCCGGGGGAGATATGGGTGGGAGGGGACCTGCTTACCCTGGGTGAGTGCTGGCTGTATGGGGGACACCTCGAAGCAGTAGAGGAGGTTTTCTCCCTGGAAGAGACATTCCAGGGAATGAGCAGGGAATTCCGCCCAGGGAATGAGCAGGGCTGTAGGAAGCACCCCACTGCACCCACATGTACCAAGCTACACCCCACTACACTCCCCTGCATCCTCCTGTCCCCACAGTGCCCCTCTACACCCCCCAGACCTCACCTTCCCTGCCAGCACCAGCAGCCCCGTGTCGGCGTCGTACAGCGGGATGGTCACCCTGCAAGGGAAGGGGAGTGCTGAGCCAGGGGCCCCCACGGGCACAGCACCCCCATGGATGTGGGGCTGGATCCTGTTCCCTCACTGGTGCACACCCCAAACCCCATCCTGGGGAAGCGTGGAGCAGGATAAGGCTGTGCTGCGATGGGAGGGCAGCAGGCTGCTGGGCTGGTCCCCAGGTGACAACCCTCACTGTCCCAGCCTGGGCTGACAGCTTGGCAGCAGGGTGTCACTGCCACCTGCTTCCAGCCCCGGCTGCACAGCCGTGGGGCACCTGCTCCCTGCCCTGCTCCCTGTGCCCGGCCACGGCACCCGGCCTCGCCCCGGGAAGCCTCCGGCACCCGCAGGCTCACCCCGAGGGCGGCCGGGCCGGCTTGGCCAGTTCGGGGCGGGCGCGTGGCACACCCGGCTCATTGCGGAGCCGGCCAGCCCCGGGAGCGCCCTGCGGCCCGGCTGTGCCAGCTGGAGCGTGTCCCTGCTCCCTGCCCTGCACCCTGTCCCACACCGCAGCCAGGGTGCTCCGTGGCTGGGGGACGCTCGGTGGAGGAGGGCACCACAGGGAACACTCGGTGGCCTGAGGGGACAGTGGTGACAGGAGCACAGAGGCACTCTGTGCCTTCCCTCGGCAGGGGCGGAGGAGGGAGCGCCGCAGGCACAGACCAAAGGGACAATCTATTACTTTCGGTTGACGTTTCTGTGGCTGTGCCAAGGGGAGGGAGCTGCTCCATGCCATCCCATGCCATGAAGGATATCTGATATGGCATGGTCCTGCCCCAAGACTGTTGGCACAACCTAGGCAAACACCACCAGGATGTCTGGGGCAGGCACCGGCGTCCCCTGTTCTGCTGTCACCACAGTCACCAGCACTGCCACCACCACAGTGGTGGAGGTCGGGGACAAGGGCAACCTGAGTGCCTGGTTTTCCTGGCCCAACCCATGCAATCCTCACCATGCTGAACAGGGAGCATTGCCCTGCTGTCACAGGGGCAAGGGACAGCCCTGCAAGGGCCACCCACTTTCCACCTGTCACCTGGCACATGGTGGCAGGAGCTCCGTGGACGCCGGGGGCATGGGGGGACTGGGACCCCAGGGCACTGGGGCTCACGGTGCCAGAGTCCCTCGTTACCTTGGGCACACTGGATATGGGGGTCCCTGGGCACTCCAAGGACACCCAACACAGACTTTGTTGTTACCAGGGTTACCAGGGGGTGCTGGGGATATAAGGGAGATACCTGTACCTGGATCTAGCCCTATACCTGTGTGTGCACACACCAGGGGTGCCCCAGGGATGCTGAAGGTCCTGGGGGGCCCTGGAGGGTTTGGAAGGTCTCGGAGCTTCCAAAGATCCTGTGGGTCCTGGGGATCTTTGTGGGTCTGGGGAGCCCTGGGGTAACATGGACTTCCCAAGGGGTCTCAGAGGTCCTTGTGACTCTGGAGGCTCCTGAAATCTCAATGTCCCTGTGACTCTGGGAGGTCACGGGGTCTGGAGGTCCCTCTGGAGGCCTCTGGGATCCTTGTGACTCCCAGGTCCTGGAGGTGCTGGGGGCCGCTGTGACTCAGAGGTCCTGAGTGCTCAGATGGTCCCTGTGACTCTGAGGTCCCAGATGTCCTGGGTATCCCAGGGGTCCCTGTGACTCAGAGATCCTAGATATCCTGAGGGTCCTTGTGGCTCTAAAGTCCCACAGGTCCTGCAGGTCCAGGGGGTCCCTGTGACTCAGAAGTCCTGAATGTCCCGGAGACATTGTGCCTCCAGAGTCCCCATGGTTCGTGTGACTCCAGGCTCCCAGAGGCCCTGGATGTCCCCGCGGTCCCCAGGGCTGTAAGGCCCCAGAGGCCCTGGATGTCCCCGCGGTCCCCATGGCTGTAAGGCCCCAGAGGCCCTGGATGTCCCCGCGGTCCCCAGGGCTGTAAGGCCCCAGAGGCCCTGGATGTCCCCGCGGTGCCGCCCCCGTCGGGCCCCAGGTGAGCGGGGGCGGAGCCTCCGTGGAGGCCGTGCCCCGCCCCACCCCCTCGGTGCTCGCAGCCAATGGGCGCCCAGCGGGAGGGCAGGCCCCGCCCCCGCAGTTTAAATGCCGCCCCCCGCGCCCCGCGCCGCCAGAGAGGGGAGTGCTCGCCCGGCCGCCGCTGCGCTGCCGCCATGGACTGACCGCCCGCCCCGCAGAGCCCCGCACCGCCCGCCACGGTGAGTCCCGCGGCCGCCAAACCGCCTGACCCTCCACACGGCCACCGGGGCTCTGTGGGGTGGCAGCCCACGGGCGGGAGGGGGCTCTGCCGGGCATCCGTGGGCTCAGGGGGCGGTGGGGCCCGGGGGGCCCCGGTGGGCCCGGCCGGGCCGTGGGACTCCCGGTGTGGCCTGGGCACCCAGAGTGACAGGGTGACACTGGGGCCTCGGCTAAGGGTCGGCATGCCTTGTTCCCTGCGAGGCCTCAGCTGAGCCAGGGGCACCCGGCTGGCCCCTGCTTCGGCTGATGGTGGGGCCTCGGCTGGGCTGGGGCGGTGGCACTGCAGTGGGCTGGGACACGGGTTCACGGAGGGCTCCTGCTTCCCTGTCCCTGCCTGTGCCTGTTTTGCCGTGGGATGCGCTGGGGTATGACCCAGGGATCCTGATCTGGTGCTGCATCCATCGCAGGCAAGGGGAGGGATGTATTTGGGGCTGACATGGAGCGTGGCTCCATCCAGCATGGCCGAGTGGCAGTGAAGCGCTCCAGACCCACACGGGACCAGCATGGTCTTGGGCCCATCCCATGCTTGCTCTGTCCTGGCAGATGTGGCGGCTGGACTCTCCTGCTGGGGTCAGGCAGAGGTGGGAGCTGCTGGCAGCAGTGTCAAACACCACCCTCCTCAGTGGAGGGCTTGGCTGGGGTGGGGTTTGGCTGCCCTCGTTCTGCTTGTCCTCAGGGGCTGCTGTCCTGGGTCACTGACCTGCTGTGGGGCCAAGCGGGTCCCCACGCGGTGGCGACAAGGGTTTCCCTCTGGCTGGCACAGAGGGATGGGTGCCAGCAGGGCCACTGGCCAGCCAGGCACCGGGAGGCAGGGATACACCACTGCTTCTTCTGCCGCCAGCTCCCTGCGCACTTCATTGTCACCTGGTGTGAGTTCGGAGGGTGCTGGCACCCGTCACCCTCTTTGGGTGTCACCTCTTTGTCTTTGGGTGTCACCTCTTTGGGCCACCATGGGGTAAATGTCCCTTTCCACGCCTTGCTCCCTCTCAGGCTGGCAACAGCCACAGGAGCCAACACATGCCAGCAGAGATGCTCCAGTTCTGAGACTCTTCCCAACCAGCAGCCCCCCAGTAGAGTCCCCCCCATACTTCTCCCCTTGCCAGCGTGCCCCACGCCCACAGGTCTCATCCTGCTGGGGCTGGGGCGGCCGGACTGCCCTGACCCAGCTGTGCCGCTGCCCACACGGCGCTGGGCAGTGCCGCCATCAGGGATGACACTAATTACTGTTTTCCCCCGCGCCACGCCGAGGCCGGCCGGCCGGGCCGGGTGGCCCTGACGCAAGCGCTGCCTGCCCGGCTGGCTCTGCCGGCGGGACGCGGCACGAGGAAGCGCTCGGGGACAGCCGCGGCCGCCCCAGTCACTGCGGAGGAATCTGCCCGTGCCGCCCGGGCCACGCGTGGCACCATCGCCGGCCTCCTCCCACCCTCCGCCGGCGTTCCGGCTCCTCCCGAGGCGGTTTGGCTGCCGGCAAAGCGGCTCTGCTGGTTTTTCTCCTTGCCGGCACCTGAGATGGGGAGCGCGGCCGGGTCAAAGGGGCAGGAGGGGATGGAGGGGCTGGCGAGTGCTCCGGGGAATGCAATAACCAGGCCTGCATTCCTGCGGGGCTGCTGCGGAAACTTTAATTAAATAGGGAGGGGAGCGGGAGGAGGTGGGAGCTGCGGCGGCGCAGGGTGGGTTGAAGGGGAGGAGGATTAAGGGCTTAATCCTGCACATCCCCCCGGCTGGCTCGGGGGATAGGGCACGTGCTGACATCGGCTTGTTTTGAGGGGTGTAAGGCAGGGGAGCAGCATCTGCATCCCACCTGGCAGAGGCACCGTGTCCCTCCCTGTCACCGCACACTGCAGGGCCCCCGTCCTTCCTGCTCTGGTGCCACCGGCCGAGGTGGCAGCCCACGGGCCAGCAACAACGCTGGCTTTGTCTGCACTTGCCGGTGCGGGAAGGAACATCCCGGCTGTGCCTGCTTCCCTGAGGTCCCCAAGCAGAGGGGAAAGGCAGGGACTCTGCAGCTCCTCCAGCCTGTCCTGCACAGGTGTCACCCTGCAGCGCGGGGACATCGGCCCCGTCCTTAAAAACAGGAGGCGGGTGCAAAGCACCCTGCGAGTGGCAGCCCTGGGCGGACAGCGCGGTGGCCCAGCCCGGGGGGCTGCAGGCGGGGAAGGGGGGTGACACGGCACTCCCACCCCAGCAGGCTGGCAGGGAAAGGCTGAGCCGGGACTGGGGGAATCTGAGCCCAGATCCTCCCCGCAGCCGGAAAATATGAATAATTCGGCAAATATCTGCGGTGCAGGCGCGGGGGAGCCCAGCCAAGGCAGCAGCAGGCCGCTGGCAGGGCGGCCCCAACACCTCCAGCAGAAACGGGGCCCCCTCTCCGCCCTCGGGGACCCTGCCAGGACCTGGGGAGGCTGTTCCCCTGCCCCCCGTTTCTGGGGCTGTCCTGGGCTGGGGGAACTCCTCTCTGCCTTGCAGCAGCATCGTGCCGGGAGGCGGGGCGCGGGCGGGATGCTGGCGTGTGCCGGCGGAGCGGGCGATGCCGAGGGGCGGCGGCGGAGGCTGCGGGGCCGTGCCAGCCTGCCCGGCGCTCGCGGCCAGGCGCGGATGCGCGGCCGTGGCCGGGCTGGCCGAACCTGCCCGGAGCGGGGAGCTGGCAGACGGGGAGGAAATGCCAGCGTAATTAAAGGGACGAGAGAGGCTTGGAGTCAGCAGCTGGTTGCAGCACGGGACACGTCAGCGAAACCCGACCCTGGCATTGCAAAACCAGCCCCGGCCTCGCCAGCATCCCGCAGGCCTGGCCCCGCTCCGGCGCTGCCCACCCGGGCGGGCTGGCACGGCCGTAGCACCTCTGGCATGCCAGCACCCTGCACCCAGGGCTCTCCCACCAGCCAGCACGCTCTGGATGCTGGAGCCACCTCGAGGGGTGCTGGGTCTGTCCCCAGCCCCAAACAGCACTTCACAGGGTCTCCATGTTGTGTTTTTAACTCTGCTGGCAGTCTGACTGTGATGTGGGGTGCAGGAGCACCCGGCACTGGTGAGGGGGCTGGGGGCTGAGCTGGGCTTGCTGGGGAGAGGATGCAGTGATGGTGACCCCTGGGTGACAGTGACCTCTTGGATGTGGCTCAGCTCCTCCCCAGTGTCAGGGGCTGACGGCACAGGTCACGTCAGGGCAGGGCCGGCCGGGCCAAGTGACTCAGGCGGTTGTGGTGACCCTGCCCAGCCGTGGGCTCACCCCACCCTAAGGGGGGCCGCTCGGGAAGAGGCAAGGACAGAGCTGGCCGCTGTATTAACCCTGTCCAACACCCCGGCAGGGGGACAAGAGGACACAGCACGGGTCCAGACCCTCCTGGCTCAGGATATGTTGTCCCTGCACTGCTGATGGGGCCGGCGCAGGCGGCACGTGCTGCTGTGTGACCTGAAGCCCCCCACACACAGCGGGGGCCCCTTGTGAGCCACAGCAGGGGCGTTTGCCTGGAGCTCCGACTGCTCTGAGCAGGGGGGAGGTGGCAACACATGGGGCTGGGGAAGGGTTCCGCCTCTTCCTTGCCCAGGGATTCTACTCTGCCACTTCCCCCTGACCCTGAGGTGGAGTGCCAGGAGACTGTGAGTCTCTGGCCCAACGCAGTGTCATTAAAGGGGCTGAGGGAGGAGCCCTTTGGGACACTTGTGAGTCTCTGTCCCAACCCAGTGTCATTAAAGGGGCTGAAAGACAGGGCTGAGGGAGGAGCCCTTTGGGACACAGCTGCTGTGACATTGGCCAGGGCATCCATGGGGAGCTGGGGTTGGGGTGGTTACAGCCTTGGTCACCCCAGAGCCTCCTCCCTCTATCCCTGCTGACCCAGCCCTCAAGGGACAAGGGCACAGCCCACGGTTTTGTACTGAGTCCCTGCAGTTTAACAGTGAGGGGAACAGCAAGGTGACCTGTGGGGACAGGGGTGTGGTGGGGGTGAATATGAGCCACTGTACTCTGTGGGGACACAAATGGCTCCTCCAGCCCCACACTCTGTCCCCTGTCCCCAAGAGGGGCTGCTGTTGCTGATGATCTGGGCAGGAACAGGCCCTGAGGGTGCAGCTGCTGTGACGATGGCACAAGCAAAGGGTTAAGCTGAGCTCTGCGCAGGGGAGGCTGGCCATGCTCCCACCCCTTCTCGGTGCTCTGATATTCTCCGCATCCCCTGTGTTTGATTTGCACCCTGCTGAGCAGCTGGGGAGGTTGGGGCCCTTGTGAGTACTGGGAAAGGTCTTGGTGCTCCACCGAAGACGGCCCCAATACCAGTGGGACGTGTCTCATGGTAGAACCTGGGGTGTGCAAAGGTACCACATCCCCAGATCCTGGGGGTTAGAGAGGGGGGAGCATGGAGCTGGGGTGGGCAGCCCCAGAGGCAGAGTGGGGTTCAGAGGTGCCCCACAGCCCTTCCAGCCCTGGGTACCCCCAGCAGGGCCCATCCCCTCACCCTGGCTGCGCTTGTCTCTCCGCAGAGCTGACACCATGAAACAGCTGATCCTTTGCACACTGCTGCTCTTGGCCCGTGGGGAGCTGGCCACGGCATGTCCTGCAGGCTGCCAGTGCCATGACCCCAAGACCATCCTGTGTGCAGCCAGGCGGGGTCAGACGGTGCCCCAGGGGCTGCCCCCCAGCACCCTCTCCCTCTACGTCTTTGAGAACGGCATCACAACGCTCAGTGAGGACAGCTTTGCAGGGCTGCCTGCCCTCCAGCTCCTGGACCTCTCGCAAAACAAGATCACCAGCATCCAGAGAAACATCTTCCAGCCCCTGACGGAGCTTGTCAATTTGGACCTGTCCTCCAACCAGCTGCAGGAGATCACCAATGAGACCTTCCATGGGCTGCGGCTGCTGGAACGGCTCTACCTGCAGAGGAACATGATCCAGCACATCCACGCTGCTGCCTTCGACACGCTGGAAAATCTGCTGGAGCTAAAGCTGCAGAACAACCAGCTCAGGGCTGTGCCCCCCCTCGACCTGCCCAACCTCCTGCTGCTGGACATCAGCTGGAACAAGATCCCTGCCATTGCACCAGGGGCTTTCCATGCCGTCAGCATTGAGTCCCTGAAGATCGCAGGGCTGGGCCTGACGAGCTTAAACGAGGAGCTCTTCC
This sequence comes from Onychostruthus taczanowskii, assembly GCF_017590055.1. NCBI lineage: Eukaryota > Metazoa > Chordata > Aves > Passeriformes > Passeridae > Onychostruthus > Onychostruthus taczanowskii. The sequence continues at coordinate 2,117,718 of NW_024496526.1, read as the reverse complement.
AGGTCCAAAACAACCTCCATGAGCTGGACATCTCTGACAACCTGCTGGAGCGTGTCCCAGCGGTGCTGCAGCGGCTGGGCAGCCTCACCAGGCTCAGCCTGGCCGGCAACACCCGCATCTCCCAGCTGCCGGCTGAGCACTTCCAGAGCCTCCACAACCTCCAGGAGCTGGACATCAGCAACCTCAACATCAACACCATCCCTCGGGATTTCTCCAGCTTCTTCCCCAGGCTGCGGGCTGTGACGGCTGCTGGCAACCCCTTCAACTGTATCTGCCAGATGAGCTGGCTGGTGCAGTGGGTGAACACCAGTGGTGTGGTCCTGCGGCGCCCTGAGGAGACACGCTGCCACTTCCCCCCCAAAAACTCCGGCAAGCTTCTCCACCACCTGCAATACATTGACTTTGGCTGCCCCACCACCACCCCCACGCCCACCACGCCCCGCACCACCACGCTGCCACCGCCTGCGCCGCTGCCCAGCACCCACCGCCCGCCGCCACCCCCCAGCACCGCTGCACCCACCCTGAGGCCCAGAGAGCCCCAGGGCAGCTCCACCTTGGTGCCCTTCAGCGGCGCCCCGGCCCCCACCAGCGCCCCAGTGCCCATCTGTCCCCCCCGCACGTGTCTGAACGGCGGCACCTGCCACCTGGGTGCCCAGAACCTCCTGGAGTGCCTGTGCCCCGTGGGCTTCGCTGGCGTCTACTGTGAGGTGGAGGTGAGGGGAACGACGGCAGCCCCGGGCACACCAGCCCTGCCACCTGCCCAGCGGGTCAGCATCGCCCAGGTGGGCAGCACCTCTCTCAAAGTGGACCTGCACAACTACATCCAGTCCAAGGCACAGCTGAAGGGCATCCGCCTGAGCTACCGGAACCTGTCGGGGCCGGACAAGCGGCCGGTGATGCTGCGCCTGCCGGCCTCGCTCTCCGAGTACACGGTGCGGGCGCTGAAACCCAACTGCACCTACCGCGTCTGCATCGGGGCGCTGGGCGAGGCCCCCAAGGAGGAGCACTGCGCCGAGGCACACACCCTGCCCCTCAGCCTGCAGCAGCACTCCCCTGTCACCCAGAGCCAGGACCCCAACCTCGCCCTGATCCTCGTCCCTGCGCTGGCTGCCATGCTGCTGCTGCTGGTGGTGGTTACCGCCGCCATGTACTACTGCCGGCACCGCCGCGCCAAGGCACACGCCGGCGCTGGGGTAGACGCCGGCCCACTGGAGCTGGAAGGGGTGAAAGCCTGCCTGGAAAACGGGGATTTGAGCAGCCACGGCTGCAAGGTGCCAGAGGCGGCCATGCTTTCTGGTGGCTCTGAGTGTGAGGTGCCGCTCATGCAGTCGCACTACCCCAGCAACAACAACACCCCGGGGCTCAAACCCTCCTATTTCTGAACCCACAGGGCTTCCAGAGCCTTGGACACAGGAGAGCTGAGCTCCAGTGGCAGCACCTGGCCATGTCCCTCTGGGATACGGATTGCCAAGGAGCTGAATGAACTGAGGCAGAAACACCCCCATCCCACAACGTGCAATTTCCGAGAGGCTGCTATGCTTCGGGAGGAGACACGAATTTTACTGCTCTGTGCCTTGATTTCTGTGACTCTACCTAGAACGTGGGTAGCGGAAGAGAAGGGGGGGTTAATTTGGGGGTTGGGGGGCTTTTTTTAGCTCCTGCTAAGGGGAAAGCTGCTGTGACTGGGCTGAGGGACGCCCACGTGCTGGTAACAAGGGTCCTTCAGTGGAGCACGGCCCATGACTCGACTCCCTGGAAGCTGATGTGAGCAATACGGCCCGGCCGAGGTGCTGGGACCCTCGGGACCCCCTGGGCCAAAGGAAATGCCGAGCAGGCAAACCGGGAATTGAAGCTTTAAGAACTCAGAGAGAATATTTATACATTGTTATTTCCCATTTCTTCTGGGAAAACTTTTTTTAGTACAGGTTTGTGTACATCTCTTTTGTAAGGCCGATCAGAAGGGTGTCTTTTTGTAAAAAAAAAAAACCCCAAAATAATTAAAATGACAACAACGAGAAGTTCTGTGCAGCCCTTAGCACCTCGGCAGACACTGCCCGTCACAGGCAGGGGTGTGGGCAGTGCAGCGTGTCCCCTGCAGAGGAGCGGGAAGGTCAGCCGTGTCCTCCCGTTGTTGTTGGCGAGCACTGGGATGAGTCAGGGCAAGGGAGGGGGCAGTTTTCCCTACTCTGGGCGTTTTTACCCCTAGGACGCTGCCCCCCACCTCGGGCGCTGGGGAGGTGTTCCCAAAACAGAGGCCACGGGGCTCAAATCAGCGCCTGCCCTGCGCATCATCCAGCCTTACTTCATCCCTCCCCGCCTGCCAGATGGCTGCGGGGCCAGCTGCGGGACAAACAGCCCAGCCCAACCTCCTGACGTCACCCGCGGCGGTACCGGGACCCCCAAATCGCCCGTGACAAGTGTCAGCCTGCGTGGCCCCCATGCCGGGGACCGCCGCCAGAGCCCCCGCTGCCCGGCCCCAGGAGCAGCCGGTTTTGTGCGCTGGCCCCGGCGGGGTGGGCTGCGAGCCGACGCTCGGCAGGTTCCCGCTGCCAAGCGGTTTCTGCTCCAACCCTCTGGTTTTAATCGTTTTCCAATCCTTTATCTTTCGGGCTGGAATTTTCCAGGTTGGGGCCCTGCCCGCCGAGGTATGTTTGATTTGGAGAGAATGAGCACAGCGCGGGGCTGAAGCCGAGGGTCACCGCCGTGCCGCTCCGGGCCGGCCGCCCCGCCGCAGGACACGGCCCTGACCCCCGGCCCCTCGGTGCCGCTCGCCGGGGCAGAGAGCGGCTCTGGATGCAATTAGGGGCGCGGGGCGTCGGCGGGGCCGTCTGGCGCAGCCCCCTGGCTCCCAGGTGGGCTTCCGGCAGGGCTGGCTCCCATTAGGGCCGGCGCAGCGGCAGGAGGGGCCCCTCGCCGGCGCGGGCGGCTCGCTGCGATGGCCACGCTCGCCCGCTCAAAGGGCCCATTGTGGTCCTCTCCCCACAGATTTTTCAAATTAACATCCCAAATTCCTCCCAAAATTGCTGCTGTGTAAATATTTTCACTGCGAGCTTTGTATATTTTCCAGCCTCGCGAGGAGGAGAGAAGAAAAGTCCCTGGCGGAGCCGCGGCCTCGCGCCGGGTGCCCCCGGCCGGCCGCCGCCACAGCCCCCCGAGCCCGGGCCAGCCCCTGGCGTGTCCCCGCCTCGGCACCGGCGTCAGGAGCCCTCCAGCCCCTCCTGGCCCCTCACTTCCCCCCTCCTTTGCCTCCATGGTATGCCTTTCCCCTAGCGAAGCCGATTTCCCCACTTGCAAGTAGCCGAAGGTTTGCAGGGTCGGCCCCCCCATGCCAAGTGTGTGCGGGGGACCCCTTGGCACCTCAGCTGATTCCATTGCTCTGGAGGGGCTTCCAGCAGCTCCAGAGTGAGCGAGCTCCAGTGGAGATGCCAGGAGGGCAGAAGCAAAGTTAGGGCTCAGCTTTGGTAGGTGCAGCACCCCTGGGACATCCCGAACCAAAGATTTTGGGGTGCCAGCTGCGCAAGAGGGGCAGCAGGGCTCAGCCTTGGCACGGAGGTGATGGGGACACTGCAGCCAGGACAGGGCTTGGCCCCACCCACACCCACGTCTGCACCCGGGCAGCCTTGCGGGAGAGCAGCAGTGCCCAAAGTGGGACTGTCCAGCCCCTGTGGCTTCCTGAATCCCAGCACAAAATTCCCCTGGCCACTGCCAGCCCCGTCGCGCGCCAAGAGCCGCTCCAAGAGCGGCACATCGTGCGGCGCTGCTAATTCCTGCGAGCTGAATCAGCGCCGACAAGGATTGCAAAACCCCCTGAAATGGACCCAAAAAAAATCTCTCTCTCTGTGCGATCCGGCGGGGCCGGTAAGCGACAGCCCCGGCCAGAGCCACCGTCAGGATGGGGGCTCGGCGGGGAGCCACAACGGGAGGAGCTGCCGGCTTCACCGGGGCAAATCCTGCCTGCACCCTGACATGGCAAGGCTGGAGGGCTCTGGTTTCCCAAAAATCACCCCTGGTGCCAAGCACGGCCCCACAGAAACAAGACAGGTCCTCTGCATCCCCCAGGTCCCCAGGTCTGGAGCAGAGCCCCGAGGGGTCATGGCTCGGTGCCAGGGGTCTGGATGTCCAATCTCTGGGGGGAGGACAGGCGTGTGCCCATCACACTGACCCCAGTGCTGCCAGGAAGAGCTCTGGACCTCATCATCTTCCCACAAAGCTGGGGAGGCCAGGAGCACCGTGTGGCCATCGAGGCTGTGGCTCATCTGGGAGTGATTTGGGCGCTGCCATCCCGCCCCAGCGCTGGGCTATTTTTACCCAGTGGAATTACGGGACTGGCAACATGGACTGAGTGGTTGCCCCCACTTAACCCCTTCATGTGGCTGCCCATGGGGATGGGTCCCACTGGGGTGACACCTGATGGGGTGGGGTGGCCTCTCCCCTTCCTTGTGTATGAGGGTGGCAGCCAAGCTGGGACAGGAAAAACCCCTTTCCCACTCATGGCAAGCACATGTCAACCCAGGCATCTCTGGGATCTGCAGGGAGATGGGGACAGCAATGGACCTGTCCTGCTCAGTGCTGGGGTAGGTTTTTTCAGAGACCCCTAAAACACCTACCATGACCCAAAATTGCTACTAAGCCCCAGGAGAAAGCAGTGCAGAGGATGCCAGGCAGGACAACAGCAGGTCCCATTCCAGCTGGTATCTGGGGAGAGGTGGCAGGGTGACACTGGGAACATGTGTCTCAGTGGGGTTGGGTGCCCTGCTGCTGGGAGATGCCAGGGCTGCAAGCCTAGCCCCAGGAGCTGGCTCAGCCAGGCTTTGGCAGGGAGAAGGGCAGGGGTGGGTGTTAGGGACTGTGCCCCCCTGGGCAGTGCCCCCAGGGAACCACCTGGGCCCCTCCATGTCCTGCTCCAGCGCTGGGGGAGCCAAACAGCCCCAAATCCCTCCACAAACATCCTGCTGTGCCAACTCCCTGCTACAGACAGGTCCCGGCTCCAGCACCTCCCAGCCCTGTCAGACTTTGCATCGTGAAGGGTGGGGGGATCCAGCTGTCCCCATCCCTCAGCCCCACCACCATCCTGCCCTGGAGGGACATGCCCACTGTTGGAACATGCCACAGGGACCTCTGCTGACCCCGGATCTCATCCCTACTGATCCAGCCCTAGCCCTGAGCTGGCCATGGCACCCCAGCCTCCCTGGGGACATTTTCAGGACATTGAAAGAAGCAGTGATGCAAGGAAGCCGCTGTTCTCCTGTCACCGTAGTGGTGACAGCACCGTCCCCGGGCAGTGCTGTGCCGGCCGCCGGGCGTGCGGCAGCGGGGTCTGGTCGGTGACCCCAAGTCGGAGCCGGTAACCCAACCCCACTGGTGCTGGTTACAATTTAGGGCAACAATAACCTATTGAGGCCCCTTCCTGGCTCCTGCCCTGCTGCTCCTTGATCTAATTAAAGGGGGCCAGGCGGGGACAAAACCCGAGCTGAAGGAACAGCGGGTATCCAGGGGTGGCACATTCAGGCCAGGATGCGGAGAGGGGCCATGGCCACCCACACCTCCCACCTCCTGTTCCCTCAGGGTCTGGGCATTGGTGGGGTCAGCTCTTAAGCATGGCCCTGACATGCTTTGAAAATGATGTTTGTGTGGTCAGAAATATCTCACCTGCTCAGGATTTGGGAAAGAGAACCCCCGAAAGGCACATGCTGATGTGGAGGTCCATGGGGCTGGACCTCCCACTCTCTGCCCTCTTCCAGGGATGCTGGATAGGGCACAGTCTGCCTGAAGGGTTTGGTCAGCACACTGGGGTGTCCCCCACCTTGGGGCACGCCGTGGCCCTGCTTTGGGGTGCCAAGGGGACGCGTGGTGCCGGCTCGGCGGGCGCGGTGGGGATGCGGTGGGGATGCGGACTCCCCTTCCTGCCGGCCTGGCGTCAGTAATGAATGGTATGAGTTTCCTGCCCGCCCACTGATTGCTTCCTCAAAGAGCTTCAACGAGCTGCTGCTGCTGCTGCTGCAGCTCCCCACGCCCCGCTCACGGCCCGGCCGGCACCGCTGCACTGCCCAACACATCTCCGTGCCCCACACTGGGCACCCACGGCCACGCCGGAGATCCACAGCCAGCCCCGCTGCTGCTCGGCCATCCCCGGGGGGCTGAGTCCCCCAGTTCTAAGTCTGCCCCAAGCAGATCTGGTGATCTGGTGACCCCAAGACCATCCACCCCGTGCCCTTGCCGCGGCTCCACGGCTCCGGCGTGTCGCGGCCGTGCTCGGGATGGCTCTGCCGGAGGGGGAACGCGGCCCCCGCTCGGCACCTCCGCCGGGAGCCAGCCCAAATCCCCCTCCGCCATTTGTCATCTCCGCCAGATTTACAGGCGGGAGCGCTTGGGGCTGGAAGCGCGGTGACCCCGGCGCGGCTGCCTAAAACCAGCACGAGGGGGGGGTCTCCGCTCGCCCCCGCCGCCCCCAGCCCCTCTCGGCTGGCCCCGCCACGCAGCCGCGGGCCGGAGGGCCCCGGCGTGACGCGCAGGCAGCGCCCGCCAGCCGCATTCCTGAGCCGATAAACCCGGCAGCCAAAATAACTGCAGCCTGTGCTGAGGGGGCCGAGCACAGCAGCGCCTGCATCCCATTTACCCGGCTGGCTCGGCCCGGCCCAGCGAGGATTCGGGGTAATTCCCACTGGATTCTCCGCCATGAGCAATAATGGACCCCAGGGTGTCCCCTCGCAGCAGCCCAGCCTCCCCTGAGAGCATTCACTGGACACTGATGATGGCTCTTGCTCACTGAACTGGCACAGCTGGTGAGCAGGAGAGCTGGGAGCTGCTCCCCTGGCAGCTGGCAGGAGGGTGAGGGATGCTCAGGCAGTTTCTCTACAACAACCTCACCCCACCATGCCCACCACAGGTTCACTTCTCCCCTCCTGTCTGTCCGGGTCACCCCCAGCACTGGCCTGGAGCTGACACCGCTGTGGGGGATGCTGGCAGGGCAGCCAAGGGGCTGTCACAGCACACTCAGCCCCTCAGCAGAGGCCCTGTATTGGCTGCCGACCACCCAGCCTGCCCCAGCATCCCGGCCCGTCACGGAGCCAGCTCGGCACACAGCGAGGGTCCCTGCAAGCCAGTGCTTTGCCAGCAGCCCTGGGAACAGCTGGTGGCCTCCAGTGCATCCCAACAAGTACTGTGCCCCCAGCCCCCATCACCCTGGTGGGATGAAGGCACAGCCTCCTCCTCTTCCTCCCATTTTCTTGCCCACATGGTGACGCCAGGCCAGCTCACTGGGCAGCGTGGGAGAGGCCAGGCCAGCTCTAACTGGAGGGTTCCCAGCCTTGGCAGCGCCACGCAGATGGACACGGCTCCATCGTGCCGTGACAGGGGGCGCTGACCCCTTACACAGCCAAGGCTCCTTTTCCTCTTCCCCGGTGGTGCCCGGGGAGTGCGGGCCCGGCCACGGCTGGGCAGCCACAAAGCACGGCAGGAGTGGGAGGCCAGGGCTGAGTGCTCCAGCAGCGCCAAAGGGATTCACCCACCTGCAGCATCTTGTGGTGCTGCCCCAGTGCACAAGCCCACCCGGCCAGCAGCCACCTCAGACACTGTCCCCAGCAGCGCCACCACCCCCCACGGCACTACAGAACACCTCTGTGCCTCGCCAGCCCTGCCTCTGCCTCTCATCTCCCCCAAATGGTGATGGGGACGCAGCTGCATGGTCCCTGGCTTGTGGCCGAGTGCTGCTGGTTCCAAGAGGTCTCTGCCAGCTCCCCCTCCACCACCACACTCCTGATGGGTCCCTGACCACGACATTTCCACTGCTCACCCTCCCACCCCATGCTGAGTCCCCATCCCTACCCAGGTGAGGTGTCCAGTGCCATGGTGAGCGTCGCCCCGCTGAGCCTCCGCGTGTCCCACAGCTTCACCTCCCGCTCCCGCATCTGCAGGGACACAGACACAGCATCAGTGGGCACTGGGGCTGCCTGGATGGCTCCACGGTGCCACCGCCTTCCCCAGCCACCTTCCACCATCCCAGCAAGGGCCAGGGCCTTTGGCGAGGGGACCTCCTGCTCTCATGGGGGACAGGCTACCCAAAAAGCACTCGGGGTGTTTTGGCACAACAGCCACAGGGAGTAGGGCTGGAACATCCCAGAGGTGCCAGGGCCACCTTCCTGGCAGGGACTGTACCTGGCTGAACCCCACGGAGATGAGGCAATCGCTGGAGCCCATCCAGAGCAGCCGGGAGTCCTTGTTGTTGTCGTGTCCCGGGACACTCTGCAAGGCACAGGAGACAGGGCTGTCAGTATTGCTGCCAGCCATGCTGGACACGCTGAGGGGACGTGTGCTTCACCAGCCGTGGTTGTGAACTGCCCCGGGGCTGAGCACGTGGAGCCGAGTGCTGGCTCTGCTGAGAGCTGCCCTGGGGACAGTGCAGTGGGGACAGCCCGCAAGCAGTGACAGCCCTGACTCCCTCCAATGCCAGCGTGGTTGCCTTGTGGAGCAGCTGGCCCAGCTCCCAGCAAGGAGTGGAGGGTGGGAGCAGGTAACGTGAGTGTGAAGATGGCTCCCATGTCCCCAGGGCTCTCCCACACCAGGTCACCCGGGTGAGGGGGACAGAGTGCTGCAAGGAAGCTGCTCCGTGCCACAGATGCAAGAGGAGGCTCTGCCATGGCGATGATGACAGAGGGACTTACTTCCCTGGCTGCATCCCCGGGCTCTTTATCCATGCTGAATCCTGGCTCCTGGAGCTGGGTGCCCCGTGTGTGCCTGGATGCTACTGAAACATGGCAAACTGAGCCTGGCCAAGTTCACCAGACTGCTCTAATCCCCTGCACCCTACTTCACCTCTCCCCTGGCTCCCTGTGGGGGTGGAACCCCCAGCCCACATCCTGTCCCCATCCTGGGCCTGCTGAGGATGGGAGGGAAGAGCTTCCACGGGGCTGTCAGCGGGTGTTTCCCAGCTCCCATGTGGTGCCCAGATGGGCCCTGTGGTTCCCGGCGCCCCAGTGGGAGCCGCAGGCAGCCCTGGCCTCTGCCACAGGCAGCGCTCGCAGCCCCTGGCTCTCATTAAGGAGTGCCAAGAACTGGCTGCTAACGAGTTCAGAGCTGGCAGGGAAAGCAGAGGGCTCTGCCAGAGCCAAACCTGGCATGGTGCTTCCGGGACCTCTGCACAGGGCAGTGGCACCAGGAGTGGGGCAGAAGGGGTGGGGGGGGCACGGATGGTGCCCACGGAGGAGCCATGAGCTGTGTCCCCCTTGGTGCAAGCACTGTGACCACCAGAGTGGCTCTGCCACCGCGGCAGCCAGAGAGGGGCCATGGAGGGGTCGCAGCTCACTGGAGAAGCTCTGCTGGAGCAGCCTCCAGCCCCAGAGAGATGCTGCTCTCTGGAGAGAGCCAGGGTGGGAGCAGGCATGCGGTGCCAAGCCTGTCGTGCCCTGGCTCCGTCACGCCAGCTGCCTTGCCAGCACAAACACGGCTCACTTGGAAGAGGCAGCGCTGGCCGAGCCGAGCCCGGAGCTCCCAGCCGCAGGGCCAGGATGTGGGGCAGGAGGGGCCTGGCCCCCACCGCCAGCACGCTGGCAGTGGACCCAGCAGGGAAAGGACCTGGGAAGGGAACGTGTGAAGGGATCGGTGCCAAGAGGCATGGAAACTCCAGGAGCTGGGGCCAGCCCGCGCGTCAGCCTGGAGAGCACTTCTGCACCTGAGCCGTGTGGCTGCGGCAGCCGCAGCTCAACATCTGCAGATCCCATAACCCAGGGCTCCACGGCCCTGGGTCCCGCGGGTGCCCCGGACCCCCTGGCGGTGGTGGCGGCCCCGGGGCGGTGGCAGGGCTGGCGGAGGGCAGGGTGCTGCCGCGGTGCTCCCAGCCCCCGGCGTGCCGGCTGCGGCGCAGGGCCATGTTTTCTGCATTAGTTCCATCCCGGCTGAGCTGTACGTATGGCAGCAAGTATGCGGGAGGCTGGGCTGTTCCGTGCTCAGCTGTGCAGATGTTGCCAGAGGTGAGCGTGCGGACAGCAGCTCCCCTGGTGCAGAGGGTCTTGGCAGGGACGGGGCGGTGTGGCCTGGCACTGAGGGTGGACACTGGTGTGGTTCAGCCCTGGGACACCTGTGGGGCTGCTGTGGACTCCGGGGCTGGAAGAGCTGGGCAGAGACCCTGGCACCCTTCCCGGTGTGATGCTGGAACTCCTGGAGCAAGGAACCAGCCACAGCATAAGGGACGGGCGTCCCTCCTGAGCCACTCGTCCCTCCGGCAGGCTGCAAGGAGCCCGCCAGCTCTGGGCCAGCACGCGGGGATCCAAGGAAGCCTCCCAGCTCCCTGCCAGTGCCCAGGCAGCCCAGACTCCTCTGGCTCATTGCACAGATCCAGCCCTGCCAGTTTTGGGCAGCCCAGGCTGGGGGGAGCCTGTGCCCCCTCCTCGAAACCAGATCTGCTGCATGGGGAGAGTTTCCAGCACCGTCCCTCTCCCAGTGTCAACCAATCCCTCCTAGGCAGGCTGGGGAGAGTTGCTGGTTTCCAGGGGGTCTCCAGCCCTTCTCCCGGTGCGGCCCGGGGGCTGCGGGGGGCCCAGGGCCGGTGTGTCGGACGCAGCTGTTGGCAGCGATGCGGCGGGGTCGGGGAGCTGGGAACAGCTGCCCGCAGGGAGCGGCCGCTAACGCTCCGCGGCTGCCTGGGAGAGCCCCACACAAAGCCAAGGCTGCTCCGGCTCCCAGGCGATCCCTGTCTCCCCGGGAGCCGTCACCCTGAGCCGGATGCAGGACAGGGAGAGCCGGAGGTTGGAGAGCAGGGCAGAGCCCTGGGGCTGGCAGGGCGGGAGGTGGCCGGGGGGGGGGGGGTTTAAACTCTGCTCTTGGCAGAGCCCCCGCGGCTGGCAGGGCTGGCACAGCTCAGCCCTGCCTGTGGCTAACAGCCCATGAGCATGGCTAACAGCCCACGGACATCTGATCCCCGTGGGAAGCAACCCCAGCAGCGGGATCTGCGTGGGCACAGGAGGCGCCAGTGCCAGGCTGAGCTGCCCCTTTGCCAGGGGGTGCCAGGGCAGGAGGGGTCTCCCCTGGCCAAGGCACGGTGGAGGACTCTGGGGACAGACACCTACCCTGCGTCCATGCACATGGGGAAGCTGTTGCTCCTTGCACACCCCACGAGGCTGTGGGCAGCAGGAGGAACGGCTTCCCGGGAGCTGAGAGGGTTAACCACGCACCGAATCCTCCTCTCCGAACAAGAATGTGAGTGATCTCCTTCCCTTGCCAAATCCCAGTTACTCCAGAGGTAACCAGGAGAACAGAGCAGCCTCTCCCAGGCCAGCCCCACTCCTGGTCTCTGCTGGAGTTCAAGGAGACCAGGAGCTGTCACCTGCCCCAGGGGAGTGCAGGGATCCCACAGAGATGTGGGGTTGCTCCAGTAGCCATCACACTGCCAGCACTGGCCCTGCTCTCTGCCAGGTGTGTGGTACGTGTGTGTCACACTGGGCAGCGACCAGGACAAGTCCCCTGCTGCCCACACCACCTCCCCAATCCCAGTGGCCAGGGCAGCATTGCTGTGAAGCCCCTGTGCCCTGGGGAACTGGGCACCACCAGGCTCTGCCTCTTCCCCTATCCCCAGCATGGCGTCCTTGCTCCATCCATCCCTCCTGCCCTTGGTGAGGCCAAGGCCATGTCCCAGAGGATGCTGCGGGTCCAGCAAGGGCAGGAAGGTGGGTGGGCTCCCAGTGGGCACAGACACCATAAGGCTGGGAAGGGGCAGGAGAGGGGGGTGGGCAGGCTGCAGCAGCCAGCAGCCACCCCTCCTCTGCTGCCTCTCCCCTCTGCCTGCAGCCACCAGCCCCACAAGCCCTGCTATGACGCCATCAAATCCCAAAACACCTTTGCTCTCTGGAGAGGAGCCTGCCAGGAGGCCCAGGTCAGGCACAGGCTAAGGCTCCTGAAATACCATGAGGAGCCCCAGCCCCAGTAATGGAGATGCCAACCTGTGTGGGCCTCAGCTGGTGAGGCCATTCCCAGTGGGAGGGACGGGCACCCAGGCGAGGGTGAGCCAGTGTCACCGCACACCCACACCCCCTGAGATGCCTCTGGCTCATTCCAGATCCTCCTCGACTTCCCCATGTCTGCCATACCAAGCGGCATTCCTGGGAAGGACGGCCGAGGGGGAAGCGGAGCAGAGGAAATATAAACAGTCCCGTGCAGCTACGCTGGGGAACAGAAGCATGAGAGCGCCGAGCGTGCGCTGCTATAAATAGGCTGCCCAGAGTCAGGCCAACTTTTTCATAGCTTCCCACGGTCTCCTTGGGAATGTGGGATGCTGTGGACCTTCCCCCAGCCCGGAGGAAGCTGCTGCCGAGGCTGGGAGTCAGGTACCCCCGGGGTGACCCCAGCGTGGGATACCGTGATGATGGGGCAGTGGGAGGAAGGCTGAAGTCTCTCTACGTCCTGATGCGCCTCCCCGATGATGACAAGCGGTCCCCAGCCAGCGCTGGGCTGACAGCTGGATCCTGGACAGAGGTGACACGTCAGGGTCTTTAGAGTTCTGGCTGTGGGCCAGATCACCCCAAAATGGATCTCCACCCCGCCACAGCATCACCCTCCCACCACGGCCACGCTGCCCCCAGGGACCCTCTCCATGGTGTATCTCCCACTGGAGCACATCTGATGTGGTCCGTGGGATGGTGGCCATGGTTTGGGACAGGGTCTGGAGTCCCTCTTGCCCCCGGAACCTTGAGCAGGGCTGGGACAGCCCCGGCTGTGCTTGGGCTGTGAGCCCCGCTGCTGCTCATCACTGAACTCTGCCCCCGGCACAGCCTAGGAGCCGGGGGGAGAAACCCCCGGCGGGGACAATCCCCAGGGACACAGTCCCAGCTGTCCCCGGGCGCCCTCAGCCCCGGCCCCGCTCATTAGCACAGCTCATTAGGACGTGAGCGGGGCGTGCGCTGGCCCGGTGCGCGGGGCCGTTCCCTCGCCCCCGGCCCTGCCCAAACGCCGGCGGAGGAAGTTTCTCGTGAGAACGGAGCCGGCTCCTCTCCATCCCACACTGGCCGCGCTCAGCGGCTGCCCCGCAGCTCCACACGGACGGCGCCTGTCCCAGGCCTGTCCCGGGAGCCAGGTGCTGGCCAGATGCACACACAGCCCCACAGCCTGTGGGGAGCAGGATGTGGCCCATGGGCTCTGTACCCAGGGGAAGGTGGCCGGAGCAGTGGGCAAGCAGAGATGTCACTCTAGTAGCCCAGGGCATATCCGAATCATCGCCTTACACTGCTGGTGACCCACTGAGGTATGAGGAGGGTACGGTACGGGTATGGAGCTTCCCGGTGCTCAAGCTCCCTGCTCAGCCTTGTGTCCCCTGTCCCACCAAGGACAGGACCCGGGGGGACACAGGAGGGACCTTTGGTGGGGTTTGCACGGGGATTGCAGGAGGGTGAGGGCAGAACCAGCGACACTGAGCCTCGGCAGGGCTGCAGCCGCAAGGGAGAGGACGTGACTCGCTTCCAGGGGGAAGGTCAAGGCGAGGAGAGCGACCACCACCCTGCGGGAGGGGAGGACAGGCGGCCGGGGCAGTGCAGCCTTGGGAGGGGATAAGGCAGAGCACAGAACTCACAGAACTCCTTGGAAGGACAGCGGTGCTTGGATCTGGACCCAGCCAGCAGCAGGAGCATGGCCCCATGAGGTGGCAAGGCAGGACCAAGGGCAGCCCTGGTGTCTCCACTGCAGTTTAGGGCACAGAGAGCAGCAATAGGGTGTGAGCGTAGCCCTGATGCTCACAAAGGGGCTGCAACAAAGGGATGGGGATCCAGCAGGATGAGGCCACTGCTCTCCCAAGGGAAATCATGGGTACATACCAGGCACCCCACGGGGTCAGCCAGACCCTGGCCATGCTGCGTCACACACGTCTGCCCGCTGCTGGGATATGCTCAAAATAGCTGCCACGGGCGTAGCCGGGAATGGGGGGTCAGGACCTGGCGGGGATATGGCCACAGGGTGTGGGCAGCCTGCCAGTCACCCTCCTTGTCACCCAACCCCATGTGTGCCACATCCATGGTACCTGAGAGAGCACCAGGTATTAGGAGGAGCGACCCTTCCTCCCTGAGCTTCTTATTTTAGTTCCTTCTCATTCTTTTCCCCTGCTCTAAACAAAGGAATGTTTAATGAGGCAGGCTTGGCAATTAAGAAATCCAGCCGGAGGAGCAGCCTGGGGCCGGCTCTCAACTCCACAGAGGGCCCAGGGTGAGCAGGCAGCGGGACCCTGTGCCGGCTGTGAGGAAACCCAGCCCACGGTGCTGCAGGGGCCAGCACAGCTGGGAAACCCATCCTGCAGCTCACCTCTGCAAAAAAACAGGCAAGTTCAAAGCCAGGAGCCTGCGAGGTGCTGGCACCGCACGGCGGCCCCGGTATCACCCGGCTCTGTAACCGTGCTGGCCCGGGGGAAGAAGGAGACTTTCCAAGCAACCCAGCCCTCCAGCAATGGGGAAAAAAGAAAAGAACAAAGCCCAGGAGCGTTATTCTTCTTGGCTAAGCAAGCCCTGCGCAAACTTCTAGAGGATTTATGGCATTTTAAAGTTTTCCCCTTCAGCAGAGCACTTCTCCAAGACTAAACATCTCCATCCACTGCGAGCCGGCCGGGCAGGGCCGCGGCAGTGAAGGTGCATATTTCTCTTGGCAAACACAGAGTGCCGGCCCCGGGCTGGATCAGACAGCAGCGGAGGGAAGTGAACTGCCTGCTTTGAACAGCCACCATCATTCACACGTTATTTTTAATAGCTCAGCGAGACAGAGTCCACCCTCCCCAGGAGACTTGGCTCGAGCCCATCGCACTCACAGCTCCGCCATCAGACAAGCCGACAGGTCTGGCAGGGGGAGAAGGGGGGCCAGGAGGGGAGGGGAGCACTGAGGCCAGCGCTGGATAAATTTTGGAGTAGAGAATGGGATCTTCCAGCCATGCTGAGGCAATTGGAGCGGGACAGGATTGTGGCAGCCGCTGGAGTGCTGGGAGCACTTTGCCCCGGCTCGTCTGCACGTGTCACCGCTGGGTTTGTGTTTATTTTTTGTGGTGGGGTGTTTATAAGGCTGCCTGAAGGGTCAGGGCATCATTTGTATTGCAGGAAGCACCCAGGGACCTTTGGGGAGCTCAGCACCTGGGTTGTGTGCAGGAGCAGGTGGAAAGTCCTGGTGCAGCACTGGAGCTCTGGCTCCCTTCCATCACTGTGCCTGAGCACTGTCACCAGAGGCCATTGGCTCCCCAAGTCCACAGGCAGCAGGATATGACAGAGTCCACTGCAGCCCTCTCACCCTGCTCTCCACTGCATCCCTCCCTTCCCAAAGGCTTCCAGCCCCTTCTGCAGCCAGAGCCCCCAAGCCACAGGAAACCTCTAATAAGAGGCTGTTTGAACTTGACGTCAAGGCTTAAATTCTCTCCTTATTTCCTAATCACTGTTATTTGCTGAGTTGTGCAGATCCGGCTGCCCAGCCCTTGCCCTTGGTGGGTCCTCGTCCCCAAGAGCCTTTGGTCCAGCTCCCACAGGGCAGGGCAGAGCCCAGGAGCCTGCAGAGCCTAGAGCCCTCACACGCACAGGGCTCGCCTGGCATGTGCCAGTGCCCTGGGGGGTCTCCCTGGCCTGGTGGGAGGGCAGGGCCCCCTGCTGAACCCCACCAGGGCTAGGAGGACAGCCCTATTCCTCCCACCCTCAGCTCCTCGCCTCTCCCAAGCCCAGCCAGGGCTGGGATGGTTTGGGGGACCAAAGCTCACCCCCCTGCAGGGAACAGGTTGGGCAGGGCTGCCTGCAGCACATCCAGAGGGGACATACCTGGGAGGCAGCTGGGCCTGCTCGGGGGTCAAAGATCCGCAGTTTCTTGTCCTGGTGAGATAAAAGAAAACAGAGGAAGGTTAAGGACCTTGGGGCCAGTGGGATGTCAGGATGCAAAAGGCAGAAGGCTGGAATGAGCAGCCCTCCCCTTCCTGCCCATCACTCTCCTGCCTGCAGTGCCTATCCCTATGGATGGCTTGCATTGTGTCCTCCCACATTGTGGGCAGGGGAGCACCCCCAGCACCCCACCAGGACCCTGACACACTCAAAACTGCTCCCAGAAAAGAAGGGAGCCTCCCAAGTAGGGTCAGAGCTGGAGCCTGACCCTCAGATGCCATCCTGACAGTGCTGCAGGAGAACGAGCCCCTTCCTGCCTGGCATCCCTCTGCCAAATGGGGCACGGCTGGCAGGGCACAGAGGCAGCAAGGGGGTGCCCGGGTACCAGCCCTGCTGCCAGGGTGCTGTTTGGGGAGCACGCATTGTGCCAGCAGAGCCACAGGGCACGGGGGCTGATCCACACCCCAGCCAGCACGGCTTGGGCTTGTACCCCTGAGCCCAGCCCGCACTCTGGGCACGGGGCTCCATGCATGCGCTGGGACTCCGACCCATTCCGCAGCGCGGCTCTGCACGCTGGGCCGGGCTCGGGGCTCCCCCGGGGCGCAGCGCGGGGCTCCCCCGCAAACCCTTCGCTCTCCCTCGGCACGGCGCGGGCTGCGCTCCCGGCCTGGGGCTGGGGCTGTGTGCTCAGAGCTGCTTGCCGAGCCTCCGGGGGCTCGTGGCTTGCACACTCCTTTGCACGCTCGCCCCGCCCGCCGCCCCCGCGCGTTCCCGGCGCGTCCCGCAGCGAGCGGCCGGCGCCATCTAGTGCTGCTCCCTGCCCGCCTCCCCACGGGCTCGCTGACCCCGCTCCTGCCCTTTTCTACCCCAAAACTTCCCGTCCCTCCACGCTCCCCATGCCTGCAAGTGTTCTAGGCCAGACTGGATGGAGCTCTGCGCACCCCGGGCTGAGGTAAGGTGTCCCTGCCCATGGCAGGGGGTGGAACGAGACGAGCTTTAAGGTGCCTTCCAACCCAAACCATTCTGGGATTCTGTGAAATGGGTGCCCCCGGGATCAGGGTGCATCCAGCAGCTGGCACACAGCCCATCCCTGCCGTGCCACAGCGAGGTCCTCCCTGGGCACTGCTCACCTTGCAGGAGGTGCCGAGGAGGCGCCCGTCTCGCTTCCAGGTCAGGCTCTGCAGCTGGTCCCCGTGGGAATCCAGGACTGTGGGGATAAAACAGGGTCAGGATCAAGCAGGGTGCCTCCTGCAGACAGGGCAGGAACCATCATTCTCCCACCCAGAATATTTCCCAGGAGAAATGATCTGGCCTTTCCAAAGGGCTGGTGGCAGCCAGGACGCAGTGGGACACTGCTGTGTCTGTGCAGGGAGCGTTCCTGTGCTGCTGGCAGCTGGATACAAAGAGCAGGAGCCCTGGGAAAGCCACAGGCCTATGCACCCATCTCCTCCCCCCCTCAGGGTGGCTGAGGTCTGGGCAAGGCTGGTCAGCAAGAACCCACATCTACCCAAGCCCTGGGACATGCAGAGAGAGGGATCTGTCTCCCAGGGGATCCCCAGCAGAGCTCCTGCAGACAGCTTGGGCAGTACCAGTGTTTCACACCGCTGCATCAGAGTGCAGGGCAGCACAGGCACAAGGGGCTGTGGTGCCCTGCCCAAAAAGCCACCTGAGCTGCCTTTTTGGTGACACCGAGGTCAGGCCTCGAGCCTGGGCACTGACACGGTGAGGACACATGGAACAGACACATGGGTAGGACACACAGGGAGGACACATGGAGAGACACACAGGGAGGACACGTGTCATGGGCAGCTACAGCCCTGCCTACCTGTCAGGGGCTGCTGCTGGCCCAGGTCCCACACAGTGACTCTCTTCCCTGCACCGCTGGCCAGGACAGCGTCTGCCGTGGGGTGGAACTGCAGCACGTCCAGCGGGGCCCCCCCGGGCCCCAGGGTCAGCCCTGCGCCACCAGGAATGTCCTGGCCACCCTCGGGCAGGCGCCACACCTTCACCTGCAGCCCCAGGAGAGGAGGGGGGTCAGTTCCAGGGCAGGTGAGCAGGACCCTGCTGGGTGCTGGCAGTGCCCCACCTGGGCTCGCTGCTTTCCCAGGCTTTGGTCCCTGAGGTCCCTGAGCATTCCCATGTGATCCCTCATTGCAGCTCAGGGGGATCAGGTCCCAGATGGGAGGGGGCTGATCCTTGACCATGTGCTCTGTCCCCCTGGGGATGTCCCACTCCACTCTCCCAAAGCTGGCACCCTCCACCCCATGCTCCTCTTACTCCCATCACTCCAGCTCTGCTGTGACTCCCAGACACACCCTGGGGGTCACGAGGTGTCCCCTTGGGACCCCAGTCACTGAGCACTCACCGTCTCATCGGCAGAGCCTGTGGCCAGCAGGAGCTGATCGAAGGGTGAGAAGTCAAAGTCTGTGACCACATCTGGAAGGAGAAGGGCAGAAGTCTGTCCCCACCTTCCTCTGCAGACAGTGTGTCTGCCCCTCTCTGCTCTTCCCAGCCTGATTTCTTTCCTATACACTCAGCAGTGGGGGGCAGTTTCAGATCCATCAAGGTGTTTTGGAGCAACTTTGCTGTGAGTACCTGAGCCCCTCTACCCTGTCCCTCAGGGACTTGCACCCCTTTGGCAGGGTTAGGAACCCTGGAGGGGGCATCCCCCTGTCTGATCCATGCACCAACACCCCCACAGGGCACAGGAAACAGCATGGCCAGCACCAGGGTGTCTGTGCCATGTCCTGCTGGAGCCACACTGGTGACAAGGCTCCCTTTGTAACACCCCGGGTTGGCATGCCAGCGGCAGGGATGCTCCCGGCAGCAGGGCCCGGCGGGAGGAAGGCTGGCACCAGCAGCAGCAGCCCCTCGGATGCATTTGGCACGCTCAGAAAAGTAGGTCACTGTGTACTTTTCTGCTTCCAGGAGACAGGCCCCGGAGGCATGAAGAGCAGGCAGCTCGCTCGGCTGCATCCACCCGGGAGGAGAGAAAATCCATTCCCTGCCACAGAGGCGTTGCTCTGGCACAGCCGGCTTCAAAGGACTTCTGCTGATCCCATTGGGAAGCCGTGGGATGGCGCTGGCTCCTGTGACCCCTCTGGCACTCCCCAGGGAGCAGAACTCACTGCCTGCTTTTCCAACCCGACAAAGCTCCTGGTGCCAGGGCTGAGGTGGCACAGGCTGGGCACCCTGCGCAGCCCTGCAGCCATGCCACGGCACACAGGCAGGAGGCGGTGCTGGAACCAGCTCCCATCTTGCTGATCTGGTGTAATTCTGGGGAAATGGGTGGTCAGTGCTCCTCAGGTTGCCACTGCTGCTCCAGCACCAGGAGAGGGGCACCCTGAGGTGGGCACCACTCCTCCCTGTGCCTGGGCAGGGCAGAGCCCTGCTTCTCTGCCACAGTGATACTGCCACTGCCTCTTCCCTGCCACATCAGAGCTGCTGGTCCAGCCTGCCACTGGAGGCAGTGATGCTTCAGTGATGCCAACTCCAGCCTGGCACTGGGTGTACTGGGAATTTCAGGGCGTGCTATGAGTAATGTGGAAAGGCTGTGCTAGAAGGGTGAGAGGAAGAGCTGCATGTTCAGGCCTCACTGCAGCCTGTGAGATGAAGGAACACGGATTGATTCCAGCCTGGCAGAGCCCCTTCTGGTGCCACCCTGCCCTCAGGTGATGGTCCCTGGCAGGTCCCCATGTCCCTTGCCTAGCAGACAGCCCACCACAGCCTGCCAGGCTTGAACTCAGCCCCTGAGCCTCCTCCACAGCCCACGTGGGGTCAAACACGTCCTGTGGAGGAGGGAGATGGCACCTGGCACCCACCTGAGTGGCAGCAGAGCTGAGATATGGTCCTCTTGCTCCCATCCTCGCACTCCAGGGGCACAATGCCCAGCACACCTGCAGGAGAGGGCACAGGAACAGATCAGGAAACGCCCCAGCCTAGGACACACGAGGGGCACCCAGCTTTGCAATGCAAGCCAAGAGGTGTGGGACTGTCAGCACTTTGGGGGATCCCAGAGAAAGCCTCCTCCACTCACCCTGGTGCCCTGTGGGGGACTGACCCACCACCCAGCCCCACAGGGACCCCTGGGACAAACCCATCCCACTCCCCAAGCAGTGCTGGGACCCTTGTGCCTCACCGGCGGCCTCGGCGCTGAAGGCGATCCAGCGGCAGCTGGCCTTCACCTGGCTCCCACAGGAGGGGACAGAGCCTGCTCGGATCCCGCTGATCCAGGCCTGGCATGCAGAGGGAAAAGCCATATCAGGGGCTGCCTTGTTATGGCAGGGCCTGGAGCATGGCTGCAGGACCATTGGCACAGCATGGCAGAGGCCCTCAGCCCCAGAGGAGCTGCCATGCCGATGGAGAGCCGGAGAATGGCGATGCCAATGGGATTATCCCGTCCTCTGGGGTGTCCTGGGACAATGTGGCTGCTCCTGCTCCTGTCACAAAGAACAGCCCCTCACTAGGGCTGAAGGGTGGGACACAGGAGCATCCCAGCTCCCAGACTGTGCCATTTCTGGGCTGTCCCACTGTGGGAAATGCCCAGAGGTCTCTGCAATAAACTGGTGCCAGAGAATCTGGATGGGACAAAAGCTCTTGGGCTGTGAAGCACCACAGGGTCAAGCTGTGGCTGACCAAGTGTGCTCCAGCAGCACACTTCCCACATGGACACACAGCCAAGAAGCTGCCTTACAGCTCCAAAACCAAACTCCCACTCTGCAGTGTTTTCCAGGGCTGAGCACTGCACTCATGGGACCCTGGGACATCCTCCATCAGCCAGACCCACTCCAAGCAACACAGACACCCCACCTCAAGTGGCCACCAGAGCCACGAGCTCCCTGGCACTCCCAGGGCCAAGTCCAATCCTTGTCAGTGGCAATGGCAGGTGTTTTATGGCTGGCACCAGGCCTGTGTGCCCACAGCAGCCCCCAGAGCTGCAGCAGGTGTCAAAAGCAGTGGATACCCCACAAACTGGGCAGATACCTGGGTAGGGAAGGGAAACCCCGAGCCCCAGGTTTCCTCTCCTTGCACAACTTCCGTTTGAGGCCTGACAGGGAGCGCTGGTTCCTGCAGCACTTCCTCCCCTCACAGCTCAGTGCAGACCTGTTAACCCATCTCTTGCCAAAGGCAGGTTTCTGTCTCCACACCCAGCATGTGGGCAGGGGGCTGCACTGGGGATGGGGAACAGGCTGGGAGCATGAGCAGGACCCTGGAATAAGGGCCCCACTATCTGCATCCCACCACGCTGCACTGGGCCCTCAGAGAGGGAGGCACCAGCCACATCTGGCCCCCAGGAGACAGGGGTGCCAGCAGGACCCCTGCAGTGAGGTTTCACAGAGCTGGTCCATCCTGACCCCACAGTTTCCCCACACACAGGCAGCAGCCCTCAAGGCAGTGATCCTTCCTGCAGCGTGGCAGCACGGCCAGGAAAGCACATGAAACCATCCTGGCTACATCCCTAGAACAAACTGTGAGCTCTGAAGGGCCATCTGCCAGCAGAGCCCTGCAGATGCTGCCTGAAGAGAAGACTCAGATGTGATCCCTGGTGTTTACACTGCGCTTCCTGATCCAGCCAGGTCGGGTGTCTGCTTGTGCCTCCATAAACAGCTGCTCGGCTGGGGACACAACAAAGCTTCCTGCTGTGACACCTGAGATGGGCTTGGTGACAAGGCTTCCTTCTCCACCTGCTGCCCTACGGGGAGTGCATGGCCTCACTTCCAAGGATATGTTTCATGCCTGAATGGGAAAAGCCTTTTGGAAAGGCCTTGCACAGCAGATCCTGCACACAGGGAGAGCACGCTGCCCCTCGGAGCTCCCCCATGGAACCAACACCAGGACAGCAATGATGGGATGTCCCTGCCTGCAGGACGCCATGTCCTGCACAGCCAGGTGTCCCAGCACCCACACTCCACAGGCACGCACACTCCCTGCTGCCAGTGACTCATCTGAACCCTGGGATTCACAGCCAAACATTCATCCAACTGAGATTTCAGTGACCTGAGACACTGAGGCTGGCACGCCATGGGCATGGGGGCACCATGTCCCCTCCCACAGCTGAAGCTCAGAGGATGTTTTGGGTGCTTGCTGGATTTGCAGAGGCGTGTGAGCGCAGGCCACGGGTGGGTGCAAGGACAGCTTGGTTGGGAAGTTACAAAGAAGGAGTGTGTGCACAGCCAAGGGCTGCGAGCAGCAGCAGCCTCACTCTTGGCCACAGTGCTGAGGAGGTGCTGGGTGAAGGGTACCCAGCTCGGGGAACCCCCAAAAGGGCTGTGTGTGCTGGTAATGCCCCCTGATGTGACTCACCCAGCCCTGCCCCTGCATCTCTGCCCCTGCCCTGCCCTACCCAGTCTGTAGGGACAGGGACCTGGGAGATTGCCCTGGCCCAGCTCTGTGGTTTGGGGGACAGCAGGGCAGGGCTACCCACGGCCAACACCGTGCCAGGACGGATCGTGACGCTTGGGGCTGGTTATGCATGGAGCAGAGGCCAGAGCTGGGCACCACATGGCTCTGTGCTGCCCAGCGAGACGCCCAGCGCTGCCTGGCCCCAGCGGTGCCGAGCTGCACAGCTCATGGCCAGGGTGATGGGGCTCAGCAGCACCCCGTGGGGCCCAGCCCTTCCTCTGTGCCTGCGGAAGCGGGGTGGCAGAGCGGGGTGGCAGGAGCGAGGCCCAGCATTTCACACTCGGTGCGTGCTTCCCTGGCTGGCACAGGCCAGGAGGGCGAGATACCGAACGGCAGCGGGCAGCAAGAACCCGGGATGCACCGCGTGTGCCAGCCGTGCCCAGCGGCAGGAGGGGAGCAGCCACCACGGGACGGGTACCCCATGCCAGCCGCTGCCGGCCGGGGGGCTGCAGCGGCCCAGGAGAGGGGTGGGCTTCCCCGACAGCCCCACGTGCGGAGCGCCCCGGGGCCGGGATCCTCCGCGGAGCCCGGGATGGGCAGCAGCGGGTGCCAAGGAGGGGCCGCCCGGGCGACGCACCCGCACCAAGCCGGGAGACCCGGGCACGGCCCCGCCACACCGGCGATGCCGCAGCTGCGGGGCCCGGAGCCGCGCCCTGCCGGTGCCGCGGGGTGGGGCCGGTCCTGCCCTGTCCCCGCGCCTGTCCCTGTTCCTGCCCGCCGGCAGCCCCGGCCCCGCCGCCCCCGCGATCCCCCGGTACTGGCGGGTCCCGCAGCGCTCACCTCCCTGCGGGGCAGCCGGGCCTCGGTGTGCCGGAACTTGGACGCCTTGAAGCGGTTCATGGTGCTCCGGCTGTACCGCTCCCAGCCGTGCCCAGCCCTGCCCGGCCCGGCCCCGCCGCTCCGCCCGGCCCGGGCCCCGCCCCGAGCCCCGCCCCTGGGCCAGCCCCGCCGGGCCCCCTCACGTGTGTCCCGTGTGTCCCTGGTGTCCCGCTGTCACCGTGAGCGGGGCACAGACCCCCAGCCCCGGCTCCTCGGACCCCCGCCAGAGCCTCCAACCCCGGCGGCGGAGCCACCCCTGGGGTGACTGTCCGGCGGTCCCGGTGATCCCGGCCCTTGCCCCCGAGGCTCGTGGTCACGCCGTGCTGTGACCCCCAGCTGGCACCCAGCTCTCCTCCCACACAAGGGCAGCGGTTCCGTCGGGCTCGGGGCCAGCGGGAGGTTTGCAGTGCCGTGGGCTCAGCGTGCTCGCCTCCCCCGCGGCCCGGCAGCCGGCGGTGAGCACAGACCTTCGTGTACTCACGGCTGCGGGGAGGGCGAGGAGGAGGGAGCGCTGGATCCGAGCCCACCGAGCCCTCTGCGCCCGGGGGAGCCCGGCTGTCACCCACGCCGCTGGAGGCCAGGCCTCCTGCCCTGCTTTCACCCGGCGTGTGCGCAGCAGGAGCTGGCACGGCCCTGTCGCCACTCAGCCCGGCGGAGCCTCCCCCGCGCCTCAGCCCCGAGCCCGTGCTGAGGAGCGCTCGGAGGCCCCAGCCCCGGTGATGAGGGCGGGAGAGAGACACGCTTGGCACGAATCATCCTCCCCCTCTGCAGAGGAAAGCTGCTGGCTGGCTGTGGGTGCCGTGCCAGGCTGCTGTGCCGTGTGAGTGTGGGCGTGTGGCACCGCACCCGCTGCGGTTTCAGAGCCTTTATTCCACTCCTGCGAGGTATGTCACCTGCTACGGGAGAAGAGCAGCAGCCCTGGAAGGGCGCAAACCGCGAAGGCAGGCAGAGGGCAGGGTTCCCAGCCCGCCGCACGAGGCTATCACGGGGCAGTGCCCGGCCGTTCCAGCCGTGTCCCCGCGCGCTCCCTGCCCGGTGCCTCCGGGCCCCGCGACCGCTACACTTCCACCCTCAGCCTCCGGCCCCGCGGCCCTGCCGAGCACCGCGCATGCGCAAGCATGGCGCAGCCACGGTCACGGCGCCGTACGCGTGCGCGGCCCGTCCCCGCAGAAGGGTGCGCAGGCGCAGCGCCGCGCGCGGGCCAAGATGGCGGCCGGGAGCGCATCGCGCTGGGTCGGGGCGGCCGCGGGGCGCGGGGCGGGGCCGGCGGGGTGCGGGTCTTTTCCCCCGGCCCTGTCCCTTCCTCCAGCCGGCCCGGCCCTCACGGCGGCCCCTCTCCCTCCTCTCCCGCAGGGACGAAACGCGCTGCCGCCGCCGCCTCCGCCGCCTTCCACAGCAGCGCGGCCCGCGCCAAGGAGGACTATTACCAGGTGCTGGGGGTGCCCCGCACCGCCACGCAGAAGGAGATCAAGAAGGCCTATTACCAGGTGCGGCGGGACCCGCCGGGCCCCGTGGGCTGCCAGAGGAGCCGGGGCTGCCCCTTCGCTGGGCCAGAGAACAAATCCATCCCCGTCTGTGGAGCCGCTGGAGACAAGGGGAGGAGGCAGTGGGAAAGCTCAGCACATGGCCTTGGGGATCGCTTCCAAAGCATGGTCTGCCTGTGCTGTCATCGCTTGTCTCCTTCCAGGAGGATCGGGGATTGCTGAGAAGATTAGCAGCAGCTCCTGTAGTTCCTTGTTTAGGGTTGATAAATGAAAATGTTTAGTTCCTGGGAATGCATCTAGTGAATGTCAGGCTCTGCTGATGTGTTTTTCCTGGCATGTGAGATATGCTTAAGTAAATAACTCCTGCCTGTCTCTAATAGTTGGTTTGTGTTTTTTAGTTGGCAAAGAAATACCATCCTGACACAAACAAGGACGACCCCAAAGCGAAGGAGAAGTTTTCTCAGCTGGCAGAAGCCTATGAGGTAATAGCAGGATTTTGTTGTGATGAGAAGGAGGAAAGACTAGAGAGTAGATGAGGGCAAAGATTTCCTGTAAAACCGTGGCTGTTTTTTGATGCACTTCAGTCTGAGACACATCTGTCCCAAGAAATTCCTTGGTCCAAATACCAGATTTAGCTGCTTTGGGCTGTTTCAGTTTTCCCCTTCCTTAGCAGTGACTGGCATGGATGTCACTTCCATGGAATTATCGTCAGTTTAAATAATCAAACAAAAAACCTGCCAGCCAGTTTTTGAGACAGAGGGACTTTCACTGTGCTCCCCCAGCCCTGTTTTTTGATTCCAGCACTCTTCAGCTGATACAATAATGATCAGCTGTTTAGTAGAAGTTATTTCTGCATTTTATAAATGAGTAAAATCTTGTCGTTTTTCTGGCGATGAGCCAAGAATCACCAGGGAAGCAGCAGCTTGTCCCTAACTGCCGTGGTGCTGACAGCTGGGCGAGACCTTGTTGGAAGGTGTGAGCCCGGAGGCAGGGATTCTCCTGGATGCTGCCATGCCCTGATGGCCCGGTTGTTGCCGCAGGTGCTGAGTGACGAGGTGAAGAGGAAGCAGTACGATGCCTACGGCACGGCGAGCTTCGAGGCGGGCGCGGCCGGGGCCGGGGCCGGCGCGGGGCGGCAGTACTGGAGCAGCGGCCCCTCCATCGACCCCGAGGAGCTCTTCAGGAAGATCTTTGGGGAGTTCTCAGGATCCCCTTTCGGCGACTTTCAGACTGTCTTTGACCAGCCACAGGAGGTAGGAGGTGCCTTTATTTAGGAATGGCAAACTCAAAGCAGTCTCTCCCCAGCTTCTGTCACAGAGTGCTGTGGGAGCTTCAGCAAGGAGTTGTTTCTGGGGATGTCAGTGTGTGAGTGTCCCATGGCATGGGCAGAGTCTCATAGTTTTGTTAAGCTGTGCAGGAACACACCCCACACCTCCAGACAGGATATTTTTTCTGGGCTTGAACACACAGCAAATCCTTCTCTGGTGTTTGCTGTCTCCACCCAGTACTGCTGAGCAGTTCCATCGCTGGAGAGGCATCGTTTCTGCTGCAGCTTGATTTACCTATGCCTGCTTTGATCTGTAATGCTAAAACCCACAAAATACCTTGTACTATAAACCAGGCCTTCCAGCAATGTGTTTGGCTGCTTAATTGGCATAATTTTGCAACTTAATTAGCTTCATGTTGCAGTGAGGCCCATAATAAAATCTGTCTTGTTCTTTGTGTTGCAGCTAAATGCTCCTTTAAGTGTTGATGGTTCATGTGTTGTCTTCAGAAATTTTTGGTGTTTGGTACTCCTGGTTTTACTAAAAATGACCTTTTTCATATAAGGAGAATTCCCTCTTTTGATCAGTTGT
Organism: Onychostruthus taczanowskii; assembly: GCF_017590055.1. Classification (NCBI taxonomy): domain Eukaryota; kingdom Metazoa; phylum Chordata; class Aves; order Passeriformes; family Passeridae; genus Onychostruthus; species Onychostruthus taczanowskii. The sequence goes on along the minus strand of NW_024496526.1, from coordinate 2,091,345 downwards.
CTTTACAGAGAATTTCTATTTTAAGCATTGTTTGGTATTTAGCCTAAATGCTTCTCAGTCTCCTTAAGATCCTGTCACACCTCAGTCATGGCTCTACATCCTTGTTTCCTGTGCAGTATATCATGGAACTGACATTCACCCAAGCTGCAAAAGGTGTTAACAAGGAGATTGTGGTGAACATCCAGGACTCCTGTGTGCGCTGCGATGGCAAGGGACACGAACCTGGCACCAAAGCTCAGCGCTGTCACTACTGCAATGGCACGGGCATGGTAAGTGCTGAGCAGGACACCAGTTCTGTGCTTTCCCTTCTTGGGGAGACTCACTCGTTCCATGGTGAAAAATTCTCACCACGCTCATCAGCTTATGTTGGGCAAAGCTGAGTTAATGTCAGCTTGATGCTAATAGGCACTAGGAAGATTTTCTTTGTGTTAAAGTGCTGTGCCCAGCTGAAAGCATGAGCCTTCAGCCTGGATCCTCTGCTGCTGCACATCCCACAAACCATATGAATATAATGTAACAGCTCTGAAATTCCTGGGTAGTAAATGGGTATCTTTTGACTTGGACGGTGGAGGAGGTGGTGAAAACCCATGGCTAATCGTAAAATAAGAAGATGCAGGTAATGATGGAGCTGCAGGCTTTGGTCTTTTGCATGCATCTGATTCCTTGTGTGCTCCAGTGGTTCAGTCCAGGGCTTAGTCACCATAAGGTTTTCTTGGACACTGGCAGTAATCCATGTAAATGGATTGTCCTTGGATTCATCAGAACACAGACGTTTGCAGCGCTGTAAGGAGCTTTGTTCCTTCTTGGACATTAAAGCCTAGACTTTGAGGGTGGTGTGTTTCCCTTGCCCTCAGCACCTGACACTTGTAGTGGTGGTGGTGTTCAGTGGAAATCGGCATGTGACGGTGGGTGGATTTCAGAGCCGGCTCTCTGCTCCAGCCATTGCTGAAGGGTATCTCTGTCCTGACAGGGTGTGTGTGATCAGAGCCCAAAGGTGCTGTGTGAGAAGCCCCATCCCAGTACTCATCGTTTGCCCATCGTGTGTCTGTTCCTCCCCAGGAGACGATCAACACGGGCCCGTTCGTGATGCGCTCCACGTGCCGGCGCTGCGGCGGCCGCGGCTCCATCATCACCACGCCCTGCGTCATGTGCCGGGGCACAGGGCAGACCAAGCAGAAGAAGACAGTGATGGTTCCTGTGCCAGCTGGTCAGTGTTGTACCTGTCTGCTGCTCTCTTATTTACTGCCTCTGTTGGTACAAATGGGGGAACAGTGTAAGACCTTTTTCCTGCAGAGAAACGGTCTTTAAAGCAAAGCACGTTGAGAGCTCAGCAATTAAATGGGCTAGTGATGAGATGGACCTTCTGGCCATTGCTATACGTGTTTGCTCTGCCCTTCCTGAGCTTTGGTTCTTGCCTGGGTCCTCCTAGGCAGGTTTTGAAGGGTGACTCTCCAAAGGTTTTGTTGACATGAGCCTTTCATTTGTCCTTGATGAAGCTTGGGGAGAGGGTGGGAATCCTGAAAGCCTTGGTTTGGCTCAGAGGGCTGTGCTGATTGCCTTTCTCACCAGAGAGGAGAATTCAGTGGTGGGAATAAGACTTCTTTGAGATCACCCTGCGTGAGCACCCTTAATTTTCCTGCAGCTTGTGGAGGCTGCAGTGTTCCTTAATCCAATGCATTTGTAGAATGCATAGACAATTCTGTAAATATTGAAGTCACAAGTGTGTTGAGGGCATAGGGATCACCTCAGAGGTATAAACATGTGCTGACTCCTCCTCCTTTGGGCTGTGGTGGCCAGCTTTTGTGATTGGCAAGAGTTGTAGGTATCCATGTCACACAAGGGTTATATGCCAAGGTCACATTCCCTCCTGTTCTGATTGCAGGTGTTGAGGACGGGCAGACAGTTCGGATGCCTGTGGGGAAGAAAGAAATTTTCATTACGTTCAGGGTATGTATCCCAAGCTGGTTTGTGATGTAAGTTGGTTGTTCCCTTCTCAACTGCCTGGGAAAGGACTGCAGAATGGGCAGAGGAGGAAGAGCCAGTGATCCTTTGGAACAGCTGAGGTAACATGATCCCTGTGAACTTTCTGAGAGAGCAGGGGATCTGCATTGTAGCAAGGAGAGTAACTTTGAATCTGTTCATGAAGAATGGCTGCTCGTTCCAGGACCAGGCCCTTAGGGTAGTGTGAATCAAAGTGCAGAGTAGGTTCTTCATGCCTTGAGGTTTTGACTTGGAAATGCGAAGGAGCTGCCTGCTGGCAGGGGTGGTAAAGCTGAGGAGAGCTGTGGGAGGTGCTGCAGGAGGCTGCCTGTGAAGTGTCCTGCAGATCCACCTTCAGGGCTGCTTTGCATCTGTGCTATAGCTGGGTGTCTTCTGCCACACACATCCCTCTTGAGGAGAAGATTGTTTTCAGCACCTCTTTTATGGTGCAGGAGGGTTTAATTCTGTTCCATTGTGAGGCCACTGGAAAGGTGCTTCATTTCCTTCTCACTTTTATCAGCGTGCTGGACAAGGCAGTGTCTGTCTCTGCACAACTGCAGTGACAGGGATAAACTGACAGCAGGATTAGGGAGGGAGTTCCTGAAGCAGGAAGCAGGGATCCTTCCAATCCTTTGGCTAATTCAGTTATGTCAAGATCTGTGTTTTACTAGAACACCAAATACTAACTCACAGTTCTTAGCCGTGCAGTTTGGGGATGGTATATTTTTTCCTGAGACCCTTGGGAGCAGTTTAGCAGGAGAACATGGTGTGCTCACTGCTCTTTGGAACTTTGCTGCCCTCCAGGTTCAGAAGAGCTCTGTGTTCCGACGAAACGGAGCCGATATCCACTCGGATCTCCTGATCTCAATAGCTCAGGCCGTGCTGGGAGGCACAGCCCGGTGTCAAGGCTTGTATGAGACAATCAACATCACGGTGAGTACCAGTATTCTGGGTATGAATCAGTGGGCCACAGCAAAGGCTTCTCCTTTGCTGTAAAGGAGGGCAAAATCTCCCAAGTCTGCCAGTATTCCAATTCAGACTCCTTCAGGATTGAGCCTTGGGTAGTTTGTGACCTGCCCGGTCACAGCTTCTTTCCTGTTGCTGTGTAGGGACAGGGAAAGAAAGGGATTGCTGGACAAACCCTAAACTGCAGGGCTGCAGGCTGTGTCAGGTTCTTTACTTATTCCTTCAAGAGCTTTTCCATCTTTACTGGCTTAGCTTTGGGATGTGTCCCAATGCATGAGCATACGAGAGCTCTCCTATCCTACTTTGGAGCTGGTTGGAGAAGCAGATAATTTTTATAGATGTGTAATTATTATATAAATGTTTAATTAGAGTAATAAATGTGAGACCTTTGTGTTTATAGATACCCCCTGGTATTCAGCCAGACCAGAAGATTCGAATGAGTGGGAAAGGCATTCCCAAGGTCAACAGCTATGGCTATGGAGACCACTACATCCACATAAAGATAAAAGTTCCTCAGTAAGTAGAGCTAAAACAAGTTCCTGTGAAATCTTAAGAATTTTTTACAAAAAATGTTGTTTAAAAGTTGTGAAAATTCCATGAGGTGAAATGCAGTGGGTCCTATGTCTCCTCTTCCACTGGAGATCGTTCCTTACAGATGGCTCATTTAAAGAGCACATGGATTCCTGGTGTATTCGTACACAATGGACTCCGGTCCCTGGCCCCCGTGGGTGCTGCTGGGGGAGGTTTGGGAGGCTGTGGGACCCAGGCCATCCCTGACCCCGTGTCCTGGTGCCACAGGAGGCTGACGGATCGCCAGCGAGCCTTAATGATGAGCTACGCCGAGGACGAGGCCGACGTGGACGGCACCGTGAACGGGGTCACCAACACGGCGTCAGGTGAGCGGGGGAAGCCCTGGCCCTTCCCTGGGCAGCTGCTGTGGGAGTGCACAGCGCTCCCTGAGCGCTCCTGGGGAGCACGGGGAGCCAGGGTCACCATCAGGCCTGTGGCAGCACAGCCTGGTTTAACAGAAGTAGTTCTGCTGTGATATTAACAGGCTGTAGCACACAGCAGGGAGGCAGCCTCTTCCCAGGAAGCTGTATTCCAGTACTTACTGGGCAAGTCCATGAGTGAACAGAAAGCAGGTGCTGAGTACTCCAGGGTCCAGACAAACTGTGCTGATGAATGCCTCCTGCTCCCTGCTTCCCCTTTGCCAGCATTTACCTTGAGGCAGGAAAGCAAATGTGCTTCAGGCCACTTTCCTGCGTGATCCCAATCCAGTGTGCTTCTGAGCACGGCAGGGCTGCTTCTCCTGGAATGCTGACAGGGGTTTCTGTTGGGGCTGAGCTCTGTGTGTGTGGGAAAACCTGGGCTGGGAGTGTCCCTTGGTGGCAGTGTCAGCTCTGGTCAGTGGACAGTGTCCAGCACGATGGAGGAGTGAAGGCAGCTGGGAGATTTGTGGAGCTGCTTTCCAGCTCCAGATGGAAAATTGAGATTCAGCAATTGTGTTCAAAGTTTCAGGTATGAGGTGCTTGGAAGAGGCAGCAGCTAAAGGCACAACACAGGGTAACACAGTAAGGAAGGAGTTTTGTCTCTCACTACTGGAAAGCAGTTTCTTCTTTGCTTAATTGAAACAATGAACTTCTTAAAGCCTGTTGGATTTTGGTTTTGATTTGAACCTGTACAGGGCATTTATGACTAGGCAAAGGTGAGAGCCTTTTGGAGCTGCTGATTGATCCTAGGATCTGCTCTACTACGTGCCAAAGTGTGAGGAATACAGGCTTAAGTGCAGGATCTGCCAAATACTTCCCCAGTGTTCTGTTTTATAGTAATTATATATACAAAAAATATGTCTTTCCTATATTACAGTCAGCCTTGGGGGAAGGGCAGAGAACTCTGAGCACTGAATTTCCATTCCAGCTTTTTAAAAGCATTTGTGTGCCAAAGAGGAAAAATAACCTCTTCAAACTAAGTTTTTAAAAAGCAAACCTGCCAGTTTTTACCATGATAAGCAGCAAGGTGAGTTAAAATAACGCCAGTAGGTTGCAGTGTAGAGACAGGCTGTGCTGAGGGAGGCGTGTCCTACCTCGGGATTTCATCCCATTGCATCAGTCTGAGCCCAGCACTCAGCCCTGGGAGGCTGGGGAACACCAGACTCCGTGTTCTCTGTGCACAAAGAAAGCTTGAGGGGGAGTTTGGGATCTTGTTGTTGATGGCTTTACTGTAGAAAAAAACAGATTAGCTAACAGGTCTCCTTTGTTCTCATTATAGCCACTTCTGAGGGACAAACAAGTTCTCAGGACCTGTTCATACAGGACAATTTTAACATTCCTTATCTGGACAGTCAGTCTGAAATACTTGTAGCCTTTTTCATTCTACATGAGTTAATTTTCTGCTTAACACTGTCTGAGCATTGCTTGCAGTGACACAAATCAGGCTCCTGGTGTGGTTTTGCCCTGCTTTGCAAGGACACAACCTTGAAACAGGAAAAACTTGTTTCAGGGACCACCAGTATAGGTCTTTTAACCCTGTAAAGTCCTGGTTGGCTGTGATCGAGTTCACCACTTGCTTTTAGTGGCAGACCCACTTCCAAGTACTTGTTTCCAAAGCCTTTGGGGTCCCTGACTCAATTGTGCAGCAAGAGAATTCCCTTGCCAGTTGAAGGGCTGGGGAGAGGGGAAGGGAACAGCTCAGCACCTGAGCTCATGGTTGGCTTTTCCACTTCTGGGATCCAGGCTTTCCAGTGCTTCCACTGCAAGGGGTCCAGTCCTGTGGCTCGCTGCCAGGTGCAGCCCTGGACGTGAGGGAGGAGCACAACCAGCTGCTTTGTCTTGGCCATTTGCTGTCTAAAACACCCCTCTGGTCCTGGTGGGAGATGTCTCTGACTGCAGCCCTTTGCTGTTTGTGTCCAGGTGGCAGGGCCAAGGCTAGCGCTGACGCAGGCGGGGATAGGCCTGAGGCTCAGGAGAACAAGGAGGGATTCCTTTCCAAACTTAAGAAAATGTTTACCTCCTGACACCCCATCCGAGGTAGGAGGCCTCTTGTGTTTCACTGTTGTCTTTCCCCCACACTGAGCACTTCTTGGGAGGTGGAAGCACAATAGCACAGCGTTGCTTCTCACTTAGCCTCAGGCCTTCCAGCCGGGAATGTGCACAGCCCTAGCTGTCCCCTGGGACCTGGAGCAACAAGCCAGGGATTAAAGTGCATTGTTGCTGCAGCAAAGAGCAGCACAGATGCTGGGTGCACCCTTGGGGGGTGGCTGGCCTCCCCTGCAGCTCTGCTGCTGGAGCTGTGCCCAGTTCCAAGCACTGAGGGCGTTCCCATGAGCTGGTCCCACTGGGACCGGGTTCTGCCACACAAATCCTGGGCTGCAGAGCCACTGGTGCTGGCACACTCAGGCTGGATTCACCCCTGCCGTGGGCTTACAGCACCAGGGAGGAGCCAGTCTTTGTCACAGAGCACAGCAAACCCCACCATGCATCACTGCAGTGCAACTCAGGAGCTTCAGTCGGTGCTGACCTGTTATGAGGGAGCACCGACACTTGGAATCATCTACAGCAGACACAGAGTCTGGGATTCCAGGGGCTCAGCTTTGCATCTTTGTATGCTTCAAAGCTGGCTGTGCTGTAGGGCTGACAATGTGACAGCAGGTCAGGAGGGGAGGTGCTCCCAGAGTGGGCTGTGTGCTGATACAGCCAGGAAATTGTAACCTTCCTCTCTCTTCAACTGCAGGAAAACGCTCTACTGGGAACTAGGAGCCAGCAGCAGCAGGTCATCCGTGCAGTTGGGGGTGAATCTTTCTGGCAGCCAGGCTCTGGAGAACACAGGATGTCAGCAGCACAGCAAGAATCCCAGCTGGAGAGGCCATGGACCACCGAGGCACCAACACAAACCCCACCCACTGTCCTAAGAACTGGCAGTGAAGGAAAACCAGCTTAGCAGAAGTGTGGCTCTCTGGACGCTGCTCCACAACCCCACTGCTGCTGGAAGCTTATTTGGTAAAAGCTAAAGTTGAAGTATTGTTTAGAATCCAAACCAGAGGAAATGTGAAACAAATAGTCCAGCACAGAGCAGCAATATGCTGTGTGGAGACCAAGCACACCAGCTGCTCACTCAGGTGCCCTTTGGAATGCCAGGTGTGCTTGGTGAACTCTCCAGGAGACTTGGTGGGTCAGGAAGGTCTAACCTTGTCTTCACGACAGCCCTGCTGCCCTGCACAGCTCCAGGTGGAATCTCCCTGTGGCTGGGTGTTGTCTGAGCCCAGCTGGCCTGGCTCCCTCACAGCCCTGGGCTTTCTCTATCCTGCTGATTGCCTGCACAGAGCAGTGATGGAATCTGCACTTTGCCTCAAGTTTATCCCCCAGATAACTAAAGTTACCACACAACTGCTGTCGCTTCTGGACTGGTACAAGTTGATCACTGAGCCCTTTGCCAGTTGGGGACAAAAATATTTTATTACTTTAGTGCAACACCCATAGCGTAAAGGATTGGTCAAAGCATCGTTGTTTTACTTGTGTGAGAGTGCAAGTGAGGTGGATCACTCCTTCCAGATGGAGCTGAGCTCTTGCAGTGAGTATTCCATGGTTACTGTAGCCTGCTGTGTTTGTGATACTGTGCAGGTACCATCAGCCCACATACTAATCAGTTCAACACCAGTTAAACAGGGACATGCTGTAGTCTTGCCCTTCTTAATTTGCTGAAATAAAGCACGCGTTGCCTCCTGATTAAACTTCTGTAAAGTGATTCTGTACCCATGTAAATAAGATGGACTTCATAAAGATATTTAACACGTGCTGTGCCTTGCTGCCTTGTCTACTCTTCCACCTGCTCTGTCACTCCCTTTCCCTCCCCTCCTAACAGGGATGAAGGTCTCTGGGCCAAGGAGGGGACAGGGTTGGATGGCTCAAGCATTGCTAGGGACTGGGATTGACTTTAAACACAAAGCTGCCCTATCTGAGCAGTACTTTAGGCACGTGAGGAGGAAGGGGCTTTTCCACTGAACCTTGGACAGTCTAGAAAAGCTGAGTTTTATCTCAGCTCCTTGGGACAGTGACTGAAATTAGCTCCAGGAGCCCAAGGACCAGGGCCAGAGCTGTATGATGAGGAATCAGGCTCGGCTTTTATGTTACACTCACAGGAAGTCACTGCAGTCCCTGCTTGCTGGGCTGACACTAAGCCTCCATCTCTCCAGTGGCTCACCTGCAGTGCCCAAACCAGATCCCTGGAGAAATTCCTGTCTTCTGTTTGCTTAGGAGCCTGCAGCAGCCCTGGCTATGGATACCTGCCACAAAGGCACTGCCTTTGGGGTGCACACCTTCAGCCTACCACGTGGTGCCAAATGCTCAGAGCTGCCTGGGAAAGGAGGTGATCCCGGGAAAACAAGCCCCCACCACCCTAAAACACCCACAATGACTAAAGCAACACCTTCCTGAGGACAGAGTGCAAAGGCAGCACTTCTGCCACCCCCCTGCCTGTGCTGTCCAGCCCTGCCTCTTGTTCTAGCTGCCTAAATAGTCCCAACCACGCTGCAGGAGCACACACACGGACCAGCAAGTGGGCCAAGCTCTCCCCAGCTGGGACAGGATCAGCCTCTCCCTGGGGCACTACTGCAAAGGCAGCATGGCTCAGGGCACCTCACCTCAGCCATGCCCTACCTGCTGCAGAAACCAGGGAGGAAGAGGAGGGAGGGGAGGCTCAGAAGGCATTCTTGTTGTCCCCCACCCACTGCTGGAAGGTGCGGGCCAGGGGGTTGAGCTTCATGGTCAGGGCCACGTTGCGGTCTGGCTTTAGGGTGTAGAAACGGAACATGGCGGCCAGCTCCTTGGCCCCAGGGAAGTCCTGCTTCTCGTACTCCTCAGGGGACATCTGCCAACAGAATTGGGGAAAAAAAACTGTTTCAGAGGCTGCTGGGGCTTCCCCTCAGCCTCTGAGGGGATGTGATGAGGGCTCTGCTACAGCAGCCTGTCAGCACTGGTGCAGAGGGCTCAGCAAGGCAGATCTGCTGGGGTTGGGCAAAGGATGCAGCTCCTCCTGGCAGGAACAGCCCAGCCAGCCTAGGGCCACCCCCAGGTCTGGCACACAGCTGGCCAGGGGCTGGAGCAGCTATGAGGGAGCCCTTCCTCACACCAGAGCTATGGCTGAGGGGTTCTAGAAACTGGGTGGTCCAGGAGGCAACTCAGGTTGGCACTTTCCCTGCCTGAATCAAAGGGTTTGGTTCACTGCACTTCTGGGAGAGCAGAACGTGCAGAGAGCATCAGAGGAGCTTTGTTTCTAATGAAATGCACTTTGTTCTCAGGGAGCCACGCTACCCCTCATCCATTGTATTGGCTGCCTGAGGCACAACTGAACTGCAAACAAAGATTAAAAATAAGTCACGAAGGGGCAGGGAGTGGTCAGGGTGTTGTTAACAGTGACACAGCACAGAGGCCAGGTCTGTTTTAATGGTGACACAGCAAAGCCCTGGAGAAAGCCCTGCTCAAGGGAAGGGCACCCAGCAGAAACCTGTTGTGTAGGTGCCCATCCCTGGCTCCCTTGGAGACTCCCAGCTCAGTTATGCCTCAGAGCCAGGCACAGACCTGCCCAGACACATCTGTGTGCCCCACAGGCATGAGCTCAGTGACAATACCAACAGGGCAGTGTCGGTGCTGGGCTCTACCAAAACGAGCTGTGAGTCCCTCAGGAACATCCCCTACACTAAGGGACACTTCCTACCTTGCTGGCTGTCACAGTCTTGCCCGTCTGCTGGGAGAGGATGGCAGCATACTCTGCCTCGGTGAGCTTGCCCGTGCTGAGTCCTATCACTTGGCCAATGTACTCCCCTGGGGACTTCAGGAGGGAAAGTACAACGGGCCCAAGGTCCTCCACAGCCATTCCATCCATGGGAGTGTCCCCCATGGGCAGCTCTGTATGGAGAGATTGATCCCAGCTGCAGCGCAGCCCAGCTCTGAGGAGGTACAGCGGAGTTTTCAGTCTCTGGACATGAGGTGAGGGAGGGATGAGAGCACCCATCAGCACGCCAAGGCAGGAGAGCAGGGCTGAGCTAAGAGACCTTGACAGCAGAGCAGCACCATGAGTCACCTGCAGCCCCACAACCTCCACCATCCCAAACGCAGGGACTTGGGATGTCCAGAGCTGCTCTGGGATCTGCAGAGCAGCACCCAGCACCACAAACAGGCCCAGGATCCTGGTGGTTTCCTGCAGGCCACCAAACAGGTCTGAAGACCACAATGCAGCTTGCTGTGGTCAAGCTGGTAGAGGCCTCTTCACCCTACCAGCCCACAGCCCTGGCCATCCCTCCACTGGCACGGTGGGACAGTCACAATAGAGTGACCCACAGAGCCAGAGCTCCTCCTTACCCAGGACAAAGGCGTCTCCCTGCGGGGCCTTCTGCGGCTTGAAGATGGAGAGGAAGTTCTCAAAGTAGAAGGGCAGGCGGATGATGGTGGTGGGAACCCCAATTTTCTGGAAGTACTCCTCCACCACGCCTTTGCCATCAAAGTGCAGCACCTCCAGGCGGCCCCCCGTCAGCTGGTGCACGTTCTCCAGGCCGCTGAACACGACGTGGCGCAGACCCTGGCGCTTGGACAGGTCAGCCAGACGCTGTCCCTGCGCCAGGGGAGAAACCAGCCATGAAGGGGGGAATGGGACATCCCCATCATGCCCACACCCCTCTTCCCTCTGGGGAGGATCCAACTCCCACCAGCCCTCAGCTGGGAGCACAGTGAGTTGTCCAGGTGGAGCTGAATCCTCTCCTTACCCCGTCCTACTTCAGAAAGGCCACACACCCTCCAGCTTTGGAGCTTGCTGCTCCACCAAACACGCAAGCACCAGCAGAAAGAATCCGCCTGGCCAACATACCTGCCCTAAACTATCTTATCTTTTGTTTGTTGCCATCCAGGTGTGGCAACTCTGCCATCCTGCAGGATCTGTCCTGGCATGAACACCACCCTTGAGATCTCTGATACTGCAGGATTTTGGCCCTGCACAGGGCTGCAAGCACAGGTCTGCAGGCAGCGACAATCCCAGCTCTGCCCCAGGAAGGCTCTCAGGAGCCAAGCATTCCCACTCCTGCTACTCCAGCTCCTGAAAAGTGCTCTCCATAACAAATTTATCAGCTCCTGGAGGCACCAGATCCTGGAGCCATGCAACTGTGAGGGAACAGAGAACAAGTCTTGGCTTTGCAAGAATTGGGACCTGGTGTTTGTGAGGCCTTGGGGTCTTCTGGACTGGCTACTCAAACCATCAGGGCTGCCACGGATGCTCCAAGAGCAGTGCCCACTTTGACACTAGTCATGATCCACCCACACACGGTCCCAGTTAATGTCAGGACAGGTACCTGCTCGATTTCCTTCTCCTTGCTGCAGTGCTCCCAGAAGTTGGTGACAATAAAGGCTCCGTAGGCACCGGCCAAGGCCCGCTCCAGCGATGCTTCATCGTCCTGATCTGCCTTCACCACCTCGGCTCCCCTGCGCCTCAGCTCCTCCGCCTCCTTCTTCCTGGGGCTCCGCGTCACCGCGCGCACCTCGAAGCTCCCATCGTCCAGCAGCGCCCGGGCCACGCCGCCGCCCTGGGCCCCTGCGGGAGCAGCCGGTCAGGGCCCGCGGCGCCGGGATGCGCTGGGGCCGCGGGACGGAGCGGCCCGGAGCCACAGGCACCGAGCCCCGCTCGCTCCCCGCCCTGCTCGCCCTCCTCGCCCCGCGGCCGCTCGGGCATCACCGACGCCTCCGCCCCTCGCTCTCCCCGCCGGCCCCCGGGCACAGCCCGGGCCTTTCCCCGAGCACTCACCGGTGGCCCCGAACACCACGATCAGCTTCTTCTCGGCCATGCAGCAACGCGGGCGGTCCCGGGGCTCTGGCAGGGCGAGAAGCAGCGAGGTCGCACGGCCGCAGCTCAGCCCCCGCACCGGTCCCGGGAGGGAAGGAGGGAGAAGGGCAGGGAGCGGGGCGGCTGCGGGGCCATCGCCGGTCCCGGGGGACAGCGGGCAGGGAGAGAGCGGGGCGGCTGCGGGGCCATCGCCGGTCCCGGGGCACCGGGCGCGCGTTCCCTCACACGGCTCCTCACCTCGGCTCTGCTCGGCTACGCCCGGCTCCGTTCGGGTCCAATCGGCTCTGCCCGGCTGCTTTCGGCTCGGTTCGGCTCTACACGGCTGAGCTGGAGCCGTGTGCGTTCGTCTGTTCGGCGCGACCCGATTGTGTTCGGCTTCACCCGACTGCGCTCGGCCACGCCCGTCCGGGCGGGGCTCAGATGTCCATCCCGGTCAGGCCCCGCCCACCAGTGCCGGGCCCCGCCCACCGCCGGCATGGGACTCCGCTCCCATCGCATCCCACCCCCAATCCCACCCCCAATCCTGTCCCACCCCATCCCCAATCCCGTCCCATCCCTTGGCCCAGCCGCCTTGTTCAGGAAACCCGCTTAAAACCCAAAAGCCACCGCGTCACCCTCTGGGAGGTGACTGGGGGTTGTGTCCCTTCCTCCCCGGGGACCCACCGAGCGTCCCAGACTAGTAAAGTTTCCTTGGTGTGGAAGCCGGTCTGCTCCCCAGGCTCGTCCTGCTGCTCCCTCTGGAGCCGGGACCGTTCGTTGTCCCCAGGTTCGTTGTCCCCAGGCAGGTGACTGTGCAGGTCTGAGCTGAGATCTGTCCCCGGACACCCTCCTGCCAAGCAACCGCTCGAGTCAACAGACAGAGTCATTCCTGGACCTTTCCTCACCTCTCCTGCCACTCCGGAGGGGCTGCGGCCAAACTGCCGGGAACTCCGTAGGTTTGGTTTAATAAATAAACAAATTGAGAAATTTGGGGGTGACTCTCTTAAATGACCCAGAAAATGCACGAGGGATATGTAATTCACAGTGGCAAAGAGATATTTCAGACGTGTTAATTCAGATCAATGATGGATTGTGAAAGCTGGAGGAGGTACAGCCCGGACCGGGGTTTCTGAACAGTCATTTTGGATGTGAGGGACTTTAGCTACAGATTGGCTGCTGGGAATTACCAACCGCCAGCTCCTCTTGAAACCCCCCTCCAGGTGGGGAAATTACCAACAGGCTTCAGACTCGCCAGAGAAAAGGTTTTAACCCTTACTGGGCACAGCCTGGGGCGGGCAGAGAGCGAGGCCGGGGGAGACACGGCTCAAAGCAGCGGAGGTCCTCAAAGGAGGTCCCAATTCCTGCTCGCTCCCACCTCTCCTTCCCAAGCCCAGCTCAGTGGCCACGAGCCCATCCTGACCCCCACCAGCTCGCCACCACGAGAGCTCCACTAGCCACCGTTTGCCTGAATGCCAGTGATATTTTTTTAGGATTTACAAATGGAGGGTTTTGTTGAACAAAAATGGAAAATAATCTCCGAGCCCAGCTGCGTGTGTGGAGCTGGGGAGGGGAGATCCCGCTGGTCCTGCTGCTCTGGCTCCTTGGTGGGATCCAGCTTGGATCCTTGGTGGGATCCAGCTTGGATCCAGCTCTTTGGAGACAAATCCTAATTCCAGGAAGCATTTGGCAAGGGCAGGAGAACGGCTTTGGAGGAAAGGGAGGCTATTCCTACCCTTTTATCCCACTCTTTCCAAACCCCAACTTTCATTTCCTCGTGCAATTATTTCTTTGCACGGCCCAAGGAAGGGCAGAGCTGCTGCAAGTCCAGCCTCTCCCATGGGATATTCCCAGCGCTCCTGGCCAGTGCGGGGGTGTGCAGCAAAACCCCTCGGCTCTCCCAGGCCGGGCTGAGCTCATGGATTTGCTCCAAGTGAATTGGCAGCAGTCTGGATGTTGCTGGGGGCGGGTTCGTGGCTTTTTGGGAGAAAGCGTCCGCAGCGAGGGAAGCGTCCGCGCACGGAGCATCCCGGCGGGGCAGCCCGGCTGCGGCTGCCGGGCTCACACGGGTGTCGGCGGATCCCTCACCCCGATTTGCATTTGTCAGCCCCACGCTGACAGGAAGGAAGATCTGCGAGACCCAGGGCAGGAAGGGGCGCGGAGAGAACGGAAAGAGACAGAAGCCACCGGGCTGGAAGCGGCGGGGGAAGCCGCCCACCTTCCCCAGGTGCTGCCCGAGCATCGCCCGGGCCCGGGGCCCATCGGGGGACACCAGCGGGAAGGGTGGCTTCTGCCTTCAGCCTGAGCATCGTCGAGGAGGAAGCAAAGCCCTGGGGATAAGGAGCTGAGCGGGACGCGGAGGGGCTGCATCCTCCCGGGCCACGAGGATGCCCTCGCCACTGCCCTGCTCACACAGCCACCTGGGCCAGGGCCAAGGTAGGGGCTTGGAGGGGCTTTGGAGGGGTGTGGGGAGAGGGAGAAGTGTCACTTGGCTCTCCCGAGTGGGGACAAGCCGCTGCAGAGCTGGTGCTGTGATGGCCACGTGAAATGGAGTCCCAGGGCCAAGGTGGCAGGGCTGGGAGCTGATGGGCAGAGGTCCCTGGGATGGCACGGCACGGCACGGCATGGCATGGCCACCAGGCTGGCAGGAGGGGGTGGAGCCCAGAGTGATGGAGACGAGCGTGGCACCCCACAGGGAAGCTGGCACATGTCACAAGTCCTGTCCCCTTGCCTGCTCTGCCTGCCAGGGCACAAAGGCAGCCTCAGCCCAAAGCCTTGTGCAGCAGCTTTCCCCCCCTTAATGCCATCTGCTGAGCTAATTAACTTCCAAACCATCAGAAATAAACTCCAAGATGTACCACCAACAAAAAAGGAGGAGATTAGTGACACACTCACCCGTGGCACGGTGCAAAACTGCACCAAAGAGTGGGGCAGGGCCATGGGGTGTCCCAGGAGCAGGCCAGGGGGCTGGAGCTCAGCCCTGCACCAGGTGGGCACAGAGCCCGGGCACCCTGGGCTGCCTCGGGGCATCAGACTTAATCCTGCTGTTATTTAGGCACCTATGGGCACTGTGCAGCCATAAATATGGAACTGCTGGGGACAGGCTGGCCGCTGTCACCCCTGGGGTCTCACCCTCCCTCAGGGTTTGGCCACCACATGGAAGAGTTATCCAAAGCCAGACAGGCACGGTTGGGATCCAGGGGACACCTCCCACTCGGGATGTTCATGTTGCACAAAAATTTCCTTCTGGAGAACTTGCAGCTGCTCTTTGGGGTGCTCTGCAAGCCCAGAAAGGCTGGCTGGGTACCACATCTGTCAGCAGCCCTGGGGCTGTGGGGGGCACAGGGACGGGCTGGCAGCAGCTCCTGCCCAGTTTTCCTGCTGATATCCTGAGGTCCCTGGGTGGGAAGGGCAGGAGCTGTTTGCTGGAACATCTGCTTTTCAATCAGCTGTTTGCACAGCTGTGGTAAAGCACCCTCGGGGCACGGCCAGCTGAGGAAATGCATCAGCCTTCGTTCTGCAGCTTGTGAGGTGCAGCAGTGCCCTGCAAGGAACCTCCTCTCCAAAATTAGCTTCATTTGTAGCTGTTTGGAATCACCCCTAGACTGATTATTCCTTTTTTTCTAGTGAGATTTGGGATTGGCACTGCTGGCATCCGGCCCAGGGGCCCTTCATGTCCCCTTACCTTGTATTTAACCTCTTCTGTGTCTGGGCCCTCTTATAGGGGTTGGGGCTCAAGGAAACAAAAAACCAAAACTCAAACCTGGAAGAGATTAAATTTTACATAAAATATATTTGATTTGGCAATCAATTTTGCTGGCATTAAATCCAGACCAAAAAATTTAAGTAATACGTAAACTTAGACAACTGAGTTTCTTGCCAGTCTGCAAGCCTCATAACTGAGTAATAATGCCGAAGGTATTTTATTGCATCGTTTAACTAGCAGAAATTAAAGATGTGAAGTCTCTTCCATTCTGCCAAAAGGTGGCAGCCTGCCTCCTGGCTCCGGGATTCCCTCAGCTCAGCGGGAACAGCTGGAGCTGCTGCCCTAGGAAATGTTTTCATTTCCAGCTCGCTGACCTCCGAGGTGGGGTCAGTTCAGGGTGGACACGTGGCAGGAGAAACACCTGAAAGCGCCGCAGGTGAGCGGGGGAAGGAGCCCAGAGCCGAGAGGAGAGGAGCGCAGCCCAGCCCGACCCAGCCCAGCCCGACTCAGCCCAGCCCAGCCCAGCCCAGCCCAGGGCAGCCCGGCTCAGCCCAGCCCGGCCCGGCCCAGTCCAGCCCAGCCCGGCGCGGGGCCGTGCCCGGGCAGGGAGGGCGGCGCTGGCCGGGGCTGAGCTCGGCGCTCCCGGGGCCCGGAGCCCAGCTCGCAGAGCTCTGGGGATCGGCTGCACGGCGAAAGCCCTCGGTGCCGGCACACGGCCGGGGAGAGCCAGGCTGAGGTTTGGTGTGCCTGGGGCATGGAGCGGGCACCTCCCGCCTCCTGCAGCTGCTGCGGGACCATGCCATTTTTAGCTCATGTGAAAAGCTTTTAATCTTATCTAAATACTGTAGATCAGTCCATTTCCCGTGTTTTCCATCTGTGGGTGCCTGCAGCCATCCAGGAGCTCTTGCCCAACCCTTTGGTGCCTGTGTAACCTCAGCCCACCCCCAGCCCGGCAGCAGGTCGGGTCCCCAGGGCTCTGCTGGGAGCTGAAAAGTCCCACTCAAGGTGCCAACCACCCTCTCCCCCCACGCTGCTGCTGAATCTGCCCACGAGCTCTGCAGGGAGACAAAGACAGATTTCCAACACGATGCAGTCCTGGTGCTGCCCCAGGTGCTCAGCAGGTTCCTGAGGCACGGCGTGATGGATCTGTCTGGGGCAGGAGGAAGGTCTGGAGGCAGTAAATAAATGCCTGTTGAATGCAGACAGCTTCCTGCTGTGGCCACCTCAGGAGTGTTCCTCCATCCCAGATTCCCTGAACGCTGCTCTGGTCCTGTTGGACTGCCAGGGGTGACACTGCACGTACATAATTAGATGCTGTACATAATTAGAGGCAGAGATGAGCAGGAGCAGCTCATCCAGGACTGTGTCCTCTGGGCTTGGTGTCAGGGATCCTGGAACAGGCTGGACACAGTGAAACCACAGCAGCTGTGCACCTGGTGGGGACCTGCCAGCACAGTCCCTGTGGCTCCCAGCACTGATGGGTTTGGGCAGGGACACTCAGGTGGGATGTGGGGATAGTGGTTCATAGGGATAGTGGGATTGGAGCTGCTGCAAGAACACATCAGTGTTTTCTAAGCATCCTTAGAGGAAACAATTTTCTCCTGGGCTGGACCTTTGGACTTCACTAAGCAAAAAAAAAAAAAAGTGTTAATGCTAAATTCTTGCCAAGAAAATCCCCATTTCCCTCCCTGGGGTTTGCAGGTGCCATTCCCCGGTTTGGCTGGGCAGCCTCTCACCCTCCAGCCCCTTATCCCAGTTTCCCTGGGGACACTGGCAGGGCAGGCCAGGCACAAACCTGCATCCCTGCTCCTCTGCTGCCAGTGGGACATTGTCCCTGCTGGATCCTGGCCCGGCAAAGCTGCACCCCCAGGATGTGCAGGATGGACACCTCACGGCCAGCAGCCCTGGAATGAGCTGGGTCCCATCCTGGACACACCTGGGTGTCTGCAGGGGTTATGGAGCTCGGCTTTGGCTGTCCCTCACCCTTCAGACAGCTCTTGTGAGAGCTGGTGACTCCCTCCCGCACTCAGGACACGGCCTCCAGCAGCCCCGTGTGCTCCTAGAGCTGCACCTGAAGCTACTGGGACCAGAAAAAAACCACAGCCTCTCCCTGCATTATTCCTTCTGCTGCTTTATTCTCCCGGTGAGATGCCCCTGCTCGAGCTGCTGGTTTTTGAAGGAGCACCAGAGGAAGCATCAAAGCCTGGCTGGTGCTGGAGCAGGTTTCCCCATCAAAGGGCCCCGTTCCAGAGGGAACCCCTGCAGAAAAACCCCTTTCATCCTGTGCAGCAAGGACCAGAGACAGACCTGGGGACTGCAAGGGCTTAATTGAACTTTCCAGGCCAGTTAGAGACAAGAGCACATCAAAGGGTGAACATTTTGCTGTGAATTGCTCACTGAGCTCCTTTAATTGATGATGTCTTCATTGACCAGGCCACTGCCTGGGGGGTGATGAGTAAGAGCTGCTGCTGCTCCCAGCATGGAGAAAAGGGCTTTGCTGTGGGATCACCACCACTGCCCGGGGCTCCTGCACCTCTGGCACCACTGGCACCAGGGCTCAGCCCAGGATTGCACCCTGAAGGGAAAGGCAGTGGGCTCAGGCCCTGCTCCAACAGCACCTCCCAGCCCTGCAAGGGCTCGTCAGGAACCACCGGGGCAGGTGTGGCTGGGCTGGTGCCTTGTCACCTTCTGTCACTTCTCTGCTCTGTGGGACACGCCACTTGTCTCTATGGGAGATCCAGGTCTGTGAGGGACCCAGCCCTGGGGACACTGTCAGGTCCCTCCTGCAGTCCTGTGCTGCTGGTGGGAGGAACAAGCCCAGCATGGACCCCTGGGGGGCAGGAGGAACAGAAGAAGCTCCAGGCACCTTGGCCTTGCACCATGGACCAGAAACTCTGCCAGGTTTTGCTGGTCCAGCTGCATCTGTGCTTTGTCCCTAGAAGAGGTTTGACCAAGGAAAGGA
Source organism: Onychostruthus taczanowskii (assembly GCF_017590055.1). Classification (NCBI taxonomy): domain Eukaryota; kingdom Metazoa; phylum Chordata; class Aves; order Passeriformes; family Passeridae; genus Onychostruthus; species Onychostruthus taczanowskii. Next base: position 2,072,935 of record NW_024496526.1, on the reverse strand, counting down.
GTGTTACCTGTGGGTGGGGCTGCATCAGAGCCCCACAGTGCCCACATCCCCTCAGGGGTGGGACTGACAATGGCAAGGCAGTCTGTGGGGAGGGACCCCACTGCAGAGCCTCTGATCCATGTTCACATGGATCCAGAACACCCTGGAGGGCACGTGGAAGGGAGGAAAGATACCAGGCCACAGACCTTGATTCACTGTGTGTGCACTGCTCCTGTGATCAGACATCCCCTGGGGCTCAGGAGTCCCCACCTGGACATGGCCAGTGCCTGGAGATGACTTTGGGGCTGGTGGAGAGGCCACAGCACAGTGCAGTGCACGTCTACCATGGAGATATTTCCCTCTCTGCCTCTGCTTGAAGAACAACAGGACTCTGAGCAGATACACTTAAAAATAAACACCAAGCCCTCAGCGTGGTTTGGCAGCAGCTGAGGGGGAGGGAGCAGGTAGCTGCTCCTTCTCTGGGTGATGATTCAGAGCATCCTCAGAGCTCTGCAACAGGATGTGGTGCTGGCCCCACTCAGCAAGCCCTGACAGAGGCTCTGGATGGGGCCAAGGTGGGTTTGAAACCAAAGCAGGCCCTTCATCACTCTGCCTGCTGCCCCACAGCTTCCTTCACAAGACAGAGGAGAATGTGCGAGCAGCTCCCAGCCCTGGTGACAGTGGTGACACTGGGGTGCTCCCCAGGTCAGAGGGCACAGGGGCACTGCCAGGGCACTTCATGCACCTCTGTGCTTGAGGAAGGTCGTGCTGTAAGTGGTGAAGGCACCCAGCGTGTGGCACCCGGGCCAGGCTGGAGGGCCCCGCTGTGCCCCTGCCACTGGAGGGGACTCAGCCAGCAGGGAGCCCCTGGCTCACCCACAGCCAGCACAGCAGCTCAGAGCAGGCTCCTTCCCACACTGCACCTGATGCTTCTCCTCTTCCTCCAGCAGGGACATGGAGAGGGGCTGAGGAGCCCCGGGTGGGGCTGTGAGCTGCCCAGGGGACACGGGGTGGCCCATGGGACACTGCTGCCACCACAGCGCTCCTCACCCAGGGACCACCCATGTCACGGGAGGCCTCTGATGGAAGGTGAGTGGTGCTTGGGCACATCTGCCACCCTGGGGGAGTTCTGGGCTCAGAAATGGGATGAGGTGGGGCACCAAGGTGTGAGCAGATCCAAGGCAGGGCTGCACTGGCATGGGGGGAGGGCTGGCTCTGGAGGGAAATGATCTTGCTCACACTTTTTTCTCTGCCTGGGTTTGGATCCCAGGAGAAAACACCATGTCATGATTGTGTTCTTCAGTCTCTTTGGCTCCAGTTTCATAGCTGCTGCCCTGACCCAGCTGCTCCTAGGGCTTTGGGATGGCACCATCACAAAGAGGGCTTGGGCAGGGCACTCTGGGGGGCTCCAGCTCACCCCTGCTCCCTTCAGAGTCAGAGGCAATTCTGCACTGCTGCCTTTCCTGTCACCCACGTTCCCAGGGCTGGCCCAGGACCCAGCTGTCCCTCTGTCCTGTCCCGCAGGGGTGTGGATGAGCCGGTATGGCAGGCAGCTGGTGAGGCCATCTCCCCGCAGTTCCTGCAGGACATCACCTCCCCCTGCACAGGCTGGAGCTGCTGACGGCCCAGGAGGCTGCCCAGGTGCAGGCAGCGAGCCCCCTGCCCGAGCAGCTGAGGGCTGTGCTGGATGTTCTGGCTGGCAAGGGCAGCCACACCTCCCAGTCCCTGCAGAGCTTCGTGGAGACCTCCAGCTCGCAGCTCCAGCTCCATCCACACTGCTGTCCATGGTGGGCAGCAGGCCAGGGGGGCTGCACTTTTGACCTGGTGCTTGCTGGAGCACCCTGAGGTGTGCACAGGGCTGGGGGTGCTGGCACCTGTGCAATGATGGTGCCATCTCAGGGACTCTGCTGGGGAAGGACACAGCCAGGGGTGACAAGGGCTCTCTGCCAGGTCTGAGGGACCTTCCTGCAGCCCCCTCACTGCTCTCTGCGCACCTCTCTGGGCAGCTGAGGAGTTTTTAATGGCCTCAATGTCCAGATGACAGCAGCCAGTCCCAGCTCCAGGCTGGGAACAGGAAAAGGACATCTGACCCTGACCCCATGCGCTGGTGGCTGCCCCAGGTTTGGGCTCTCTCTGCAACCCTTGCCAGGAGAGCTTTCCCTGGCTTCCCTCCTGGCTGGAAGGCTCCAGCCTTGGCTGGTGTCTGCCCTGAATCTCTCACACCATCATCCCCTGCCTGTCCAGCCTTTACTGGGGGTTTAATTTCACTGTGATGCCTGAGCCAGGTGAGCAGGACAGGTCCTGAGGTGGCCACCAGGTTCAGCCAAGAGTCCAGCTCATCAGAGAGTCTTTGGCAATGAGGCAGGAATGAAGTCAAGGTGGGAAGTCAATGGAGAGGTCAGGATCAGGCCCAGCAAGGGAAACCAGGTTCAGACACAGTCCGGTGGCCACCAGGCAAGGGCAGAGCAATGCACATACAACAGCTCCTACAACACAGCTTTAGCTGAGGCTGAAGGCCCAGGGCTGAGCTTAAATGGGCTCCTGAACTGACTGTGAGGCTGACCAGGGCCCTTTAGGCCTATTGGTGCCCTCTGAGCCCTGCCATCCTTCCCACCAGGACGTGGGGACTCCATGAGATTTCCCTCTGCATGGGCATGGCAGAAAAGTGAAGCAGCTTCTGTCATTTGCCTTCATACTTCCTCCTCTTCCTCCTCAGCCCTGTTTAATTTCTCTGTGCAGAACCCATGGTGCAGAAGCACCTGGAGAGCCTCCAGAGCTCCTGTGGGAATGGCCTGGAGACAGGAGCCCTGCAGCGCCTCACCAACCTGCTGCTGGTGGAAGGCCTGACCGACATCCAGCAGAAGGAGCACGACATCCTGCAGGTTGAGACCACCAAAGGCCTGCCAAGCGTATCCAAGAGCATCCCCCTGGAGAAGCTGTTCCTGCCTCTCTCCAAAGTCAGCATCCCCCCTCGGGTCTCTGTCACCATCGGCGTGGCCGGCATTGGCAAGAGCACGCTGGTGAAGCTGTTTGTCTGCAGCTGGGCAAAGGGGGAGATCAACAGGGACATCCCGTTTGTTCTGCCCCTCACCTTCCGGGAGCTCAACACCTACGAGAAGCTCTCTGCTGAGCGCCTCCTCTGCTCGGCCTGCCCCCACATCACCGAGCCCGGCTGCACCGCGGCCGGGGCTGCCCGCACCCTGCTCATCCTCGACGGCCTGGATGAGTTCAAGACCCCCTTGGATTTTTCCAACGCGGTGGTTTGCACCGATCCCAAAAAGGAGATCCAAGTGGACAACCTGATCACCAACATTATAAGGGGAAACCTGCTGCAGGAGGCCTCTGTGTGGGTCACGTCGCGGCCGGCGGCGGCCGGGCAGATCCCCAGCGGGCTGGTGGACCGCATGACGGAAATCCGAGGGTTTGGGGCTGCAGAGATGAAGGACTTCTTGGACCAGATGTTCCTGGACAACAGAGATCTGTCCAGCCAAGTCCTGCAGCACATCAGTGCTAACAGGTCGCTCCAGGTCCTGTGTACCATTCCCGGGTTTTGCTGGATTTCTGGCTCCTCAATCGCTTATTTCCTGAAACACAGCAGCGATCAATCCCAAGAAGAAACCGTGGTCCCCAGGACCCTGTCAGAAATCTACTCCTATTATTTTAAAATGGCTCTGAGTGGTGACTGGCTGCAAAAGCCGAGAGAAGCCCTCAGGATTGAGCAGGCTGTGAACACCAGCAAGAAGCTGGTGGGCAGCCTGGGCAGGCTGGCCTTCTACGGGCTGCTCCGGAGGAAGCACGTGTTCTACGAGCAGGACATGAAGGCCTACGGCATCGACCTCTCCCTGCTGCACAGCTGCCTCTGCACCCGCCTCCTGCTCAAGGAGGACATGCAGGCCTCCACAGCCTACTACTTCTCCCACTTAACCATCCAGGAGTTCCTGGCAGCTCTTTATTACTACACGGCGGCCAAGCGGGCCATCTTCGACCTCTTCACGGAGAGCGGCGTGTCCTGGCCCAAGCTGGGCTTCCTCAACCACTTCAGGAGCGCCGTTCAGAGGGCGCTGCAGGCCGAGGACAGGCAGCTGGACATCTTCATGCGCTTCCTCTCGGGGCTCCTGTCCCCGCAGGTGAACAGGCTGCTCTCGGGGTGGCTGCTGGTGAAGGACGAGCACGGCGGGTTCAGGAGCCAGGCCATCGGCGTCCTGCAGGGCTGCCTGAGCGCCGAGCACGCCGTCTCCTCGCGCGCCGTCAACGCCATGCGCTGCCTGCACGAGCTGCAGCACACGGACACCGCCAGGGCCGTGGAGGAGGCCATGAGGAGCGGCACCCTGGCCGGGATGCTCACCCCCATGAACTGCTCTGCCCTGGCTTATCTCCTGCAGGTCTCTGACGTCTGCCTGGAGGAGACAAACCTCTCCAACTGCCTCACCTACAATGTCAGTAAGAGCCTGCTCTCCCAGCTCCTCTTCTGCCACAACCTCAGGTGAGTCCTGGTGGGGTTGCACTGGGAGGAGTGAGGAGAGGTGCCAGGCTGTGACTTTGGAATCACAGATTGGTTTGGGTTGGAAGGGAATTTACAGCCCATCAGTCCCACCCCCTGCCATGGGCAGGGCCACCTTCCACCATCCCAGGCTGCTCCAAGCCCCATCCAGCCTGGCCTTGGACACTGCCAGGGATCCAGGGACAGCCACAGCTGCTCTGGGCACCCTGTGCCAGGGCCTCCTCACCCTCACAGGGAAGAATTTAATCCTGAATTCTATTCTACATCTCTCCTCTTTTAGTTTAAACCTGTTCCCTGTTGTAAGTCCCCTCTAAGTATGGGAGGCTGCAATGAGTTCTCTCTCCCCTGTGACTCACAATCCCAGGTCTCAATGGAGACATGGGTTCACCAGATGTTGTCCACCTGCAGAGAGCTGCCCTGGGGGTGGCACTGGGTCACCTCCACTTCTGTCCTTGAGCTTCTCCACCTGGAACAGGCAGATGTTATGGGAGGATCTTCCTTTCTCCACTTTGTTCTCCAAACCCTTGCCCTTGCTCCTTCCTTGCGTCTCCTGCAGGCTGGACAATAACCAGTTTAAGGACGATGTGATGGAGCTGCTGGGCAGTGTGCTGAGTGGGAAGGACTGCCAGATCCAGAGGCTCAGGTAGGACCTGGCCCAGGGTGGATGGGATGTCCTGGGGATGCAACGTGGAGCTGGGGGCGCCGCAAAACCAGGGTGAGGATCCCCCAGGAATGTGTCTCCCACTGGCTCCCCAGGGTGCCTAATGACAAGGACAGTCCCACACGATCCCCTGCACCCGAGCACAGTGACCTTACCCCAAGGTTGTCTTGCCCAGTCTTCCTGGAACTGCTGCCTCCTCACTGTTCCTGAAAAATGTCAGTAAATCCATGGGTTATCCTAACAAACCACTTCCCAAGGTCACAGCAGATCGCTGGACACTCGAGGCTCTGCAGGGAGCACCTGCTGCAGGGAGGGGACAGGCTCCTGACCCCTGTGCAGGGAGGTGCCTCATCCCAGACAGATGGGTTCCCACTTTCCCCACTCCTCCTCTTCCTCCTGCACAGAGTTCCCCATGCTGCCATCTGAGCTCCTTTATGGGACACAAATGAATTCTATGTCAAGCAACGGTGTCCTTGCAGTCCCTCCCTGGTGTCCACCCCAGGAGAACATCCATCACTTTGGTTGTATCATGAACCAAATGCTCCCCATGACTCTTCTCTGCTCACCCATCCCAGCTGTGTCCTGGGACATGCCAGGGTCTGTGCCAGTCTCTTTCTCCTCTGGAAAAATACCCAATTTTCCTTTTTCTGGGCAGCTTGGCAGAAAACCAGATCAGCAACAAGGGAGCCAGAGCTCTGGCCAGGTCGCTGCTGGTGAACAGGAGCCTGATGGTGCTGGAGTAAGTGTTTGTGTGTGTCCCCCTTGCCCAGCTCCTGTGGTGCTCACATTCCCACTGGGAACCATTCCCTGTCCACGGCGGGGCTGGATCCCACCCAGCCTCACCTGGCTGGGGAGGGTCTCCAGCCCCTAAAGCCACCACCACGAGCTGCTGGCCTGAAGTCCCACCTCAGCAGTGCCATGTGAGGCATCTGGCTTGAACTGGGCCTGTGCCAGTCTGGCTTTGCTAACCTTGGCTTTCCTGCCTGTCCCGCCCCAGCCTGCGGAGCAACTCCATCGGCCCCACCGGAGCCAAGGCCCTGGCTGATGCCCTGAAAAAAAACCAAATCCTGCTCTCCCTGAAGTAAGTATCAGCCTCTGGAGCATCTCCTGAGCAGATCCCCAGGGCAGGCCCCCTTCCAGCCCTCTTCTGTCCCACTGGGGTTTTCCCAAGCTCCAAGGGGCAGTGCATGGGGACAGCCTGGGAATACATGACTGGAACTGGCACAGACCCAGGGACTGGGGCAGCCCTGGACCAGGAATTCGGGATTTTCCTGCCTTTTGGGGCAGTGAAGGGAGAGGCTGGGGCTGTGGTCCAGGTCGAGGTGCTTTCTGTGCATGGGAGCTCCCAGGTGCTGTTGGGTGGAAGAAGGAATATCCCATGGGAGAGGAGGGAAGGAGACTCCTGCTCAGGGATGCTTGGGGGCCAGACACCTTTCTCAAGGCAGGGACAAGGGCAAGTGGCCCAGGGCAGGTGGCCACTGCCCTGCAGCCCTGCACAGCCCCTGGCCTTGCTGTGGGACCATCCATGCCTGGCTTCCCTCCTGTGTCCCACAGCCTCCAGCACAACTCCATCAAGGAGGACGGGGCAGCCTTCCTGGCCGAGGCCCTGCTGACCAACCACAGGCTGGAGACCCTGCAGTGAGTGACCCAGACGTGGTGTCCCCCCCTCCGGCCCCCCAGCAGGGTGGGTGCCACCGATGGTGACGTGGCACTGCCATTCCAGGTGCCTTCCTGACTTTTGCAGCCTGCAGAAGAATGCCATCGGAGCCCAGGGCGCCCGGAAAATCGCGGAGGCGCTGAAGCAGAACTGCAGCCTGAGAGAGCTGATGTGAGCACGCCACGAGGTGGAGGGGTGGCAGTGCCAGCGCCACATCTCCTGGGATCTGTGGGCAGGAGCGGCAGGGAAGGGGCAGGCCCGTGTGCCGGCAGAGGGACCCTGCTGGCTCTGCCCAGAGCGCTTGGTGCACACGGAGAGCAGGGCCCTCGAGCAGCCCCGTGGGGATGCTCTCTGCGCCTCCAGGGATGCAGGGAGCCACATGAAGAAAGGAGAAGCTCTCTCCCCTCTGGCAGAGGGAAGCGGCAGGGCTCCAGGCCCTGAGGAAACATTAAAAGCTATTCCAGCTCAAAGCAGCCATGAGAACAGAGGTGTACGTGGGTGGGAATGAGGTGGCAGCGAGTTCGTGCTCGTGGCTGCAGCAGGAAGGGCCTGGGGGAGGAGAATCCCTTGCTGGCAGTTCCAAGCTTCCTCTTCTGTCTCAGACTCTCAAGCAACTCCGTGGGAGACAACGGCTCCATTGCCCTGGCTGAAGCTCTGAGGGTGAACCACAGCCTGCAAAGCCTTGAGTAAGTTTCCCCTCCATGCCTGGAGTCCAACAGAGCCCAGCCTCCTCCTTGCAGCAAAATCTGCCACCCCTCAAGCCCTCAGCCCCTCCCCATGTCTGTCCCACTCCACATTCCCGGGGTGTGCAGGCTGGAACACAATGTGGCAGCTCCAGCAGCAGCCAGGCTGGGCTGACAAGGGACACTGACAGAATTAATCCTAAAACCCAGTGATGACTTTTTATTCTGGCTTGGAGGAAATCATTAGCTTTGGGTGTTCTCTCTCCCAAAAGTGATGGGAATTGGCTGCAGAGGGAGATAATGGGATGGGGCCTGGCAGAGTCAGGCTGGAATGGTGCCACCTTCACTCCCCATGGAACAGCCCTGGAGAGGATGGCTGATGGCTCCTGCTGATGAGTGGCTATGCCCTGGTTCTATCCCTGTGACAAGGATCCCAGACCCATGGGAGCCACATGCCCAGCTGAGCCAGCAGCCATGGTGACAGACAGATGGGGACAAGGCTGCCCCAAAGTGCTGGCAGACCCTGTTCCCTCTGCTTGCTGGGGCTGGTGCTGCTGTGGTCAGCAGGAATGGCTGATCCCACCCTGGATGCTCCCAGGGCTGGTCCTTCTGCCTTGGCTCCCCATTCCCCGTGGCTGGGAGATGCCCTTTTCTCGGTGAAATGGGCACTTTCCACCCAGACATGACCCTGCAGCCCAGCTGTGATGCCAGCACTGGCCCATCCTCACGTCTTCCCCGTTTGTCTCAGTCTCCAGAGCAACTCCATCAGCAGCGCAGGGGTCACGGCGCTGACAGCAGCTCTCTGCTCCAACAAGGGACTCCTCAGCCTCAAGTGAGTGACAGTCCCTGCAGCCACCCTGGCCAAAAGCTGTGCTGGGATCTGGGAGCTTTTCTGCAGCCTGGGCTTGTGCCTGTTGTTTCCAGCTGTGAGATGCTGAAAGCAGCTTTGATCCCTCCTCCAGCTGTGAGGAACTTCTCTCTGTGTTTATCTTTTTCCCTTTGGGATAATATTCATTCAGCCACATCTTGGAATGACAGGATGGCAGCAGGGATGGGAGGCTGGCAAAAAGCCCTGTTGGGCCCACAGGAAACACAGGGAATGGAGCTGCAGGAGCTGATGGGGGTGGTCTCACACAAACTGCTCTACTCAGGCCCAGCCCCAGAGCAGGAGGGGAAGGGGGCTGGGGGAGCAGCTGACCCAGCCCTGCCTTGGCTGCTCTCCCCAGCCCCGTGTCTTTCCCCAGCCTCCGGGAGAACTCCATCAGCAAGGAAGGGGGCCCTGCCATCGCCCGTGCCCTGCGCAGCAACAGCACCCTCAGGAAGCTGGAGTAAGTCCCATGGGCCCCAGGAGGGCACCCAGACCACCCTGTGCTGCCCCTGGAGCTGTCCTCAGCCTTTCCCATGTGACTCGAGTCCTCTGTCCCTGCAGCCTGGCGGCCAACCTGCTGCACGACGACGGGGGCAAGGCCATCGCCTTGGCCATGGCAGAGAACCGGGCACTCAGGTCCCTGCAGTGAGTGTCCCTGGGCCTGCCTGCCTTGGAGGCCCTTGCTTGGGCATGGGCAGGGACACTGCTCCTGGGCTGGGACAGTGGCACCCCGGGCCACCCGCCAAGGGAGGTGTGCTGTGACATCCTGGATGCACCCACGGGGTCTTGCACATCCCTGGATGGGTGTGGATGGGTGTGGAGCTGGCTGGATTGGGGCATGCTCACAGCCCAAGGCTCCACCTCTCATTTTCTGCTGTTTGCAGCTTGCAGTGGAACTTCATCCAGGCCAGAGCAGCCACGGCCCTGGCACAAGCACTGCAGTCCAACAGCAGCCTGGCCAGCCTCGAGTAAGTGGGGACACAGGTGGATGGGTCCTGGGCCCTCCTGGTAGGGCCCTTAAAGCCCATCCCACCCCCTGCCATGGGCTGGGACACCTTCCACTGTCCCAGGCTGCTCCAAGCTCTGTCTACCCTGGCCTTGGACACTGCCAGGGATCCAGGGACAGCCACAGCTTCTCTGGGCAGCCTGTGCCAGGGCCTCCCCACCTCATTCTTCCCAATATCCCATCCATCCCTGTCCTCTTGCAGTGGGAAGCCATTCCCTGTTTCCTGTGCTGCAAACCCTTGTGCCTGGTGGTTTCCACAAGTGCTCTGAGATGCTGAAAGCAGCTTTGGTCTCTCTTCCAGCTTTGAGGAACTTCTCTCTGTGTTTATCTTTTTCGCTTTGGGACAATATTCATTCAGCCACATCTCTGCAAACCCTTGTCCTAAGTCCCTCTCCTGGAGCTCTCCTGGAGTCCCTTTAGGCCCTGCAAATCTGCTGTGTCCCCACTGTGTGTCCCTGGGTGGGGATGCTCTAAATGCCTTGTGGCCCAGGAGCTCTCCCAAGCCATTTGGGAATGCTGAGCCCTGTGCTGGCCCTGTCCCTGCCCTGGTTGCCAGGCCACGGGCACACACAGCCCTTCTGTCACAGCCTGCAGGAGAACGCCATCGGAGACGAGGGAATGGCCGCGCTCTCCGCTGCACTGAAGGTCAACACCACCCTGGCAGATCTCCAGTGAGTATCCAGGCTGCAGCAGGGCCCTGGTGTCACAGCCCAATTACCCTAATTAACACCCCGTGGCCACCTCAGGACTAGTGCTGAAGGGTCCCCGTTCCCTTGCAGCCTGCAAGTGGCTTCAGTTGGTGCAGCCGGTGCCCAAGCCCTGGCAGGAGCCTTGATGGTCAACAAGAGCCTGCAGATCCTGGAGTAAGTGCTCCATGGGGCCACCAAGGGCCCACGGCTGTGCCACTGTCCCTGGGGCGTCTGAGAGCCTGGCCCTTGGCCCAGCACTGCTCCTGCCCTTGCATGGCGATCTCCCAGAGCTGTCCCCGGCCTCTCTGGGTGCGGTCACTTCTCCCCCTCCTCCCGTTTGTCCTTCCTCACTGCTCCCTTGTTTGCAGCCTGCGGGGAAACTCCCTGGGCCCGGCGGGGGCCAAGGCCGTGGCCAACGCGCTCAAGGTCAACCGCAGCCTCCGCTGGCTCAAGTGAGTACCGCACCCCAGGAACAGCCTGGGCAGACATTCCCTTCGGGAACAGCGGGGGGACGGCCAAGCCAGGGCTCTCGGAAGGGCAGACCCCGAGCTGGTGGCACAGTGCACGCACTCCCTCCTGGTGGCCACGCGTGCCGCTGCTGTCTGACCCTCCTGCCTCCCGCAGCCTGCAGGAAAACTCCCTGGGCATGGACGGAGCCATCTGCATCGCCACGGCCCTGAAGGGCAACCACGGCCTCGCCTATGTCAAGTGAGTGGCTGCTGCAGTGGGTGGGAAAGGCAGGGATGGGGGAGACCATGGGAACCATCCAGGGACCTTCCGACTGCCAGCACACTGCCACTCTGGCTGCCCCACAGGGCAGGGCCATCCGTGCTCCTTCCACATGACAGCCACCACCCCACACAGCTCCAGACCCCTCAGCTCCCCTCCAGGGATGCCTCTGGGCCACACAACCACCTCAAAAGACAAATACTCTCCAAAACCAGGGGAGAGGTGGCTCAGCCCCCGCAGCTGTCCAGGGCTGTCTCCAGCTCTTCCTTGGCTGCCTCAGGGCTCTCAAACCAGAGTGCCCTTGAGCAGGGTCCTGCACGGAGAGGGGCAGGCACAGGTGCTGCGGGATGCTGCTGCAAAGCTGGGCAGCATCTCCTGTCCCCAGCAAGGTCCTGCTCTGCCTCGTGCCCCAGCCTGGGCTCTCTCCCCCCCAGCCTGCAGGGGAACCGCATCGGGCAGTCGGGAGCCAGGATGATCTCGGACGCCATCCGGAGCAACGCGCCCGACTGCGTCGTGGACGTGTGAGGAGCCCTGGCCACAGCGAGGGGACCCGGGGTCCCCATGGCCTGGGTGACTGCAGGGAGATCCTTGGTGCCACCTCAGGGATGAGAACTGGGGCAAGGAAAGCTCCTGAGCTCCTGGCACGGCCCAGGAGGACCGAGGGTGTCGGATCAGGAGCGCAGGAGGGTCAAGACTCACATTGAAAGCTGAGGGATGTGTGTGCCCATGTCTGTGTTCATCCAGCCCCTGGGGGAGCTTCAGGGAATGGGGGAAATCCAAAAAGGACTGAGGAGAGGCAGATGCCACAGCCAGACCTTGTTTTTGTGGGGGATTTATCTGCTGGTGGCAGCATCTCCTCCTGTGCTTTGTCACCCCTGGCTAAAAACAGCCCAGTCCAGCAGCCTCCCCTGAAATCCCAGATGGACACAAGAGATTTGCTGCTGCCTTGCTCAGATGGGAGTGATGCTGTGAACCTGGGCACTTCTAGCAGGTCCTGGCTGGTGCTGTGCCCTCAGTAACAGGCTGGTGCTGGCTAGACACACCTAGAGTGTTTGGCAGAGCTGCTCTCTAACAAGAGAGAGGTAACACAAGGCATAGGAGTGGAACCATCTAGAAAGACCTTGGAAAATAAAGAGTCCTCAGGAAAATGGAGGAGTAAAAAGGGGAATGTAAGAGGAACTGCACTGCCTGACGGTGGGATGTCTCCAGTTCATCTTGGTGCTACACCAGGACTGCCTCAGCTCAAACTTCTGCCTCAGCTTCAGGCTGGAGCTCTTGGATCTCCTGCTGCTGTCACCGGTGTTCTGTGACCTTGGAATATGTCCTCCTGATGTCCCAGCTGCAGGGTCTGTCCCCAGCAGGTCACCTTTTGATTAGGAGAGCAAAGGTGGTGCCTTTGTCTGTGTGGCAGGGACCCAGTGACTCCCCAGAGGTGCCAGGTTTGCAAGTGACCCAGCAGCCAAACTGTGAACCCTCAGAGACCCCTGGAGCCACTGTCCCCTGTCCCCAGCCCAGCCAGGACACGCTGCCACACTCAGGGCAGCCAGTGGCTGGGGGCTGATCCCAGAAACACTGGGCTGAGCTCTGGAGATGTAAATGCTTGGGAATAAATTAGTTCTCGGATGAGAAGATGCCTCTTGCAGCCTTGCTCTTGCACTGCAGGACATTTGGGACGGGCTGTGCTGCACTGCCCTGGGCTGAAAGCTCAGTTCACTGCCACAGGGGCTGCTGCTGCTGCCTGGCACGAGCAGCTGCAACAGCAGCAGTGGCTCTGCCACATGCCTGCAGGCTGTGCTGGAGGCTAGGTGGCACTGCTGCCTGGAGAGAGAGGCTCTGGCTCTGTGCACACCAGCTGTGGAGTCACTTTTCCATCTGAGCCTACAGTACAGGAAACAGAAAACTGTGACTCAACTGCAGCCCTGGTCTGGGGGTCAGATCATCACAGAATGGTTTGGGTTGGAAGGAATCTCAAAGCCCATCCATTCCCACCCCTGCCATGGCAGGGACACCTTCCACTATTCCTGCAAGCCCTGTCCAGCCTGGGCACTGCCAAGGATCCAGGGACATCCACAGCTGCTCTGGGCACCCTGTGCCAGGGCCTGCCCACCCTGCCAGGGAACAATTCCTTCCCAATGTCCCATCCAGCCCCGTCCTCTGGCAGTTCCCTGTGTCCTGTCCCTCCATCCCTTGTCCCAGGTCCCTCTCCAGCTCTCCTGGAGCCCCTTTAGGTCCTGGAAGGTCTCCCTGGAGACTTCTCCAGTTTTAACTCCACTCCTTCAGTCTCCCTGGTGCTGCTCTTTGTGCAGACAAGCCCTTGATTAAGTAAAGGATATGTTTAGGATAAATAGATTTAAGCCAGATTTAAAACCAATTGAGATGCATTCCCAGAGCAGCTTTTCATCCAGTTTTATTAAGCCAAAGAAATCTATTTGGACATAATAAAATGCAGGGAAATCAAGCACATGATGCTCACTGGAGTGAGGCTTCTGACACTGCAGTGCACAAGAGCCAGTTTAGTGCAATTATGGAAATAAGTGCACATTACTGTGATTCTCATTATGGATAAACTGCTCATGCTTTGAGATTCACAAACCTGGCAATCCAAGTTTAATTTTCAGGTTTAATGAACATTATTTACCAACTCCTGAATGCACACTGACACACACTTTTCAGACAGCAGGGTATTAGCTCCTGGCCTCTCCAAAGTTTGTGCTTCAAGAGGCCTCCTGCTCCTGAAGGGTCAGAAGTCATTATCACTTTGCTCCAGTGGCTCTGGCTTCCTGGCTCGGAGACTGGATTTGCCTGGGGAGATTTCCATGCTGTCATCTTCCAGATCATCCTCCTCCTCCTCGTCTTCATCTTCATCCAGGTCAATCTCACTATCCCCTGAGTCATCCTGCAGGACAGGGAACAGGAGTCCATGACCAGCTCAGCTCTGCCCTGCCAGGCCTCTCTGCCAGCCCAACGTGAGGGATGGCAGCGCTGGCTTCCCCTGCACTCCCAATGGATTGCAAACCTCCTTCCCCACCCACGGGGCTGATGAACACAAATTCCCTGACTTCTGCTGGCTCTGGGCTATTAAAAGCCTGTCAGGGTGTTTTAACACTCAGGTGACAGCTACTGTGAGCCCACAGAATGGAGGGGAAGTGGAAAAGAATGAAGCCCAGGAGAGGAACGCACCTGAGCCTTGTGCCGGCCTGGCCGTGCCGGGGCTGGGGTCCCCTTGGAGAGCCAGAGTGGAGGAACACGAGAGGCAGAGCAGGAAAAAAAAGTACAAGAACATAAAAGAGAACAGAAAATACCCAGGCTGGAGCAGGGGAGAAGGCAGCAAAGGCAGGCACAGCTCAGGTATCCTGTGCCACACCAGCAGGTGACAGAGGCTGGACACACACTGCTGGCTCTTCCTAACTCCATGAGCTCCTGGAGGGGCTCAAAGCAGCCTCACTGGCTTCATTCCCTGGGCTGGGACACACCAGCAGAGGCCTGTGAAGATCCCTGAGCTCTGAGAAGCTGCAGTCACAGGGCAGAGCCATGAGACAACTGCAGTGGCTGCAGCTGAGGGAAGTCACAGGCTGAAGGCCTTGGCTTTCCATCCCTGGCTGTGCTGGGGCTGTGCCAGCACGGAGAGAGCTGCCAGCAGGGAAGTCTAAAGGGAACAGAAATCAGAGGGTGACCATCCAAATCTGTCACTAACGTGGCCAAGGAGAATCAGGCAGCACTGGGACTAAAGTGGCAACATCTTCACTCACAGCACAACACTCTGCCCTTCCCAGAAATGGGTCTGGATGTCCAGGAGGCAACAACCCATTAGGGCAGGAGCAAAGAGCAGAGCATGGGCTGCAAGTTCCTCTCCAAGACCCAAAAGCTGTGGCTGCCCCATCCCTGGAATTGTTTTAAGTCAGGCTGGATGGGGCTTGGAGCATCCTGGTTTAGTAGAATGGGTCTCTGGGTAGAACAAGATGGGTTTAAGGTCCCTTCCACCTCAAACTGTTCTGGGATTCCCAGAAATGTCTGAACTCCCCTCCTTGAGGGGTGCCTGCTGGATTGAGACAGAAAGGTTCCACCCACACTGGGAATTAACAGCAGCACAGGTTCAAACACAAACCCACAGTCACCACAGCTGTACTAGTTCCTAGCCCTCTCCAAAACATCATCTGGAGAGAACAGCCCCACTGCTCCTGGCATGGCAGCAGCTTTTTGGGATGATGGGGAGAGCTAACTGCAAATGCCAACCACATCCCAGCAGCTGGCTTCAGCTTCCTGGTGCAGTTGTGGCCACTCAGGTGTGCCCAGAGGCACGGAAAGGCTGCCCATGGATGCCAAAGGCTGGGCACAGACACAGAGCAAATGCCTCCTGTGCGAAGCTGTGTGTGCCTTTTACACTGCCTACTCACATGAAAACCACGACCAAGGGCAAGGCCAGGAGCCCTGGGGCAGCAGGAATCCCAAGGGCACAGCTCACAGTCCTGCTCTCATCCCTGCCCCATCCTCCAGAGCACTGATGCTGCCAGTACAGGCCATGGACAGGGCTCCAAGGAGTAACTTTTTAGAGCAAGGAGGGGGATTTGGGTCCATGTACTCAACTCCAGCTGCACTGCACTGGTCCCTCTTCCCAGAAATCTGCCCCACAGCTCACAGGAGCATTCCTGCAGCCTGTGTGCCACTAGTTCTGCACTGCAGGATGGGGTGAAAGCCCATGGAGCACGAAGACTCCAAGAACAAAGGAAAATAAGGAGATACACATTTGTGCTGAGGAAAGTAGTCAGCCACTGGAAAGGAGGGGAAGAGCAGCCTGGGGTGTGAGGATTCAGCAGGTAAAAAGGTGTCTCTCCAGCTGTGGAGAGGGCTGGCATCTAAAGCCCTGTCAGAGAAGCTCTGCAGACACATGAGATGGTTACTCACATCCTCCTCCGTGTCTCCACCTTGCATTGATCCCACGATCCGTGTGCCAACTCTTCCTGCAGGAGCAAAGAGAATCCCCATCAAACCTGGCTGGTGGTACAGGGAGGGAGGAGGAAGGGTCAAGCTCAGGGTGCATCCCTCAGTGACAGGATGAGATCCCAGTCCATGCAGTCACCCTCCTTGTTAAGCCTCATTGTTCAGGAGAGGGTAGGAGGGGGTAAGGCAGACAGTAATTAACATTGGACTCAATGATCTTAGAGTTTTTCTCCAACATTAATGATTCTGTGATTCTAGTTCCAGTTAGGGTGCTATTTCCAGAGCTACCTTATTCCAGCATGATGGTTCTGGTAGGACAAGAGGCAATGGACACATTAAGAAACAGGAAATTCTATCAGAACCAAGAAACCTTTTATTATGTGAGGGAAGTCAAACACTGGAACAAGGTTGCTAAGAGAAGTTTAGGAGTCTCCATCCATGGAGATACTCAAAACCAAACTGGATGTGGTCCTGGACAAGCAGCTCAAACCTCCTGTTAGAGCAGAGAGGCTGCTCCAGATCACCTTGAGAGGTCCCTTCCATCCAACCCAAAAAATCCATGAACTGACACATTTCCTCCTCTGCTTTGGTACACAGAGAACAAAAGCCTGGTTTTTCCATGTGGTGAAACCTTTTTCCTTTAGAGCTCAGACCCTTTCTGATATTCCAGGATGGATTGAATCTCACAGGGAAACCTCAAGAATTTCCTGATGGGAGTTAGAGTGTGAGGCTGAAGAGGGAGGTGGGCTCTGCAGGGAGCTCACTGAGAGGGGAGCACACACGTGTGCCTGCTTGCCTGGCTTTGGCTACCAGAGGCCATGGGAAGATGTTGGCAGGTGTCCTTTGCTGGGGAGGGAGTCTGAAGTGTTGGGAACAGGGAGAGCAGAGCTGTGAGCAGGGAGAAGCTCCTGGGAGCTGCCTGGGTGACTCAGCCCTGCTGCTGCAGCCACAGAACCCCCTCAACACTGGATCTTATTTCCAGCCCTGCTGTGTCCGTCCCATCTCACCAATTGTTCATTTCCTGCCATCATCAGCTTCCTCCATGCCAAATATGGATTGTTCCAATCTAGAACAATCCAATCTGTGCTGTTTTTAGCATGAAAACAAGGCAGCTTTAAAATATAGCCTGGCAAACCTCTTTTTTTCTACTTCCCAAAGCACAAAAGATGACAGGTCCCCTTTGTCCCACGCAGTTTGAGCTGAGTTGGTGATAGGAAGAAGCTGCCTAACTCATCCACAGCTCACCAAAAAAACCCCTGTTTTATCAAGGCAGAGCATTAAAAGGATTTTATGTCTTTATAGAAAAAGCAGTGGCCTCTATGCAGCAGTTGCTGATAACACAGGAAGTGGAGATGGAATTAAAAGACTTCTGGATAGATCTGTCTTCCAGCTTTGGAGACTTTTGCTCTTATTTATGCTACACTAAATGATATAAATTTGGGGGTGATCACACCTGACATCCTTAGATAACAACAGAACCCCATTTTTGCCCAGCTCACAAATGACTCCTGAGTTTAACTGCAATTTTACTCTGTAGAAGGCCCAACATAAAGTGTAAAATTGGGAATTACTACCTCAAAAAGGAGAAAGCTGCAGGGAGCTGCTAAAAGAAGACAAAACTGAGAGATTCTGAATAGAAAAGAGAAGCAAGATATCAGATAAGGAGAGCTTATGGAATAGGACAGTTCCAAATGCCATGGGAAAAGTTAGAGAATGCTCCCAGGAGGTGTGCAGGATCTGCTCCTCCCTCAGTGGCAGCAGTGCAGATATCCCAGGGACACATAACTGCTCACACCTGCAGGAACTCCAGCATCTGCTACTGCCTGGAGCTGGATCCCTGCATTGTCTAAGCCAGGAACACTCCCTGAACTGGCAGCTGTGGGATCAACAGGGTCAGGTCCTGCAGCAAACCCTGGGACACTCCCAGGGCAGACCCCAGCATGCCGAGGGGCTGCAGCAAGCCCTGGGACACTCTCAGCATACAGAGGGGCTCTGACTTCACCTGAGCACCAAACTGTAAAGAGGAGAGAAATCAGATTTTCCATGGAGCATTATTTTCACCCCCAAACCATAAACCCCCACGTTTCCCTGTGTGGGGAATGGCCCTGGTGTGTTCCTGTGTCTACTGGGGGCAGGCAGGAACCAGAGGAGGCACCTGCATGGCACAGGGAGGGCTGGGATGTTGTCACTTGGCTTCCTGGCCTCAGTTCAGCTGGGCTCGCACAGCTGCCAGGAGGACAGGGCCTGTGGTGCTTCCTTCCAGATAATGTGACTCCAGCTGGGACAGGCTGTACAGAGCAGTAATTAGGAAAGATGCTGGTATGAACAGGCTGTGATTCACTGCACCTTTGGAGTCAAATCTTCTCCCCATGCATGGCCATGGTTTGTAGGCACTTCAGAGAGTAGAAGGCAATGTGCATCCATGATTTGGAACTGTGAGCTGTTGTCATTGTCCCTCTGTGTGATGCTCCCCATTTTACCAACCTGTGCAGCTGCCCACGATGGAGCCACAGGGCTGGGATGATTTCCAGCTCCTCACCAGCAGTACAGGTTAACCCTGTGCCTCACAACGAGGAGTGACACACAAGCTGAGAGTCTGGACAGCCTGGGAAGGGGGCAGGGGGGTTTGGAGCTGACACATTTTGCTCCCAGTCTGGAGATCTGCAGTCAGTCTCCAGTGCTTAATGTGAATTCACAGCATGGGGTCACACAGACTCTTCCCTCTGCATCACATTCCCTTCCACACACAGAAAAATGGGATGAACCTTCTGCCTGATCCTTCTGAACTGCTGTCCTTTGGGCACTGTGCTCTCAACCACTGAGTGATGGAATATCCTGAGTGGGGAGGGACCCCCAGGGATCATCCAGCCCAAGCCCTGGCCCTGCACAGACCCCCCAACAACCCCACCCTGTGCCTGGCATTG
The DNA here is from genome assembly GCF_017590055.1 of Onychostruthus taczanowskii. Taxonomy (NCBI): domain Eukaryota; kingdom Metazoa; phylum Chordata; class Aves; order Passeriformes; family Passeridae; genus Onychostruthus; species Onychostruthus taczanowskii. The sequence goes on along the minus strand of NW_024496526.1, from coordinate 2,054,300 downwards.
TCCATACACTTCTGGAGCTCTGGCAGACTCTGGCTGTGCCCATTCCCTGGGGAGCCTGGGCAGTGCCCAGCACCCTCTGGGGGATGAACCTTTCCCAAACTCCAGCCTGACCCTGCCCTGGCCCAGCTCCAGCCATTCCCTGTCCCTGTCCCAGAGATTGGAGCTGCCCTCGGGAGGAGCTGCAGCCCCCCCTGAGCTCTGCCCTCAGTGTCCTCCTCCAGCTGAGCAATCCAAGTGCCCTCAGCTGCTCCTCAGCCCCTTCCTGTGCCCAGGTCCCTCCTCTGGACACTCTCCAACAGCTTTAGAGCCTTCTGATGTTGTGGCACCACAGCTGCCCCGGACCAGGGGTGAGGCCACGCCAGGGCAGAGCAGAGCAATCCCCTCCCTTAGAGCAAGACCCTGATCCCAGCAGCATTTTCCAGGCATTGCCAAAATCCAGGGACTCATGAAGCACAGCACAGCTGCTGCATGGGGGAGCTGCCTTCAGTTTATTTCTTACACCTCCATGAAAAGGAAATCTGCTTGGAAGTGAGGGAGCTGTTCCCACCATTTCAGACCTACAGACTCTCCTCCTCCTTCACTAGGTCTGATGTTGGGATGGCCCACACCTGGGGGAGGTTGAGAGGAAAGGAAAACATCTAGAAATTCCACAGCAGAAATCTGAACACAGGCACAAGCTGGAGAGAGAAATTCCAAAAGCACAGTGACAATTCCCACTGAGAACAGGACTTTCCTGCTTTTTAGCCTGCCTGTGTATGGAAGGATTGGAATCAGGACTGTGGAGGCTCACCTCAGAAGATTTGCATGGCAAAACTCTCCTTTTCCCTACAGGACTGGAAAAAATGAGGGATAATTCAGGCTCTGCAGCCTTCCCCCAGCAGGCAGGGTGCCACAGGCACTCAGCAGCAAGTGCCCTCTGCCAGCACACCATTAACACCCTGATCCTCTGGGCCAGCTCTGCCCAGGACAGGGGCTCCAAGAGAGCTGCTCTCACTGTGTGGCTCTGGACTGATTGTCTGCTAAAAAACCAGCGTTTTATAAAGCTGTCCTCTCACAGTAAAGGTCAAATGGGGCTGAAATTGTTCCTGTTTCAGTAGTGAAATGGTTTCTGAGGTCTGGCCAGGACAAAGCCTGTCCTTAACACCAATGTTGTAAAAGGAAATGAGCTACAGCACGGGGAGGAATGGTTCACAGGAGCTGAAACACCCTGGCAGTGTGGAATAAAAGGTGATTTCCAGGCACAGCTCCACAGGGATGGACTATTTCAGCTTCACTCAGCAGCACTGCCTTGTCACCAGCACAGAGAGTCCCAGTCTGCCACCTCTGGGAGGGGAAAGGTCCTCATGATGCCACAATGCATTTCAGGACTCTGCTCCAAGTGACTTGAAAAGATGGATCTGCACATGGAATCATAACATCACCTCAAAATCTGTCACTTCTGATTGTGTGGGTGACAAAAATCTATTTAGTTCAAGAGGAGACAGGACAGGTTCTTAGGAGAAACTAAATGTACTGAGGGTTAGCTTAAATCTGTGCAAGCCACAAGTGATGGGGCTGAAAGAGCTGGAGAGCAGCAGGGAACCTGAGGGAAGCTCCCATGTGCTTCCCCAGACATTTTCTTTCAGCCAGGGCTGGGGACACACCAGGCTGGCTGGATGCTTGCCCAGCACCCCCAGAGTGGTTCTGCATTCCCAGGACAAGGCTGTGCATCCTTCACCCCCAAGGCCACCCCAGCTGCACATGAACTGCCATCCTGCTGCAAACAACTCATCTAGGGCCTGGTTCAGGCAAGAGGGTTCTCCACACTGCAAATGGTTAAGACTTCCAATGCTGAAAGAATTTATTTTCCTTTGGCTCTCTGACAAAACAAGAATCTTACTGCAAGTGGCACCACAAATTCAGGGAAGTCCATTGTACTTGTCACAGCCTCAAATATCTATTGCCAGACAGAATAAAAATGGATGTGAAATTTTATTCACATTGACAATGCTAAAATTAAAATGTTCAGATCAGACTGCCTCCAGCTCTGGTGTCCCCAGCACAGGAAGGATCTGGAGCTGTTGAGGGAGAGTCCAGAGGAGCCCAAGGAGATGCCCCCAGGGCTGGAGCCCCTCTGCTCTGGAGCCAGGCTGGCAGAGCCTGGGGGTGCTCCTCTGGAGAGGAGACGGCTCAAGCGACACCTCAGAGCCCCTTGCAGGGCCTAAAGGGGCTCCAGGAGAGTTGGAGAGGGACTGGGGACAAGGGATGGAGGGACAGGACACAGGGAATGGCTTCCACTGCCAGAGGGCAGGGCTGGATGGGATATTGGGAAGGAATTGTTCCCTGGCAGGGTGGGCACGCCCTGGCACAGGGTGCCCAGAGCAGCTGTGGCTGCCCCTGGATCCCTGGCAGTGCCCAAGGCCAGGCTGGATGGGGCTTGGAGCAGCCTGGGACAGTGGAAGGTGTCCCTGCCATGGCAGGGGGTGGGATGGGATGAACTTTAAGGCCCTTCCCACCCAAAGCAGTGTGTGATTCTGTGATAAATCAGTGTATTCTCTAATCTACAAAAGCAAATGACCAGTGACACATGGGTTTACTACAACACCCCCCTTAAGGAGGGGCCTGTCCTTCACTGTGATACTGTGACAACAAAGCAGCTGCAGCTCCCCAGGCCCACAGGCAGCACCTGCAGCTTGGCCCCTGCTCCCCCAGCCAGGAGCTCTCACCTCCCTGCTCCCTCCTGGACCAGAGCCCTTCCTCCTTCCCTGATGCTGCTTTTGCCAAGTTTGCTGGCCCAGCAGCACCGAGGTCAAAGCTCCTGAGCCCATTCCAGCTTCCCTCTTCAGCTGCTCCTGCCTGTTCCTCTCTGCACATGGGGAAGGGGTTGATTTTGTCTCTGCACCACACAAGTCTCCCCCAGCTCCCTCTTTGCTGCTCCATGGGAAACCAAATCCTGTTACTTCAAGTCTTTTAGTTGGCTGAAAGAACAAAACCAGGAGCAATATTGTCAAACCTGCATTTAGTTTGAATTTTGCTGCATCTATCCAGAGCTGATGAAAGGGCTCTTGAGGGTGAGTGTGCTGATTTTTCTCAATTATACCAAGTGGCCTAAAAAGAGAGATTATCTCTCCCTGAGAATCTTGCCTCTATAATGGCAAAACACACTGGAATATCTGCCTACCACTGAGAGAGGGAGGAAGCCTTATCTCCCAGTACTGATAACTTGGGAATTAGAAATGTAAAAGATGGAAATTAGAATGTAAAAAAGATATAAAAGTGCACTCCAGCAGCCACAGGGACTGAGCACAGTGGGCTCCTTCTCCTTAGCTTGAGAGTAAATGTGGCTCAGCAACATCACCATGTAAGAAAACAAAAAGCTTCAAAAGAAAGTGACTGAAATATCTTAAACTGAGTCAAGGAAAAAAGCAGTAATTAACAGAAATAATGTTTTTGTTATGCTGCCTTGATCATTAAATGCATCTTAAATGCAAATTACTGAAGAACACCAGCAGATCTGTGGTGTGTTTAATAGCAAACATTCAGCCCTGGTTTTCTAAAGAAGCTGCTGCTTCTGACATTCATCTCAGGTCTTAAAGTCTGATGAACTGAGTTTCCATTAAAGGTAATTAATGATAACAAAGCTCTTCCTAGAAAAATAAAATCTACTGGCAGCAAAATCTACAACTTTTAGAGTAAAACTCTAAAACTGCTGTTAAGAGCAGCAGGGACTCAGGTTATGGTGTTCTCAGAGATGAAGCATCACAGTCAGCTACAGGGTCCCTTCCAAAGCTCTAAAACCTGTGTACAAACCTTTCTTTGAGAAATGCCAATGTAAAATATTCCTTGGACAATATCAGCGTTTCTAGCACTTAACAAGACTTTTCAATTTTCAAGGAAAACAGAGGAAGGGAGGATAAAAATGCTTCAATTACACTGACTTGAGAACATCAGCTTCTTTCCCTGCTCTCAGTCAGAGAGGGGGAAGCAGAATTCCACTCACAAAACCCCACATTAGCAGTTTATCTGAGGAACAGCTTCCAGCAGGATGGTGGCACATGAAACCCCCACAGGCACTTCCTCCAGAGCCCAGAGAGGTTTGTGCTCACGGCTCAGAATCCCTCACTGCTAACAAAAAGAACTACCCTGATTTCCTGGCTGTGTTTTGCTCAACTCCAAACTAAGCAGCACATTTCTTTTCCCACCTGAGTGAACCACAGACCTTCACCCAGCAATTCCTCTGAGCTGCTTGTGAGCAGTAGGAGCAGAGGCTGCAGTTGCACTCCCCAGGAAGCAGGACAGAAGGACAGAAGGACAGAAGGCTCACATCCCTCCCTGGGAGCAGTAGCTCAAGTGTGCTCCACATGTGCCAAGGCAGTGCAGGTGGCTTTACTGACTCACTGAATGTTTCCCAGCTGAAACAGGTGCCAAGAGCTACAGGGAAATAAATACTTTGCAATGAGAAATGGGATTGCCTCCCTAAGGCTTTGTACAGAACTGCTTCAGGAATGTGTAAGGCAATACTAAGGCAGGACTTTCCCCAGTCAATAATCCTGCATTTGCTCCCTGGAAGCACTGTTTTTCCCACAGGGCTTTAATCCTCCTGCAGCTCCTGAGAGCTGAGCAGTGCCCAGATCCTGAAGGGTTTCAGGGGCTCCTTACATTTGCAGCTACCCAGGTAATTGCAGGACATCCTTGTGGCTCAAGGCAGCTCAGGAGGGGTAGGATACCTGGCAGGAGAGTTTCTGTGCTGATGCGGTGCCTCGTGAACTGCAGATCCCCCTCGCTGTCAGACCCTTCATCCTCCTGGATTTCTATGTCAGAGTCATCATTACCTGATGGAAAACAAAGGCAGCTCATTAATATCACCCAAAGCAACCCCAGCCCAGAGCAGTAGTTGGATACAGGAGATGGCAGCAGTTCTACCTTTGCTCAAGCCAAGAGGAATTGAAAACTCCTGCAGAGAGCATTGGCTCTGCACAAGGAAATGGCCAATTTCCACATCCCAAGGAGAAATCCTTCAGCAGGGGAGAGCCAAAGCAGCACTCACTGCAAATAAGAGCATTGGGACAATCCCAGGCTGTACCATAAAGGTGCTGTTTAAAAATCCCCTCTGGGCATGAAGAGAAGCTGCTACTTCAGCAAGTGATTTAAAGATAAAACTCTTTGAAAAGCATTTTGGAAGTGTGTGTTTATTATCCAGGCTTTACCCTGACACCAGCAATGTCAAAACCCATCTCCTTGGACTATTTGCCTTTCACTTAATTCTAGATAAGGACAGTTCCACATCTCCAGATAAAGGAATGCAGCTCCAGCCAAACCCAAGATGCTGGACAGGGAAGCTTCCAAAGACCAGAACTTCTTCAGGTATTTTCATCATCTGCCTTTGTTTCCTTCTCCCCATCCAAAGAAGAGTTCCCACTCCAGTGCCAGGACAAAGCCAACAGAACCCCATGGGAGGACCCAGCACAGCAACATTTGCTGCTGATTATTTAGAGAAAATAGGCAATTCTTTCCCAGGTACATTTAATTACACACATGTCCGAGCTGAAAATGGAAAGAACTACTTTAATTAGGATTAGTAATGAGCTGACACATCTTTGCAGTATTTAATTATCACACAATATACAAATATTAGACATTTTCCCATCCTCTTTTTCACTGCAATATTAAGTTAATGAGAAAATAATAATGGCAAGGGAAGTATCTGCCAGCCTGGTAAGATTACAAGGCTCCAGCAGAGTTAGCTACAATTTCTATTTGCACTTTCTTCTTTGGCAAGTGAGGGAATCACTCACTGCTGTGTGACCTGGATGCTGCTCCTGTTTGCCTGGCATTTAGGAAACTGAGATTTTATTCAGCCTTGCAGGGGCAAACTCCTTGGGAGGAGCCACGTGGAGCTTACAGAAAGGATTCAAATGCACATGGAATCATAACATCACCTCAAAATTTATGCTCAACATATTAAAGAGTGAATTTATCATATCTGTGATGGTTCTTACTGCTACTAAAATGCTCTCATTCTTATTTTGTGGAGTTTTTTTTCCTTCCCTCTTGGTTATTTATTTTATTTTTAGCAGCAATTTCTCCCTTTCAGGCTTTGTCATTCCTGTTAGGCAGCAGCACTGCCCAGAGCTGAGGATGCTGCAGGGAGCCCACTGATTTCTTTCCCATTCCATGTCCACCTGTGCTTCCTGCTCCTGTCTGGGATCTCCTGAGTCTGAGCTGCCAGCTGAGCAGGGACCTACAGCTTCCCACTGCCAGAGAGCAGGCTGGGATGGGATAGGGGGAACAAATTCTTCCTCGTGCCTTTCAAAAGCCTGGACTGCCTTTCCAGCCAAATGAAAATACAAATTCATCACCTGAACTCCCAGCATGTCATGGAATGGCCTGGCTTGGAAGAGACCTCAAAGCCCATTTTGTTCCACTCCTGCCATGGCAGGGACACCTTCCACTGTCCCAGGCTGCTCCAAGCCCTGTCCAGCCTGGCCTTGGGCACTGCCAGGCCTGCCCAACCTCCCAGGGAAGAGTTTCTTCCCAAAAACCACAATACAGCACTTTTCCTGCTGAGTTGTGACTTTGAGATAAATCCTGTTATGGATCCATGGCAGAGTTTGGGTTTTCCTTGCCCAGCCTGGCTGCAGTCCTGGAGCACAGAGCCCAGCTCAGAGCATCACTGCAGTGAACTCGTGCCAGAGATCAGAGAAGTGACAGCTGCAAATTCAGCAATTCCAAAATTCCTGCCTTCAAGCCTCCTGCTCCCTCTTGAAACGACATCAAGCACCTTTTTCACTCCCCAAAACCAAATATACTGCTCCAGTTCAGCCCAAGGGTTGCTGTTTCCAAGCCCAGCTCTGCCCATGTACAATCTGAGTTACCAGCTGAGCTGAACTGTGCTGAGCCCAAATCCCAAGGACACAGAACCAGTGCACAGTGCTAAGAAATTATCCAAATATACAAGAGAAGCTAAGTACAGGCTTTTTATCAGGATTCAATCAAAGACCAGCCCAGCCCAGTGTGAGCTGTCCTAGGCAGTGTCCCACACCAACCCTTCACTCTACACCCAGTGTGCCCAGCTCTCACCAAAATATTCTTGGCATTCATAAAAAGTGACAGTTCAGGAAGTTTCATTTAACAACATGCAAAAAGACTTATTGCCCTAGAAGAAGCCACAATCTCATTTGTGTACCACTGCACAGACAACTACCATCAATTTTGAGGAGACAAGGAACATTCCTTACGAAAAAACCAGATTTTTCTCAGGATCAGCATAAGGCAATGAAGATAATCAGCCACAGCACCACTAATTACCACGTGCTCGTACATGGAGTACAGAACCCACGGAATGGAGCTGGCTTATGAGATTTATATGGGTTTACATGAGGATTATTGGAATTCTCACAACAGACTTATTTATTATTATTCAGCAATCCATGTGCCCCAGTTGAGGCCAAGCTGGCAGCTTCCAGAAGCTTCAGACTGAGGTTTTAAGCAGCTCTTGTATTTTTATAATGAAAAGGTAATCAGCAGAACAAGTCTGTAAATTGTGCTGGGCCCATCTCCCCACTGCTGTGAATGCCTCTGCTGCACAGAAACACTCCAAAGATCAGCCTCAGAGAGGATATAGTGGGATTTTTAAACCCCACTTGCCTTTCATTTCAACATTTCTATTTCATAAAGATGGGTTTCAGTCAACTAAATTAGTTTCTTTTAAAGCTGTCTAGCCACAAAAAATACATCCTGGTTCCACTGATCTCCAAAGGTGGGATTTTTGTTCCTGTTCCCACTGCCCCAGAAAAAAGCCAGAGCTGATACCTGGACAGATAATACTACATTGAAATGATTTAATTTCTGGTAATTTGCAATGCTTGAAGGAAAAGCTCCATGATTTAATAACTTAGCAGTGATTTCATTGCAGATTTGTTAGTTTGCATCAATATTCAAGTAAAGGTATCCAGCTGTAAAATAAGAAGTTACTGTGGTGAGGATAATGAGCACAGTGGCCATTGTTTATTGATATGCCCTGGAATTAGCTGTAAGTGCTGTGCAGTGTGTCCAACTTCATCAGAAAATCACTGCCTTGCAAACACAGGCACTGGCTCCACAGCAATTACTGCACCCAGCAGGATGCTGGTTTGGGAGAGAAAACATCATGAGAACAATCAAATGGGCAGCTGACAGCCACTTGATCCCAAATGAAACCCAGGGAACAAACAGCATGAACTAAGGAACAACAAAAACCAAAGGGGGTGGGATTGGGGTTTTTGATGTGCTGAAGCAGAGTGAAGCAGGGCCCACTGAAAGCCTCAGCTCAGCCAAACCCCTCCTGCTGTCACACCAAACCCACAGCACCAGGCTCTGGATCAGCCACCACACTCCTAAACCCACAGCTCTGCAGGCTGAAGGGAAAGAAAGGCTTGGACAGGAAAATATCTGGAGGGAACATCCTTTGTCCTCAGCACAAAACTGAGATCTCTCATCCCATCCCTAAGAAGAATTCAGCCAGGTACTGAGAGCTACTGAGCAAGGTCCAGATGTGAGCAACTCCTAGGAATTCCATGGAAAACTTGGGATGGTCAGAGCTGTGCAGCCAATAACTGGGCAGTAACAGCAACACACAGCAACAACAAGGTTGCAGAGGTAGCTCTAAGTGCACTTATTTACCTTGCATGGTCAATTTAAGGTCACAGAATTATGGAATAATTTGGGTTGCAAGGGACTTTAAACTCATCCCATTCCAGCCCTGCCATGGGCAGGGACACCTCCCCCTAACCCAGGCTCCAAGTCCATCCAGCCTGGTCTTCCACAGAATCCAAACTCCCAATTTATCAATGAGGATGATTAACCACTGCCTGGGGAACCATTAGGTGTCAGCCACTTGAAATAATTTAAATTAACTCAGGATGACAAATTCCACTTAAGCTGGGATTTGGAGTCTGACCAGGAGTGAGCAGTTAGGTTATTTTTGGGCCCATTTGATCAAGAGGTCATATTTGGTGACCAGAACTATTTCTAACAGTCTTACAAGCCAAAAATCCATCCAAGCACTATTAAATTAAGTCATGAATTTGCAATTACCCAACAAGCATCACACAAAGCTCCTGTGGACCAGTTCCAAGTGTCTCCTACAAGAAGATGGATGGCCCAGGCACCAGCAACAGCATCCAGGATTCATCCAGGAGTCACCTCTCCAATCCCACAGCTGCTCAATGGGGCTTTTTGTTTATCTGCTGGCAGATTTTAAAGCATCAGCCCTGGAGCAGAAAGGGTGCACCCAGGAGCATCAGTTACATCCTGTGGTTATTGCTGAACTAGGTTAAAGCAGTGCAGATTTCCAAATGCCAGGGAAAATCCATGTTTATTCATTCCACAGACCAAGCAAGAGGATGCAGGGGGGACTGACTGGAGCAGCACAACCAAAAGTGGCAGAGTCACTGAAAATTTCAGTTTTACAGCAAATACTTTCCCATATTTAAATTAATCCTGGGCACAGCATTGGCCAAAAGAAATGAAGGAAATATCTTGAAAAATTCAAAGCATTTCTGTTTTTATACTTTCAAAACAAAATATTTTACTTTCTAAAAAATACAGTTCATATCTATTCCTACAAGAAAGGTGAAGAGAGACTTTGGACAAGGGATGGAGAGACAGGGAATGGCTTCCCACTGCCAGAGGGCAGGGCTGGATGGGATATTGGGAAGGAATTGTTCCCTGGCAGGATGGGCAGGCCCTGGCACAGGGTGCCCAGAGCAGCTGTGGGTGTCCCTGGATCCCTGGCAGTGTCCAAGGCCAGGCTGGACAGGGCTTGGAGCAGCCTGGGACAGTGGAAGGTGTCCCTGCCATGGCAGGGGGTGGGACCGGATGAGTTTTAAGGTCCCTTCCAACACAAACCACTCTGGGATCTTGTGATTCTGCATTGTCTTCTTTTAAATTTGTAAAAAGCTCCTGAAGAATGTGAGAAAATGCATTGAAAAAAGAAAGATCTGTAAACGCAGTGAGATGAAGAGTCTGAAAAATATTTCAGTCTAGAACCATTCCAAGTTGCTCCTTTTCGCTCAACAAAGTTTTTGCAATTTTGGATAAACCTGAGGAAATAAACTGAATTTCTGCTGCGGTCAGTGACTTTCCCTGGCCTCTCCTCTCACACAATCCAGTCCCAGAGCATCCAGTACCCACACCTGACAGCAGAGCTATCTCCAGCCTTCCTCCAAGCAGTGTCTGATACACTGTTGTGTCACTGCCACCAACAAGGGAACCAAGCCCTGAGTTTCAGGCAATTGGATTTGTTCCATGGCAGCAGACCTGGATGTGGCACTTCCAAGCAGTGTCTGATGCACTGTTGTGTCACTCTGCCACCAACAAGGGAACCAAGCCCTGAGTTTCAGGCAATTGGATTTGTTCCATGGCAGCAGACCTGGATGTGGCACAGGGGCAGCAGATGTGTGAGATGTCACTGCCTGGATCAGCCTCTCCAAGAGCATCTTCTGCCAAGCAAAGATTAGAAAGATAACAGCAACTTCCTCTCTGCTCAGCACAAAAGACATTTTTATACTGTTGCAAATACTTATGTGCACTTTCATCAGGCAGATAATACTCAGAGCCCGATCTGTAGCAAGAGTTCAAAATCTTTATGTTGTTTAACAACAGCATTTCAGACAATTTAGTGTTGATTTGTTGTGGTTTTTTTGGGTTTTTTTTCAGTGCAGCGGTTTTATGGAGTTGCTCTGTCAGAGAGGAAAGCTGATTTGCAACGTGTGGAAGCAAAACAAAAAGAAAAAAAGAAACAGACTGTTGATCAATAACACTAAACAATTTTGCCAGTTTTGTGTGAGTGCCATATCCATAGACCTTTTTTTATTCTTAACACAGAGCTGCACAACTCAACCTGATGTGAGTCCCATATCCATGGACGTTTTTTATTCTTAACACAGAGCTGCACAACTCAACCTGCATCCCACAGCTCTCCTTTATGAGAAACACAATTTAGGCTTCTCAGGCTGAAACTCAACTGAGAGCTGTCCAAAACTCCTGCAGCTTCATTGCAGAGAGAAACGAAGTGTTAATTTGGAACCCTTCTTACCAAATTAGCAGGAGATAAGGTCAGAGGACCCAGACAATGAGAGCTGATCAGTGCTGTGGGTAGGTGAGAGTAACAGAGCTCACAGGGCAGAGAGGATGCTGACTTTTATCAATTAATGCAACAAATTTATCACCACCCACAGCTCAGGCTGTTGGCAGCCTCATTAAGTGCTGTGCAGCTCCCAGGAGCAGTGTCACCACAGGGACAGACCCTGCCCTGCAGCCCCTGAGGAGGGAAGCAATGAACCTGTGCCAAGGCAGCTCACTCCCTACGCCAACACTGCAGGACCATGCAGGGAGCCCTGGGACAGGGGGAGGCCCAGGCCAGCCTGCCCAGCCTGCACTAAGCAGAGGAGGAGCTCATCCCTCCATCTCCAGAAGCTGAGCAAGACCAAGGCAGAGCAGGGCCCACTTCAACCATCCTGGTGTCTGCTGGGTGGAAGGCCCAGACAACAAAGTCCTAAGTTTCCAAACAAACTGAAGATGGAATAAAACTTTGGATAAAATCACCTTGCTTTGTGTGGGGGCATTACTTGAAGATGTAAAGTGGAATAATGAAGTATTCAGGAGGGTCTGTGCTGACAGGACAAAGAGTGATGGTTTTAAACTGAAGGAAGGTCGATTTAGACAAGAAATTGGGAGGAAATTCTTCCCTGTGAGGGAGGGCAGGCCCTGGCACAGGGTGCCCAGAGCAGCTGTGGCTGCCCCTGGATCCCTGGCAGTGCCCAAGGCCAGGCTGGATGGGGCTTGGAGCAGCCTGGGACAGTGGAAGGTGTCCCTGCCATGGCAGAGGCTGGAATGGGATGAGCTTTAAGCCCCCTCCCACCCAAAGCAGTCTGGGATCCTATGAAATATTCCTACCTCCAAAAACCTGCTTCACAAAGACGTTTCTCCTGGTGAAGGCCTCCTCCACTCCTCCCTGTCACTGGCTCCTTCCAGGGCACGCTGTCCCTCAGGAGCAGGCAGCACCAGAATGCACCAGCTGAAAGGCTCAAGTGCTCAGGGCAGCCCCTCTCAGCATTTCCCCACCGTGCTCTCAGCAGGCCTGAGAAAATCACTGCCAGATCCAGCTGCAGGTCCCTGGGAATGCTCTGCACCCCTCAGGCGTCTCCATCCCTGCTTCTGCTGTGAGCTGCAGGATTAACCCTGGAGAGGCTGGGCAGGCAAAGCTGCTCAGAGGTGCTGAGCCCATCCTGCTGCTCTGTCTTTGTTTCCTCTTGTGCCAAATGTGTATTTTCCCTGTGAGGAGGATTAACTCAGCTGCTCTGTACACAAACTGTGCCATGGAAGACACCAACTCCTGCATTCTCTCACCACAGCAAATCTCTTGGGTTTGAATTGTTCAAAGGGCAGCTTTTAATTAATAATGAGAGGAGGGGGAGGTCTGCTCTAAGGGTAGAGCCCAGGCTGTTAAGTGTGAGCAGACTGAGGTCTTGGGGAGCTTTACAACATTCCATTAATTAACTTCTGTGCTCCTGACTGGAAACAGCCCTGAAGAGCCAAATTCCCTGTCTCAGCTCCATCCCTGCAGAGTTTCACAGACAAAGCAGGGTGAAGCTGACAGAGATGAGATGATTTGCCAAGGTGATGGGACAGGCAATAAATGAGGCAACTCTGGAAAGCAGGATCCTGGTGCTCTTCTCACTAGAATAAATGCTAATTATGACAATTTGGTACTTGAATTAAGATGTATTATGGTAATATTTGAGGTCATTAAAAGTAATGATCACATTCCTAGGTGGCAGTTTAATCAGTCACTAAAAGGCAAAGTTCCCTTTATTTCAGAGATGGAAAGTGACAGAACAGTTTTCCAGTTGAAAATCCACAGACAAGGACAAAGCAGGGCAGCAAATTTTCATGTCATACCTCACACTGCCAATTACTGGTGAGTGATGTCCACCTGCTGTTGAACTTTTTTACCCCAAAAATTCTCAAGACAGCAGGACTTGGACTTTTTCATTCAAATAAATCCTTGAAATAATTCCACATTCTTGTAATTTACATTACAAATCCTATATTTCAGCTTAAAATTCTTCACTCTTTACCTCACTGATATGAGATCAAAGATGGGCAGAAATCAGTGAATTTCCTCTTTCATGAGTTTGCTCTGAAAATCTCAGCCACCAAACAAACTGTGAAGTGCAACTTTTATGTTTTTACTCAATTTCAGCTTTCATGAACTCTCCCTCTGATCCTGAGAACTAACTTTCTTCCTATTTTCTCCAAGATCAAATAAAAATGCACAGACTGTAATGTTAAATTCCCAGGGGTAGTTCATGATGAAGTTGTGGCTGGTGTTTGGCTCAAAAAGAGCAGTATCTGGTTTGTGAGCTTTCCACAGTCTCAAGAGGTCATTAATTCCCTTCTGATCCTAATTAAGAAATAGTTCAGGGAAAAAAAAAAAAAAAAACCCCAAATTTTAATTGCATTCCCATTCTGCAGGTACATTAAAATCAAAGAAACGCAGGGATGCAAATGTGGATCCTGTTGAGAAGCTTGATGATAGTAGAGAGTATTTTTAGCTGTGAGTTTTCATCTGGGAAAGTTCTGATGTGTCAAAAAGCATCATTCTGAACACAGAACCAAAGTGGGCCAGAAAGGACAGTCTGGTTTTGCAGGACAGCCCAGCACGTGCGTGATGAGGCACAGCCAGCAGGACCACTCACCTCCATGAAGCACTGGGCTGAGAAGAATCCTCTGTCCAAGTCTCTCTCCATCCTGCAATCCCCTGCTGCTGGGACAGGTCTGTGCCCCCAGGCAGGGCTGGGAGCACTAAAATGAAGCCTAAAGCTGCTCTGGGGAACATTCCCAGAGGAACATTTTCCAGAACATTTCCCACAGGAACATTCCACAGAGGAACATTCCACAGAGGAACATTCCACAGAACATGCCCAGAGGAACATCCCACAGAGGAACATTCCCAGAGGAACATTCCCAGAGGAACATTTCCCTGCTGTCCTTTAAAGCTGTCATGATTCTGCTGGTTCAGCCCCAGCCTGCTGGCTCTGTCATCACCCCACATCCCCTTGGAAGTGGACACTTCCCCATGGAGCAGCCAGCACTTAGAACTCCTCTGCTACCACAAGAGGTGAAGGCAATCCCACTCACTCACCTCCACTCTTGAGCAGGTGCTGCTCCTCCTCCTTCAGCCTGTTCTGAATCAGACGTAGCATGTTGGCTGCTTCCTGCAAGAGGAGGAAAGAGCTGCCTTGGGAAAGCTGCCACAGGGAGAATGGGACTAGAAAATGCCAGAAAATTCCCTGGTTTATGGGAAAACAGGTCTGATTTGAAACATGGAGGGTCAGGATATAAAGCCCAGGTCAAGCAGTGCACTGAAATTCAACCTCACATCCCCACTGGGTAAAACATCACTTTTCCCATGGAAAATTAGTTTATTTGTCTCCATCCCTGCTGTTGTTTTGAAAAGCAGACTTTGGTAGTAGTTTTCAGCCAATAGTCCATTAAACACCAGAATGGTTTGTGAAATGACTGCACTTCCTATCACAGATCCAAACCAGAAAGAATCCACACCTTTCCAAGCTCCAAACCAAATTGGAACAAACAACCCTATCAATGAGCTGGGAAATTACAGCCATTATTTATTATACCACTCTGCTGCAAAGAGAAACAACCAAATGAAGGTCAGTGACACTACAAAGTCACAGAATGGGACCTTTCTAGCCCATTTTTAATGACATTTAGCCTAAATTTGGATAATGCTAATGGTGAAGAGCAAACAAAACATGACAGAGTAGGTAAAATATGAATGCACAGAATCAGGCACAGCCAGAACCCACAAAAAGAACAGGTGGCAACAGCTGATAGAAGATTTAGCCACAAATTTTGCTAATTTTAGTCTCTTCAATTCCAGTCAGGCAAATGAAAGCCAATTAATTGTACACTGAAATAAGATTTTTCTGAGCCTTTGATTTTTCTGTGTAAAATATGATTCTCATTAAAAGCACCAGTTGCTCTGATGTGATCAGACCTCCACACTTACAGTGCACTTGTGGAAGGAAACTGCACTCAGCTGGAATATCCATGGGACAGAGGGAAAAAGTAAGAAGAGCATGAAATGTGGAATGGAGCACAAGCTCTTGACACTTCCAGGTGGAAGTGTGTTTCCACAAGTATGGAGGCTGAGAAAGGAACCCCCAAGGCCCACCCAGCACAGGAGGAAGCTGCTGGAAATACAGGCCTGGGGACAGACTGGAATGGTCCCACACAACTTGGCACAAATACCTGTCCTGGGAAATGAAACTCATTCTGGAAAAGCTTGCAGGAAGATGTTCCCAAGTGGAAGTGGTGTGTCACCTGTAGCTGGTGAGAAACACAGCTCAATGGCTCTCTCAAGGAAATAAATCCAAAATCTGCTTTGGACAGTGACACAAACTGTCTGCTCCACAAACTCTCAGTGCCAGCAGAGACAGGAGTGTTGCTAATGGATCCTTGGGACCAAAGGAAGAACCCTGAAAACTGAAGCAGGTGTGACAGTGTCAGGGGGATAAAGCAGAAAAGTCAGGATGGCAAATGCCATGGAATGAGACCCTGCAGCAGCAACAGGACTGCTGCAATCTCCAAACTGATGGCTGTGTTCTGCAGGGAGAAGCTAATTCCTGCAGAAACAAGCCAGGGAAAGACACAAGCATGTAACTCATTTCATGCAGACTCAGAACATCTGAAATACTCTGTGGAGGAAACTGCTCTTCTTTAGGATTTCCTTCTTCATGATTAACACTCTCCACCCTCTCAGTGCCAGCAAAGCCTTTCCAAAAATTATGAAAATTGAAAATTGTGCATGGACCTGACGCAAAATTTTCAGAGGTCTCCAGCCAACAGTGTTTCCTTTTGTCATTCCAAGGCCTCCCTCTGCATCAGGAAGTCACAGTATTTCCTCACTCAGCCTCACAATTGCTGTAATCTTTTTCTTTATCTCTTCCTCTCAGCCAACCCTAAAGTTTAAATATGGTCAGAGATTGAAATAATCCCCTGCCCCCATTCCCAAGGCAGCTCCCCCTGCTCTGTCCCTAGGACAGATGGATACACGAGGGATCATCCCCCACCTGGATCCCAGACCCACTGCCTGCTGCAGCCCTCACTGTGCAGATGGCAAAAAAGGAAAAACCAGGATGAAAAGAAAAGGACATTTCCCAAATGTCATGGGGACAAACTCATAACCCAGGAAGAACATTTACAGTGTTCACAGAGCAGTGGAACAATCAGCCCAGACATAATCACAGCCTGGCACTGCAATTCCAGGCACACACCACGACAGCTGAAGCTGCAATTCCAGTTTAGACAAATAAGAGCTCCCCTGCCCTGCTCCCTGCTCCTTCCCTTCTCCCACTCTCCAGCTCTGAGAAAAGCACTTGTGCAGTGACACAAAAGGAACCTGCTGCAAACTAACCCAGCAAAACAAAGTGAAGGCAGGCAAATTCTCCAGTGCAGCTCAGCATGTGCCTAGCCAAGGTCCTGACTGGAGGATGGGACGCTGGGGAAACTGCAGGGTGAAGAAGATGGGGTTTATGAACTTAAACTATGAGAGAAATGAGGGCCAAAAGAATGTTTACCCATACAAATGAGCCACTTTTCCCCTTCCTCCAGCCTTTCACCTGTGCTGCTGCCAGCAGCTCAGCTGATCTCATTGCAAGGCAGCCCAGACACTTAACTGGCAGGAAAAATGTTGTTTTTCTGCTGGTTTAGGTTTCTGAATAACTTGATGCACGGCTGGTCAAATGCCACTGTCAGCCCAAGGGAGCTGCTGAGCCTGTGCATCCTCCCATCCAAATCAGCCCCTGGCTCCATCCCTGCCACATCCTGCAGAAGCTCATCAAAAACTGCAGTGACAGAAAATGTTTTAAAAGGGCAGCTCCAAACCAGTGAGAACCAGGAGAGCATCAGTGAACTGCTGCTGACTGTCCTTAGCAAGTGACATCTTCAAAGATGGGGCAGAAGGGATGGCAATTCAAAAATCTAGAAAGTAACCAGAATTTATCACTTAATGTTTGAAAGGTTTTGAGTGCCTGCAATCATCAAAGCTGCAGGTCCCACCTTCCACAGTGACACCACCTTAGCAGATGTGATTTATGGCAGCCCAGCCTGTGCTGATCAGAGCTGTGTTTCTGTTTGAGGCTGGGCACCTGTGTGTGACCCAGGGCTCCTGAGCTGTGGCAGGCACAGGAGCTGGGGCTGATGGACTGGAACATGCAGGTGCTCCTGGAACACATGGTGTGGTACCAGGGCTGCTCAAGTGTCACATTTCCCTGCAGTGACAGGTGACAGCTCCATAAAAACACAGATGTGTCCCTGTGCTCATGCAGGGACAGCCTGAGTGCCCCGGGATGCTGGATGGGAAGGAAACACTATTTAACCCCCTGTTCAGACTCTGCAGTAACCAAAGAGCAGGAGCTGCAGCAGGCAAACCCTCTCTGGGTCATCCTCTGCGAGTGAATGTTATCAAATGAAGTGGCAGCTCCCACCGGGCAATCACAGTGTCAGATCAACACAATTTAAGTACTAATTAACACAAAAGGCAAACAAACCTGCCCCTTCAGAGACTCCCAGGGCTTTCAGGGTACCAGGGATCACTGGGGCTGAAAATCCTGCTTCAGGGACAGCCAGATGGAAATTCTCTGCCTTTGTACATTAAGCAGCCTCTCCTGGGTGCAAATCTGCCCAAAGCAGTAATTTTTGCCAAGAGCTGAGGGAAATGGGCAGCAAAGCAGGGCTGACACTGAGACCCTCTGAACAACCCTGGCTCCAAGGGACCTTCCAAAGTCCCAGCCCAAGCTGCTGCTCCAAGCAGGACCAGCAGTGGGATCAGACCCCAGCACTCAGGGCTGGAGCTTCTTGGCTCCTAAAGATCTCCAAGGGAGAGACTGATCAGCCTGCCTGTCCCACTGGCTGAGAGGCCAAAGGCTGCAGAAGGTTCCTCCCAGCAGCTCAGAACGAGTTCTCACTGCTATTGACCTGTCCCTGCTCTCAGAGCAAGGCTGTCCTCAGTCACCAGTGATGTCCCCACCCTCCCTTGGTGACACACAGAGCCCACACAGGAGCAGCAGCAAATGCAGAGACCTTCTGTGACACACAAAGAATCTAAATCAAATAAGTTCCACCTATGTTTACAATCAACTGGGCTGTTTTTCACACCCATTTTCTGTTGTTACAGAAATGTTACTTGCCCAGCACACCAGAGAAATGCTTTTTGTAGAATGGAGTTGGAATGACAATTCAGATACTCTGTCTTCTTCAACAGCAAAGCAGATTGTTTTCCACCTGACTATGAAAGTCTTTGCAATAAATTGTGTCAGAATGTTTTAATATGCTCTGATCTATTGCTCTCTGCACAAGTAAAACAGTTTTGGGTTCCAGTGTGCAGGCTCTGGGCTGGGAGGGGTGGTTGGGGTGATTTTGTTTTTAAACAGAGACCATTGAGAACATCCCCCAGCAGGAGACCCACAGACAACTTGCTCTGCCACTGACCCAGTGGTTGCCTCGAGGCCAGTGAGCCAGGATTTAGGATTTAGATAAGCCACCTGACTGCCAGTCCCTCATCCCTGTCCTTTATGATGTTCCTGAGTTTTGGGTTAAACCATAACATCAAGCTGGAATTAATGAGAAATCACGAGACTGAAGACAACTCCGTCCCTGAGATTGCAAAGCAGCAAGTCTGAGAGCTCAAAAGCAGGAAGAATAAAAATGATGCAGTATTTGACCATTTAAAACAGCTCAGCTTTTTTTTTTTTTCCTTTTTTTTTTTTTTTTTTAGATTTTAGCTAACCTCAAAGTTTTGGTTGTTTTTTTTTTTTTTAAACACCAGCAGGATTTTTAATATAAAGAATTTGTGCCCTGCAGCCAGCTGGCAGATGCAATTACCACTGAACAGAAAGGAAAGGGAGAGGAGTGGGTGAAATAGGAAGGGAATAAGTACAAAAGCACAGGACAACAACTGGAGCTCACTGACTTTCTGCATTTGGATCAAGCATTTCAATTTCTGCCTTAACTATTCCTTTTGTTCTCAGACACTCTCCCAGCCCTAGAAATCTCTCACTAATATTTTCATCTTGGCAAGGGAAAACAATGTTTCCTTCTGGTTTTTTTCTGGAGTGATTTACATTGCTCTGGAGTACCCTCGGAGGAAGGAAACCAATTTGCTGCTGGACTGAAGGGCTCAGCTCACCTCGACTTCATCTGGGCAGCTGCTCCCCGCTCTGTGACTGAACAAAGCACCTGAGATCAGCTCCTGCCACACTGAGGCAGCTGCTTTTGAAAAGAGAGTGGCCACTCCTTCAGCAGGAGGGAGACAAAGGATGGAGAAATCATGAGGAGCCTGATGAGAATGTGACAACTCTCAATGACAGGAAATCTGCCAAGGCCAACGGGAAAGGGACTGAAGTTCATGGAAACAGGAGGTACCAACCCACCTGGAGCTGCTCTCCACGAGCAGAGATGATGTCTCCTGGATGCTGCACTACTGCCGAATACCTCCCCCAAAATTCCTGCTCTGAATGGGAACATGGCTTTCACTATGTTTGACCAGATCTGACTGCAGTGCTGAAGGGTTTGTTCCTTTTTATTCTGCTGAGGTATGGTGGCAGAGAGACAAGATCCACCTGAAACAGAGGGGCAGATGAACGTCCACCATCAGGCTTGCTCAGCTGTGAATAGGGTTTTGAATGAGGTCTGGCAGGCAATGATGGTGATGATGATGGTGATGATGATGATGCTGACAAGAAACAGGGCACTGTGAACAGGCTCTGGAATGTTACTTGTCAAGGCAAAACAAGTGGGATCCCATCTCACGTGCCTGAACACAAGTGCATCCATGGTAGGGAACACACGAGGAGGAATCAGCTGTGATCCCACAGGGGTTACAGAAACGTGGGGTCTCCTAATAAATTGTGGCATACCAGCTCCAGCACTCACATTTATCAAAATAATCAATTAGACTTGTTAGATCACTACTAAAGGGCACTTTTATCAAGAGGAGTCATCAAAACATCTCAGAAGTTCCTTGAAAGGTTCCTTTTTTCAAGGACAAACATGTTAATTAATGGAGCATCTTTCATGCCATCAAGAAAATTAGGGGGAAAGCACAAATGCTTTCTGATGTGAGGCTAATGTTTCATCAAGGAAAGCTATCAGATTAAAAAAGATCTAGCATGGGTTTTCATAGCATCACAAAATCATTAAGGTTGGAAAATACTTCTGAGATCAAGAGGTTTTTTTGCCAACCATGTCTCCAAATGCCACATATGTTTTCTGAATGCTTCCAAGGATGGTGACCCCACTGCTGCATGTCCCCATGCCTTTCTGTGAAGAGATTTTCCCTGATATCCAGCCCGAACCTTCCCTGGCACAGCCTGAGGCTATTTCCCTTTGTCCTATTGCCAGCTATGATGACTTTGTTTTGGGGAAAGTCTTTAGGAAGGAAAACTTCCATCAGGGATGTGTGGGAAAGGTCCAGCAGAGCCTTCAGAGCCAGGAAAAGATGGGATTTTTGGCTGATTTACACCAATGCAGCTCTCAGAGACACCAGCTCAGGCTGCACAGAGCCAGAGAGTGAAGTGCATTCAAAACCAGCCCACTGCAACTGTTTTAAAATCAGACTGGTTTAACATTTCTCACACACTTCTTCCTAAAGCTCCCAGAATTACTTGGCAAGTCGTGACTTCATCAGCTCCAGCCCTGCAATACCCATACATGAACTGGAGTTGGAAGGGAACAGCACACTCCATAACCTGGACACCAACACCTTCCCTACCTTCCCTCTGGGAACTCAACAGGAGATCATTCAGGGTGAGCAATGGCAGCTTGGAAATTGTTTGTTCTCACCCTGTGGGATGTGTTTGCTGACCTGAGCCAGCTCATGCTCTGTGTGAGCTTTCTTTGCCTCTCTCTAAGCTCTCCCCTCGTATCCTCACACAGTAAATGAGTAATTTACTCATTGAATCCAGTAGTTCTCCCCCTGGCACGATTCTGGAGTGACTTTTGATGTAATATAAAACCTTTCTGCCCATTTTACTGTGCACAGTACATGTTTTCTATTGGAATGCCCTCAAAAGGCTGCAATCTCTGTCCTTGGATAAAGTCTGATGTCACAGCTGACCTTGCTTGGGACAGAATGAATGTGTCAGTCAGTGACCAAGAAAGCAGGTTTAAAAGTGATTTAGTTGACTGGTTTTCTATTAAAAAAACCCCAAAAGACAACATGCAAAGCCCAGCTCAAAACTTTCCCTCCCAAATCCTTTGCACTGCTGTGCTGTGCTGGGTTCCAGACCAGGCTGGAGCACCCTGGGCTGTGCAGGCGTCCTTGCCCAGGGCCCTGGATGAGCTCTAAGGGACCCCCAGCCCAAACCATTCTGTGATGTCAGAAATACTCCTGACCCATCCAGGAACCACAGGCCAGAGCCAAGGGAGCAGAACATCCAAGGAAACAGCACTGAGCTCTCTGCTGAGGATTGTGTGAGTGCCCCTGGCAAGGCACAGCTCAGGAGCACTGTGCAGACACAGCAGACACAAGCATTGGGAAGGCACTGGGACAGGCTGCTTGAGAGCAGGGCAGGGCACAGGCCTTTACATCACTGCCAGCACTGAGAGAAATCTAAACAGAACTAAGGAAAGAAGTTAAAAAAGAGTTCCACACTAACATTTTCTAGAATTTTCCAGTCAAAATCCTTTCATACAAGAAGCTTCAAGTCAGCAATAACACAGACAAGTTCATTACTACTTGAAATAACATGACAGAAGATGGACTTTATCCTGTGTATCAGACGTGTTCTGTATTCAGCATTACATACAATGCAAATTTCCCCTAATGACAACTCTCCATTTCTCCTATTTGCTTTTGTGGAAGGGATGAATTCTAATGACTCAATAACAGCTCATTGAACATTCCCTTCATGGATTACATCTTTATTGTAGCGAGCTTACAAGTGATACTGTTTGGATGTGTAATTTATTTGAATTAATGTACAATTCTGGGGTCAGTTTGCAGTGCCTGAAGAAATCATCATCCAAATTAACACTGATTGGAAGCTGGGAGGCACAGCAGAGTCTTGTTCAGCACCACAGAGCAGTCACTGCCTCATCCCTGCCAGACTCCAACTCCTGAATTATCTCTGCCTGTGGCACAAAGCTCAAGTGTTCAAGGGGGTCAGGATTGCTCAGGCTTTTCAAGGAGAGTGTTTACCATATTAAAGGGCAGCTGTTGTTGGTGAACTTGAGGGTTCCAGGAACTGATAATGGACTCTGCTGCCTTCTATCTTGAGATAATTAGCTCAGTACAGCCCCCATTTCTCACAACAAGAGCATCTTCAAAAGGGGGCTGACTCGCACTTCAGTTCATTCCTGATCTCCCACCCAAATGAAGTGGCAGCACCATCCAGCCTCTCCAACTCTTGTCAGAGCCCAAGCATAGGAACCACAGACCTGTTTTTTACCATTTCTCCAGCTTGAAAACATTTGCACTCCTACTTCCTGCTCCCCAGGACAATCCTGTACCCACTCCTAAAATGACTGGAATAAAACTATTTTCAAACATCTCCTTGGGGTGGGTTGGAGAAGGAAGTGCAGGTGAGTGACTTGCACTGCTTCTAGGACTGTTCATCCATCAGGCTTGGGTTCTTTAACACAAAAGAACAGGTAAATAGTTTCTAAGCAATGGCCAACACCAGCAGGTTTCACCTCACACCTCCTGCTCCTCTGGTTTCCATAGCTCTGCTCTCCTCTGTGGAATGGCAGGGACACAGCAGAGCTCCACTACAGTTTACTCCATGGAGTAAGAAACTGGAGCTGTTGGTTCAAACACGCTGGTGGCTGAGCAGGAACTGAGATGCAGGATGCACTCTCTGGAGTTTCCCAGCAGAAGGTGGCCACCAGCAGGGATTTCCAGGGAGTGTGGCACTGCCAAGGGCACTCAGACCCTGCTTCACAGGGCAGGTTCCTCCTCAGTCCTCTCACAGATGAAAAAAAAGCCTGAGGAGGAGACTCAGACTCACAGGTCAGCAAATTTAAAAAAAAATCAGGGGAGTCTCACAATGTGGTGTCCTACAATGGAGGTTTCCACTGATTTTGGAACTGCATCAAGCACAAGGGAAGTCCAAATGGGAATGGAACTGGATTTTCAGCAAAATAAATATGATCCCAGCCCCCAGGCAGAAAGGGGTGCAGTTTGTCCTGAGATTTCTTACTTTCCTTGGTCCTCATGTTTGACCCTGCTGCAAAGCTGCTGAAATGCAGAGCTGGGCCCATGGGTTATCCCAACATTAGAATCCTCTCCAAAGGATCCCAGAGCTCTGGGAGGAGAGGGCAGGGACTGCACAGGGCACTGACTGCCCCTGCCAGCCCCTGCCAAGGCTGCTGCCAGGACATTTATCTCAGAGGGGCACCTCTCACACGTGCACAGTGTTCCACTTCCACATCTCACAGAACTCAATGAGGAATTGCTCTCACACAGTCAGAAAACTGAGAATTATTTTCCTATTGAAAGACTCAGACCTCACTGTTTTGCACCTGATCAGATTATGCATGTTTATGCAAATCAAAATGCCACTCTCACAGCTCCTTTTCCCCACTAAGTTCCTGCAGCAGAGCATAAACCTCCTCAATTTCCTGTACAGCATTTTAACACTATCTACTTATGTCATTTGGTGCAAAGCACCAAACATCAGTCCTAAATTAAGAGTTATTTTAGCTTTTTTCTTTCAACCTGTTTAAATGTTTCTCAACGATTTAAATGTTGATCTCTGGGGAAAAATATAAATTGATCTTCTTGATCAGTGCTGTTTCAAGTAATCTGATTGTCTCCTATTCTGAGTGAATTTCAAGTGATTTCTGTTACATAAATCAGATATCTAAAGTCTTTGTGAATATTCAAAAGGATAATGCAGGGAAGGCAGGAAGACCATAACATGAACCACACATTTATTCATCTTCTTCCCAAATGAAGCTGCATAAAGAGAAGATTTAAAACCTACAAGGCAGCACTTTGGAATGCACTGGAGACTGTTCTCATGCATTGCTTCTTCTCCACTGGAGTCACTGCACAAGAAATTCAGTAAGACAAGTTAAGAATTGAATTTATTAGAGATCAGAGAGTTCTGATTTCTCTTTGTGACAGTTATCCATGGATTTCCAAGCCATGCTGTCAGTGAGAGCTGTTACATCTCATGCTTCACAGAAACAGCTGCTGTCATGACAAACTCACCCTGCAAAACTCAGCACATCCTCTCTGTGTTCCTTCCCCAAATGCAGACTATTTAATTTATAAAAGAATTAGCACAAATTTATAACAGCAACAAGAAAGAACCAGACTGAGAAATCTTTTCAGGGGGTTCATATCCAACCACAGCACCAAGCCCTGAGGCACAAGGAACCTCTTTACCCTTCAGGGACTGCTAGAAGCAGAATATGAATTTTTATCATTGCTCAGAAAAGTCTATAGGTGATTTGGGATTCAATAATCTCTTGTTTGATCTTTTTTGCTCTCTGTGATAAAATGAGCTCTGGAGTGTGTCAGACATGAAGAACTTGAAGCTGTGAGTCAAATAGCCCCAAATCTGGGATCCTAAGGCAAGTTTGTCACCCACCTGGCACGTCAGATATCCAGATAATCCCTATGAAAACACAGATCTTTGAGCACTGAGTTGATCTGACTGAGATAATTGAACTGATCTCAATTGTTTGTACTTCCCAAAAAGTTCTCCCACAGCTTTAATGGGAGAGAGTATCAACAGAGCCCAGGAGCAGGCAGGCATGACCTGCATCAGGGCAGTTGCCATGGTATTGCCAGGGGACTGCAGAATTTTATTTCAGTGGAATAAATGCACACAGAACCTTTTCATCTTCCCTAATGCACTCTCCACACACCCTCCCACCTTCTATCTCCAGCTTCTCCCTTCTGTGATCATCATTTCTCAGCCAATAATTTCTTTGTCCTTTCCTCCTACGCTCCACTGCCCCTTCTCGTTCTGTGCATTCCCTTCCCCCTGCTCTAATTTTTTCCACATTTCCCCACTGATTTTTGTGTCTCAGTGCACCAACACTGTCACCCTTGCACACCGAACTAAATGCCAAAATAGAAGCAACCAACAATTCAGCAGCCTGTGCTTACTTTTACATCTGACATTCCACACAGTCCAGCAATGCTGCACCAGAAGTGCTCTCCTGGCACTTGTAAAATGTTTAAAGCAGTCATAATTCAAATGCACATTAGTTAAAAGATCAAAGACTGTAACCATCTGCTTTTCATGTTAACCTTGTGCTGGCTATTGCAGCAAACAGCTGTCACAGTGGGAATGGTGAATTTAGTTCAGTGCAAAAAGCACAGACCCAGAGTGGAGCAGAACTCAGATATCCCTATTTATTATTATATGCATATTCAGAAGCTCTGCTAAAAAGAGTTTAATGAAAAGGGGATTTTATTTGGATGGACAGGTTGCAAAGGGTAAGTCACAACACAGTCTGTTTATTTGGAATTGCATGATTAATCATGAAGGACTGTTTACTGATAATCCACAGAATCAATCATGGAATGGTTTGGCTTGGAAAGGATCTCACAGCTCATCCCATTCTACCTCCTGCCATGGCAGGGACACCTTCCACCATCCCAGGCTGCTCCAAGCCCTGTCCAGCCTGGCCTTGGGCACTGCCAGGGATCCAGGGGCAGCCACAGCTGCTCTGGGCACCCTGTGCCAGGGCCTGCCCACCCTGCCAGGGAACAATTCCTTCCCAATATCCCATCTAAACCTCTCCTCCTCCAGTCTGAACCCATTCCCCCTTGTTCTATCTCTACATGCCTTTGGTAACTCCATCATGATGAAAAGAAAAGCAGTTTAAGCAATCCCACACCAAAGATAAAAGACTGAGTGGCTAAGAACATCCTCATCCCCGAGTCCAGCACTTCATGGCACTCCTCAGCTGAGATTACACACAAGCAGCACAAAAACAGTCTGAAAATACCTTAGGAGAAAGCAGCTGAAGAGGAAAGTTCTTCTGGGGTGTCCTCTGAGAAGCACAAGAAAGAATAAGCACATTCTCTCCAGGGAAAAGGCAAATGCTGAAGGAAATTGCCAAGTTATTCTGGCATTACATAAGCTAATTCCAAAACCACCTTTTTGAACTGTATTAGCCTGTGCTGTCCTTAAAAGAGAGGCATTCATTTATAATCCAGAGAGAATTTCAACCCCCAAATCTGAAAAACCCCTGAAAATTTGGTTTCTTAGATCAGCCAAAGTTCTAATAGATTTTGTGTCTAAACATCCAAAATGATTCCATCTTAGAAACAGGGTAAAAGTGAATTAACTGTGCTGAATCTTTTTACAAAGCAGAAAAATAAGACACAATCTTTGAGGAGTCATAGCTCATAAATCCATACCTTGGCACAGAACTGCAGGAAGATGGATTAATTCCATGAACAGCACCAAGAAACAGAAGGAGAATAAAAGAGGTAAAGGAGGCAAAGGAAACTGCAAAAACAAAAGGCCCTTGTTTAAATTCCTTGGATCCATGAGTAAGTTGTGCATGACAGCTGTCAGTAAGTGTGAGAAACTCACTGGAAAGATGACTCATGTGTGGACTTCTGTCTTCTCCAGGTGATAATGGCCAAATAATTATGTATTTTTCATATATTTCAGCAGGTCCCACATCAGACAGGCAGGTGCTCAGCAGGAGCTGCTTCATCACCAATTAACTGCTGGGCTCAGCCTCAACACGAGCCTGTCAGTTCTTTCAACACAGATTTCTCAGCCCAGTGCCTGGCAGGAGCCTCCCACTGATCACACTCCAGCCACTGCTCCCTGTGACTGACACAGGCAGGCAAAGCATCAGGAGCCTCAGGACAACACCAGGAGCCACACGGGGCTGGAGAAAACACCTTGAAAATGTACAAACCCACCAGCTCTGGAGGGGCTGGAATGCCTCAACTGCTTAGTGGCACTTAATTAAAATCTTTAAATCACTTTGCTAATCAGGAGCTGCACTCTGGCCCAGGGTGGTGGCTGTGGATACCCAACCACTCTGAGTCCAACTGCAGCACAGATCAGGCTCATTGTTCAGCAACAGCATCAGGCTCTCAATCAGAACAAAAACTCCTGAAAATGTGGATTAGCTCAAGGAGAGGGGCCCAGGAAGCAGAGCTCAGAACAGCACAGGGAGTGCTGGATTAATCTAATTACTCTGCTGATGCTTTTTGCTGGCAAGCTCTTTAGCAAATACACAGCAATGATAAAAGAATTGCCTCATGCTGCTACTGCAGAAGTTAATTAAGATTTGTTTGGTGGAACAAAAGACAAATCAGGGTTGGGGAAAAAAATCAACATAATTTTCAGTGTATCTGACAGCTGGAGTGAGTGTGTTTTAAAATAGATTAAATGTAATTATCCTTGTTATTTTTTCCTCTGTTGATGCTGAAAATGACACAAGATTATAAACTGTAGGACAACAAGCATAGCATTGCTCTGGAGCAAAATGTTCTCTTTTTTTTTTGAAGCATGTAATAACCCACAGTTCTGGCTCACCATAAAGTAGCCAAAGTGTGGAAGAACCACCTGAAAAGCAGATCAAGACCAAAAGAAGTGACAGACACATCCTTGTGCTCCAGGGTGGCCAGAGATTAACCCAAAATGGATTAAACAGTGCATCTCCTCACTGGTTTGGGTGAGAGTTCCCCAGCAAGTCTCTTGGTTTAGCTGGGACCCAGATTAGAATAATGTAATAGGTTGTGTTGGAAGGAATCTCAAAGCTCATCCAGTGCCACCCCTGCCATGGCAGGGACACCTTCCACTGTCCCAGGCTGCTCCAAGCCCTGCCCAGCCTGGCCTTGGGCACTGCCAGGGATCCAGGGGCAGCCACAGCTGCTCTGGGCACCCTGTGCCAGGGCCTGCCCACCCTCCCAGGGAACAATTCCTTCCCAATATCCCAGCCAGCCCTGCCCTCTGGCAGTGGAAGCCATTCCCTGTGTCCTGTCCCTCCATGCCTTGTCCCCAGTCCCTCTCCAGCTCTCCTGGAGCCCCTTTAGGCCCTGCAAGGGGCTCTGAGGTGTCCCTGGAGCCTTCTCCTCTTTCAGTCCCCAAGTCCTGGAGTTTGATTTTGAGGACTGACATCTGACAATGACTTCAAATCCCAGTCTGGACTCCAGCACCTCTGAATATCTGGCTGGAAGAGGGACATACACACACAGCCCTCTTCTCCTACCAAAGCAACAGCTTCTGCAGCAAAGCACTCATGGCTGCCTGAGTCACTGGGCTCCTGCCCACAAAGAGATGGTCACAGTCTCATCCTTTATATATTCCAAGTATTTTTAGGTACAGCTGATAGAAATGTGCCAAGCAAAACAGTGGTTTTTTTGTCATCAGCTTTTATAATTTTTAATTCTGCACTAGACTGAAGCATTGCTCCCTGCTTATCCTAGGCAACCACAAACCAAACCATATGGGTAGGGTCCCAGGAGTCTCAGAGAAAGAAGAAAAAAGGAAAATAAAGTGTGCTCTCCATATTCTAATCACAGCACAGCCGTGAATGACAAAGGCTTTTTCTTTGTCTTATTATCTTTTAACAAAAATCCCTCAAAGAGCTGAGGATAACTCATTAACAAAGTTCTGCTCTTGAATTCATAAACACTTTCAGGTAGCTCAGTTCAAAGCATCTCTCCTCTGGCTGTGAAGTCTCAGTGGCATTTGAACAGAAGGGATAAATCAGATTTTAGGCTTCACTTCAAGATTATGATTTAATTGAAGACTTTTTTTGAGTGGGGGACAAGGATATGGTGAAGAACTGGAACACAGAGCTAGAACTGACTTCAGATAGGAGATGAAAAAACTTGTACAGACACAGTGCTTGTGAAGAGAGGCTTGATGGGAAACTAGTTCAGAGGGATTCACAAGTTGCCAAATGCCCACATCAGCTTTGAAAAGATATTTTATCCCTCAAACAAATAATGCAGCAAAATATTTGAGACTTCTCAATAGCATGGCTTTCCCTGTGTCCCAAAGGTGGTGGTGGAATGAAAAAGCATTGATTAACAATGGGTTAATTGGCTGCACTGATGAGGTCACAGCTTGAGTGCTGTGTCCAGATGTGGGCCCCTCACAACAGAAAGGACATTGAGAGGCTGGAGTGGCTCCAGGGCACTGGGGAAGGGTCTGGAGAATTCCTGAGGGAGCTGGGGGGCTCAGCCTGGAGAAAAGGAGGCTTAGGAGGGACCCTGTGGCTCTGCACAACTCCTGACAGGAGGGGACAGCCAGGTGGGAGTCAGGCTCTGCTCCCAGGGAACAGGGACGGGACAGAAGGGAATGGCCTCAAGCTGTGCCAGGAGAGGTCCAGGTTGGACATCAGGAGGAATTTCCTCATGGAAAGGGCTGTTAAACACTGGAAGGGGCTGCCCAGAGAGTGGTAGAGTTCCCATTCCTGGGGAAAGCCTGGATGTGGCACTCAGGGCTGGGTGACAAGGTGGGGATGGGTCCCAGGTGGGACTCGATGGTCTCAGAGGATGGATGCTGTGATTCTGTAACTCCAGGTGCAGCACTTGCAGCAACACTGAGATCCCAGGGCAGAGGGTTCACTCAAATGTGTTTTCAATGAAGAACAGAAGACAGAGTGGGTAATGACTGTGAGAAAGATAACAACAAAACAAGAAGCTGCTGGAAGTCAAAGGAAAGGCCAGCTGAAAACATTGCAGTCCAGTAAACCCCAAAGAAAAGTCTGGAACAAAACAGGATACAGATTGTCCACGAGGATAATCACACTGAACTGACACAACTCACAAGTCAAGAGAAGGCAGAATTCTGCCAAACAAGACTGAAGTCTATGAGAGGGAAGATCCCAGCACATCTGATCTCCTCACTGTTGCTCCTGGCTTTTTCTATTGATACTTTGAGGAGACTGAAGAGCCTTGTGCTGAGAAACCCTTATACATCAGCAGACAGTAGAAGTAAACACATCCATTGTATGCTGCAAAAGGAAGATCAGAAATTCTGAAAACATTCTTCAGGAACAAGATCCAGCAGCTGAAAATGAGTCAGGGGGGCAGAGACTGGCAAGAACCATCACTGCACTGGTTTAACTGGTTTAACTTTAGCAGCTGTGCTGTTGTGTTTGGCCAGGAGCAGCCACAGTCACTGGACTGTCCCTCACCTGCCAGTGACTCAATCAACTCCTCATGTGCTGCTTTGGAAAAGGGAATTAAAACATTTTCTGTTCATCTGCAGGCTCTACAGTCCTGCTGAGCATTTCCAAAGTGTCCTACCTCAAACATCTCCTGCTCTGCCCGTCGATGATCATCCACGAGCTGCTCCATGTAGGTCAGATTTCGGAACTTTTCCAGGTAAGTGCTGTACTGCTTCTGCAGCTGCTCCTCAATCTTCTCATACTCATCCATGAAAGCAGGGCTGGGGAGAGCAAGCACAGGGAACTCAGTGAAATCTGCCCAGAGAAGCTGGGGCTGCCCTATCCCTGGAAGAGCTCAAGGCCAGGCTTTATGGGCATGCAGCAACCTGGGACAGTGGGAGATGTCCCATGGCAAGGACTTGGAATGAGATGTGCTTTAGAGTCTCTTCCAATCCAAGCCATTCTGTGATCTCTAGGGGTCTATAAATATTGCTCTGTATAAACAGAATTCTGAAATGCAATTTTGGTTTTGCAGCTGCCCTTCCATATCTGCTAAACCAAAAAACCTCTTGTTTTTAAGTTTTCACAGAATAAAAGCTCAAGACAAAGTCCCTCACTAAACAATCCTGGGAATTACATAAAGCAAAGAGAAGGGGTTTGTGTACAACTCCCTCTTCCTTTCACACAGGCACAAAGGCAGCATTTTGGCCCCCTCAGAAGGCAATGTTAGATTATTTATCCTACTGTTCCATAACTGCACAAAGTTAATGTGTAGCATGGCTGGCAAATCATCTACTTTGCTGGGGACTTACTTGCTACAAAAGTGTCCTGGGTCATTACAGGTTTAATTAGACAGTATGATGAAGTGATGATGTCATTACACCTGAGAGCTGAGTGATGCACCCCAAAAACAACTGCTGCTGCTCAGAGCTCCACATCCTGCAAAGAGGTGCTGATAAAACAGGGATGTGAATCCAGGTCACTCCTTCCACCACTCCCTTGTCTAATAGTTCCTATTTTTTTTTTTATATTAGGTCAGATTGAACATTGTATAAACCTGCATGTTAATTAAGGGCCAGAAATCAACCCAAACTGTGAACCTGAACACTCCAGTATCCAATGGGGCTTACAGGGAGGGAAAGAGACTCATCATCAGGAACTGCAGTGATAGGACATGGAGCAATGGGTTCACACTGAAGGAGGAGAGATTTAGAGTGGATATTGAGAAGGAATTGTTCCCTGTGAGGGTGGGCAGGCCCTGGCACAGGGTGCCCAGAGAAGCTGTGGCTGCCCCTGGATCCCAGGAAGCGTCCAAGGCCAGGCTGGACGGGGCTTGGAGCTGCCTGGGATAGTGGAAGGTGTTCCTGCCCATGGCAGGGGGTGGCACTGGATGGGCTTTAAGGTCCTTTCCCACCAAAACCAGTCTGGGATTCTGTGATTCTTTGAATCTTGTGGCAGACTGTACCAGTGCTCAGAGGATCTGATCCTAACAAGGGCTGCAGAAGGAATTTTTCAAATTGGTGGTGAGCACCAGAAACCTCTGGGAACAGAGGCACTGTTTGCACCAGTCCCACCCTTTCTGTTCACACTCCTTCCTGCAGTAGATAAGCAGTTCGTGATCTTTACCGAACACTCTGCAGAGTCTGCAGCCTCTTCTGGCTTCTTTCCAGCTCCAATTTTCGTTTTTCAATCTTGGCTTCCAAACTGGCTTCATCCAAAGCCACATTACTCAACATGTCTTTGGTCTTTTGGACTTCTTCCTGAAAGAGAAGGACGGTGAACCATGGCTGGCACTGGGATAATTACATTTATCTTTCAGATGCTGAACATTGTTCTGGATAATCTCATCTGTGTTTAGTCAAGTAGGCAGTGGAAATTCGGAAGTTCTTTGTGGCCAGGATAATAAATTAACTGGACATTTGCAAATGTAAAATACCTGATTTTTCTGCCAACATTCTTAAAGAAGGAAAAATCCCACAGCTGTAACTTTAATTTTCCTTCTCAATGAAGAAGCAGTAGAAGGCAGGAAGAAGCCTATCTTTTGGCATCATTAAGGTATTTTTGGATTTTATCTCAATGGAATCATTCAGGTTGTTTCCAACCTTAATGATTCCATGATTCTCTCTGAATAAACAGATGAGAAATGCAATTGTTTCTTGGTACTATTTCAGGGAATTTTAAGCTTCCATCATTTTTCTTTTCTCTTCAAGATACAAGTCAGTTTTATAAAGAACTTCCTATATCTGAATATCTTCATCCTTTCCTAAGTTTTGTTTTATCCATATTTTCCAAAATCTGGGAAGCATCTTGAACATTTCAACATGTGCTACAGGAGCCAGGAGGGGAAGTGGGAATATTCCAACTGATTCAAATCAGCTGAGTACATCCAGTGTGCTCAGGCTCAAGAAAAGGAAACCATGAGCATCTTTTGAGGGAGAGGGAGGATTCCACTGCTGGAATTCCAGCTGTGAGTGCTGCTCAGCTCCAGCAGGTCATTCCATGGACTGGGCCAGGATTAATGAGCTGAGTGTGTGCCACTGCTGTTTGCCAGGAAGACAATCTCTCTCTCATGCAGCCCTCAGTTCATCAGTTCTACAGCTGGAGTAAGAAATGTACATTAACAACATTTAGTATTCACACAGGCAGGAGCAAAACATAAGGGAAGATTGCTTGGAATCTCTCTTGATTATCCACTGGTTGTTTAAACCTGGAACTCCACTTTTGTAGTCAAACATTTGGACTGGATAGAGTTTGCAATGAAATAATTGATAGGAATCACTTGGAGTTAATTAACTCCCTCCTCACACAGTGCAGCTGAAGGCTCAGAAATTCAGGAAGCCAGGCACTGGAGCAAGGACAGTGCTGGCAAGTGCAGGACAGGCAAGAAGCCCTTCACACCAAGGAGCACAGGGATGCCCTGGCAGAATCCTCATTAGCACAGTGCCAGCTCTCACTCACCCCTTGGCCAGCTCAGCTGTCCTGCCTCCAGAGCCAGGGTAGAGGGTGTAGATTTCTGTGCTGATTTGGGCAATTTTTATCTCTCCTGTACAGCTTTTGGGGTGAAGTGCCCAACAGAGGCAGGGAATATGACTACAGTGTGTTTTCTCCCACTAGAGAGGCTAAGAGCAGCTCTTAGATGCATCAACTGCAGCTGCAGGTGATGGCTTTGGCACTCTTTACCCCAGGCTGTTGATAAAAAGAGCAAATTTCTTCTTGCAGCAGAAAAATTATAATTTTGTAATGAAATAAACACTATTTTGCTTACCAGAACGCTGTTAATGGCAATTTTCATCACCTTCTCAGCCTCATTTATCTCCAAAGGTCTGCCAAGAGATTCTGTCCTTGCTTCCTATGAAATAAAATGAACCAATACATTTAACCACTACACAAAGAAACTAATTTATGCAGAACTGAGGGTGATCAAGCAACAATGATAGGATCATCTGCATAATAAATGGGGTAGGATTTAGTGTTTATTCACCAAGGCTAAGATGATTTAAAGACCAGGAGATGATGAAAAAGCGAGTTGAGATGAGCAGGAGGGAGCAATCAAGACATCTTTTCCAAATGAGGGGAGTGCTGTGTCTGACTGCAGCTATTCTTGAAGGCAGATTTTTGGCAACTGCTCTGATTTCACACGTGGAGCAGGGCACAGAAGATTCCATCACCTGTACAACACAACCCATGAAAACACCAGAGCAGGCAGAGGAGCACAGTAGCCCAAAAGTGTGGAGCTACAAGGACTACAAAGCCACCAAACTGTGCCAGGCAGGTGGACACTGAGCACTGACCCTGCCAGAGCTCCAGGAGCCTTTGGACAATGCTCCCAGGCACAGGCTGGGATTGTGGGGTGTCCTGCACTGACACTGAATAACCCCTGTGGGTCCTTCCCACCCAGGATACTCCATGATTCCATGTGCCTCCCATGTGCAGATGTATGGGCATTTCTGCTTCTGATAACTGAGTGAGTCAGACTCCTCAAACACCCCCCAGTGATCCTTGTTTAGATCCCAAAGGATTTAAAACATCCCTCTCAGCAGTTTTGGGGACACATGGGCTTGACTGTGCAATTGTCTAATTGATGCCTTAAACACTGACCTGGTCATTACATGAAAACTTCTGATTACTTGCTTGGCACTGGAAGGCAAGACAGGGAATTCTGCACCTCCATGTCCCTAAAACAATCTTGCATTGGCAAAACACTTGGTAACAGATGCATAAAGATGAGAAAGCATCTCTCTAGAAAATAGCTGATTAAGAACCTAAAAATCCTTTGCCACAAGCTGCACCCAGCCCACCACAGGAGGAATTCTGAAAGCAGATTCAATAACTTTGCTAAGATGCCATGCCAGACTCTCCAGATTGCACAGCTCAGCTCCAGCAGAGCCTCCTTCCTTCCCACCAGCTCCAGGGAATGTGGGTTCACCCAGGAACTGCAGGGTGAACCCAACCTGGGAGCTCATCCATAAAAAACAATAAAAGCAGCTCTTTGTGCTGAGCTTATTCCTCTGCTGGGTCAGGTGTCTGAGCAATCCCAGCACATGCTGCACAAAGGCTCATTTTCCTGGCATGAGAAAAGGAGAATAAATTCTGCTGGGGAGAGTGACAGCAGTTACATCTGTCAGTGGCAGTGACTGCTCACACTGCCTGAAGTGCAGAGAAAAACAAACTCCAAAGCAGAAAGTTTATTTGGGCAGAAATAAGATACAAAAGGTCTGAGCAACATAAATTTCCAAATAATTCCATACAGAAATGTTTTTGGAGTAGGGTGGGGAAGAATAATGTACCTCAGTTGTCTGGGAACATTTACCATTTCAGAAGCTCAGCAAAATCCCTGTTTATTTGTGAGACCCTTGCCAGGACCAGCAAAATCCCTGTTTATTTGTGAGACCCTTGCCAGGACCAGCAAAATCCCTGTTTATTTGTGAGGTCCTTGCCAGGACCAGCCTGGTGCACACACTGCCCTGCCAAGTGGGCTCAGAGGGTCTGTGCCACAGAGCCAACACACTTCAAACAAAACAGCAGAGGAATGGGAATGATTGTCCTTTCCACTTGCAAAGAGGTCAAAGAAACAGCAAGGACTGCAGTCTGTAATCATAAAGAACTCCCTCAGCAGCTCCCCTCCAGCAGCCTGGTGAAACAGCCCAGAACATGCACAGGGCACTGCAGTGGGGCAGGGCAGGGAGCTGATGGGGTTGGAGAAACTTCTGAGGTGGAATAATTGATGCAAGTTTAATGTCTTTCCTTCTTCTGCCTTCCCTCTAAGAGCCTGAAGTTCCATGTACACACCACAGTCCTCCACAGAAATCCAGCTCGTTTCCTACAAGGTTCAGTCCTACTGACACACCTGCCTGCAAATATCTGTCAGGGAAATGCAGAGCAGTGGAAACACAGGAATTTGTATTTTCAGATTGTGGAATCAGAGTTAGCCTGGAAAGGAGACGTTCAGGGCAATTAACCCCCCACACCTCAAGAGATGGAGAGGAGAATCCTCTGGACACACAGCTATCCCCAAAACTCTGCCTTGGAACGGGCAGAGTAACTTCACTGTTACAACACAGCCTCTAACTCTGACTCTCTGGAGTAGCAAGTCTAAGTGGAAAATATTTTAAATATTATGGAAAATTAGTAATATTTAGTGGAAATATAATGGAAACATAAATATATGTTGAGTCTATCAAACCACTGATTTTTTTTGTGGATGTCTGTCACAGCTTCCCTGGGTAACAGTCACTGGGCCATTTCCTGCTACCCTAGGAACACTGTCAGAGAGGAAAGTTGTATCTTTAATATCTCTTTTCAAGAAGGACCCTTTGCAAATGCATCCACCACTTTCCTTACTGGGAATCCCTCCCCACTAGCTTCATTCCCAGTTAACAATGAAGAGCCACTATTGCAAAACCCATTCTGCAAATATGCCCAGGGAAGCATTTTCAACTGGTACTGGATTTCCATGTTTATGGACCAGGAGCTGATAAAGGAGCTCCCAGTGTGCCTGATGTATGGAAAAATGGATGCACTCTTTTTCTAAACTGCAGGAAGGAATCAAGAGAAGTAATTAGGCATGACCAGCATGCAAGTCACTGATGATAAATGTGGTGTAATAACATGTTCTGATGTGCTCAAGGTCTAGCAGAGCTTTCTAAACACATATTTTGTGGTAAGGAACAGAAATTAAAGCTTTTTTCCCAGCACACTGGTCTTGCTGTGCCTGCCCCATCCCTGGAAGTGCCAAGGCCAGGCTGGATTGGGCTTGGAGCCACCTGGGATAGTGGAAGATTTCCCTGCCATGACAGGGGTGGAACTGGGTGATCTTTAAGGTCCTTTCCAACCCAAACCATTCCATGGTTCTTTTTCTGAGTTTTTGAGCACAGGTTAAATATTTTTTTTTGTTTCCCAGGAGTTCTAAGCCTGATGCACACAGAAGTTTGTGCACTCCTCACTGCCACTTCAGCCTCAATCCAGGCAGCCCCACATCCCCTGCTCCCTGCAAACAGGGCTTTGGCAATTCCAGCTGCCCCTGCAGGCCACAAAGCTCTCCTGTAGGACTTGGTTACTCAGGGAGTTCACTCATCCACGCTGGGACCACATTTGAGCAATCCAGGACTTGGCACTATTGGAACAGGGAGGCTCATGAGGGACATTAATCCTTCTGAAGGAATCTGACCCTTCCCAACAGCCCATCTGTCCCCTCAAGACATTAAAGTCATGGCAAATGAGAATTTTTCTGCTTCCAGACTATGCTGCTTGGTTTCATGCCCATCTCAGCAGTCTCCAAAGGGTGTCCACAAAGACATTTCCCTCCTCAGCAAAGCAGAGCCTCAATCAGTGCCCCAAACCCTCAGCTATCCCAGCATGTAAAACCCATGTCACAAGGAGGTCTGGGAGAGAGAAGCAAGAGAAAACTTAATTTTTCAATGGATCAGAAAGAATCAGAAGTAACCTGCATGTGGTTCTGCTGAGGCAGGAAAGGGAACTTTAAAGCTTTTTGACAGGGATGAATTTACATTGCTCTGCTCCCTCCCTCACCAGCTCCATCCATCTTCTGGCTCTGGAGTTGATGCCACTGACTCATCCTCAGCTCACAAACCCCAGGATGTGCCTCCTGTGATCCTTCCACACCCTCAGAATCCTCACCTTTCATTTACTCTGGGAAAGGTTTGAGGACAGACTACATTGGAAAAGCTTGGATCAGTCCTCAGGACTACAGGGGGTCACTTCATGGCTCCTTGGCCAGGAGGTGGGCTGGGATGTCTCCTCCAGACTGTGGGAACATGACAAGGAACTTCTTGCTCCAGAGCAGAAGCTAAGCCTGTGAGTGAAATTCCAAATACAGGCAGCTGGAAATGGCCTTGCATGGGCACTGCTGGTTGGTTCACAAAGGAAAAAAGGGCAGGGTTGGAAGAGACCTGAAAGCTCACCTGATTCCAACGCCCTGCCATGGGCAGGGACACCTTCCACTGGACATAACCAGTCCCCAAAATGCCAGGAGAAATGTGCCAACCACTCCTTTACAGCTGATGCCATTTCTTCAAGCTAAATACTCCTGGCTTTATGAAATCTGAGAGGTTAGGCTTGGGTTAGAAGCAGGACTGTTCAAAGAAGGTCACACAAAATGATTTCTGGCTTTAAATACATACACACCACTGCATCCTGGTTAAAGCTATCTAATATTGATTCAACCCTGCATCACAGGTGCAAGGGTTAATTTTGGCTTCCCAATTTGCAATTAGCCCTCTTCTTCAGTGAGAGGTTAGGCTTGGGTTAGAAGCAGGACTGTTCAAAAAAACTGAAGCAAACCAAGTAATTCTCCAGAGTTGTGGCAATTTCAAGTTACAAATTTCCACTACAAGTTCTGTGTGTGGCAGCTCTGTAACCAAAGCCCAGGAAATGAGGGAAATTCATTTATCAGCCTCCCTCAGGCAGTGTCTCGTATCCAGAAGGAACATTTGGCAGGCGGAAAAATGTTTCGAACATTGTCAATAAAATGACTTTTTGCAGTTAAGTTCCAAAGAGCAGGGAGGATGCAGCCATCTCTGAAATCACATCTCCCTCTCCTCCCAGCAGCTGTGCTGGGAGTGGGAAGGAGGGGAAGGAAGGGCTCTCTAATCCAAAAGCTGGGAATAAAGAGATCCAAGTGAAATGTCCTTAGTGCAAGGCTTGGTGCTGAGCTAACACTGCCTCAGTTTCACAGCAGGGTCTAAATGCCTTAGGCTCTCTGAAGAGTTCAATTCCAGCCTTTCCCAGCTGAGCTGGTAACAAGATTCTCAGTGCCTCCCATCAGTCTGGGAACAAGCTGGCGCTGTGGGCATCCATAATAACAGGGAGCAGTGCCCAGAATTTATCCTCCACAGAGTGGCAAATACTTCATGTGGCTGTTAAAAGCTTTAATCTACCAAATTCAGCAATTCCTTTATTTACAGGAGTGGATACAGGGAATAAACACTTTGTTCAAGGGCACATATGGGCTAAGTGCCAAGAGGAGCATTAGGACACAAACCCACTGCATTGTCCATCTTCAGCACAAGCTAAAAGCCTTAAAAGAAAATATTATTTTCATTTTTCTTCAGTTTTACAGGGCTTCCAGCTAATTAAGAGGTAAATAAAATGAAAACAAGCCTGAGAGGTCAGAAATCTTTCTGCCTGCCAGCAGCATAGAGGCAGTTTTCCTGTGGATTTTTTTTTTTTTTTGCTCCATTATCTTCCCATGTCCAATAATTCAGCAAGTCTGAGCAGGACAGCTTCCTGACAGGCTCCTGCCAGTGTGGCCCAGGACCTCTGGCAGAAGCAGAGTGGGAGGCACTCAGAGTTAAAAACAGCCAGGAATTTTTCCTTTTGGATTTCCATTGTAGGATAATTCAAGAGAACCCTTCCTCAGCTGGGGACAACTGCCCTTGAAAGTCTCACTGGTGCTTTGTTTTGAGCTGAAGAATGATTTGGTCCAGCTCATCATCCCTCCCTTCCCCCAAAAGTTCATCTGGCCATTTCCCCCACCTTGCCATGTTTTTAGGATACAGAGCACCACTGGCTTTTCCAACATCTTTTTCCATGTATACCATGGCAGCTGTGTAGGTCCCAGACAAGGGAGTGCATAGGGAAGCAGTGCTGCATTTTGCCTGAGTGCTGACATTAATTCCCTTGCTACTTTTCTTGATTTGGAGTTTGACAGCCTTAATCACAGACTGGTATTTTCAACAACTTCTTTTCTCCATTCATTTAGTACCGTGTAGGAAGACAGAGAAAGAAATCCAAACAAAATCTCTCATCCCCCTCTCAAATCCAAATCAACCCCACCTTCCCCATGCAAAAAACTCAACATGCCTGCTTACTCTTCCAAAGGTAACTGTAAATATTCTGAAAATTAAAGCCACATAGTAATGAAATGCAGAGAAAGTGCCCCTGGCAGGAAAGGAAACAATAAAGATGAAGATGTATTTCTCCAGGCATGGAATTTGCATAGAATTGGCTTTTCATTTAGGGATCTCACTGCGTGGTACCAAGCTCATTCATCAGCTCCACTAAACTCTACAAATCCCAGCTGCAATTTCTGTGCTCCAGGATTGGACCAGCAAGACTGGAAGCTGCAAATTACCTTCCAAATGTAATGCTTAAATTTGTTTTTAAATAAAAATTCTGCGTCTCCAGCACTGCCACAAGACACCAATAACCTGTAGTGTGCTCATCCACAGCTGGGCTAGAAACAGCACAGCTTCCACAGAACTCAGTAATTATATCTGGGATTTTCATCTGACAATCCAGCTTTGGGGGTTGTTTGGGATTTTTTCTCCCACATAACAACACCATAGTCTGAATTCAGCAAACCCTGTAGGTTTTGTTTCTTCCTCTGTTGTTAATGAAAGATTATTTTTTAGCAATACAGATTAATTTGGGAAGCAGTTTAAATATACAGAACTGTATATTCAGTCAGAGAATAAGGTATTTGCAAAGGCTTCAGAAATGCACAGAACCATATTTCCAAGAAATCAGACCTCAACTCTTCCACAAAAATATGTACATACATTTACAGCACTCTCTACCTCCAATAAATCTAACAGAACCATTCCCCTAAACGCTTCTCTAGCTGAAATTTGTTTTCATTCAGAAAGTAATTTATTAAAAAAAGTGTTTCATGACTAGGAGCAATGAAATTTATCTAATGTATGAAGTTTTTCTACACAGTTTCTATACAAATTATGTACAAAAAGACTCCAACATAGAAGGTAAAGGTTGTGGAGCAAATTAGAGTCAACATTTCCAAAGGAAATAATGAGTTTTACTTCACTTTTCCCCAGCGATCTTTCCCCAAAAGCTGCTCAGACTGTGAAAACAGATCAAGTCAACCCATTAGTGCCAAATGCTGGCATTTCCTTTATAGTTCCTGGAAAATGAAGCCATCTTCACTTAGGCTAGAAATAAGATTTATCATCAGCCTGTTGAAGCTTAGGTAGGAAGAGCTTTAATTTAAATATTTGGAAATGAATGGATTGGAAAAATAAAGAGAAGAGAGGTTTAGGGAACATAAAACTCCCATGTTTTCAAATTCCTTTAAACACTATGGCAGCTGTTGATAGATTTTAGCACATGCAACAGATTTAAGGAGATAAAATGGAATAAAATGGAATAAACCACTCTGCTCCCCTGCCCTCCAACAGCACAAACCCTCTGGCAGTGCCAATTAGTGTGAGCATTAATTAGCCAGGCACTGCCAGAAGAAAATAACCAATGGAAATCAATAATTAAAAAGCAGTAAAAGTAATCTTGGTTTAATGGCAACTAATTTGGTGTCTACCAGCAAAGCTCTACTCACCCAAAGCCAGAATGAGCTTCAATTCTTTGCCACCTGGAATGGGGTGGGAAGGGCAGGATGCCATTCCTGAGTCTCCTGAGCCCTTCCCCATGAAGGATCCAGGGAGGATGTGGCAGAGGAGGAAGGGCAATTCCTGCCTGCCCTCAGCACTGACAAGAAGCCCACACCCAAAGTGAGGGAAAAACCCAGCAGCATCTGGCTCTAAGCCTCTCCTGGGATGGGCAAATTTCATACTTCAGGTGAAAGACAGACTTGGGGGCTGATAATTAAAAAGTAAAAATTTCACGGCCAAACTGGTTCCTGCAATCTCCTGACTTTTATTCTGAAACCTGTTTGCTTTGCTACACACTCAAGTCTCGAGTTTGTTGCATGTACCAAACTTGACTTTAACAGGCCAGACAAAAATGGGACCTTCAGGTTTAACAGATCACCAAAAAACCCTGGAACCAGCCCCAAATCACAAGGAACAGAGCCCAAAAGCATTTTCTGCAGCTCTCTGGAGGCTGTCCCTGTGCTGTCACTGTCACCTGCTGCCTTTAGGCCATGCACTCAGAGCTAATGGCACAGAAGGTCACCTTTCTCAGAACAGCATTTCCTAGGGACAAGAAGTTCCATCTGCCAAACCTTTGTGCAAAACACAGCCTGTGCACCCGGACAGGATCAGCTGGCCCCACCTTGTGCGCTCAGCCACAAGGAACACGCGCTCACTGCTCTCTCTAAGAAATCCAATCCTTTCAGAAATGGCACCTCTAAGCAGGCTCCCACTCCAGAGCTCTTAATGGCCCCACTAAGAAGTGCCTGCACTGAAGCACATGCTCATCTCCTCATTTTTCAGCTCTTGCTTTCAGCACACTCCACTTGTGCCTGGCCCTATTCCAGGGCGCAGTTCTAAACTCGGTGTCCTCAAAGCCTTGATTTCAAGTGACTAAACAACCCCCAATTCAAACCAATGCTTGAGTACTTTTAAAAATGCCTAAACTGGTCTACATTTGACTTTTAGAAGAGTTACAGGGATGTTGTACTCAGAGCAAAAGGGTCCAAATCTCCACTAAAGCAAATATTAACACATCACACAGCAGCTCTGTGAAAACTCCTCCAAAGCCAAGAAATTAGGCAGAGTGCAAGAGGAGAAGCAACTGATTAACAGTTCTGTGACACTGCTGCATGTTGAGTTAAACTGGATTATCACTTCTCCCTCTCTTTTGAAGTATTAACACCCTGCACAC
Organism: Onychostruthus taczanowskii; assembly: GCF_017590055.1. Classification (NCBI taxonomy): domain Eukaryota; kingdom Metazoa; phylum Chordata; class Aves; order Passeriformes; family Passeridae; genus Onychostruthus; species Onychostruthus taczanowskii. The sequence goes on along the minus strand of NW_024496526.1, from coordinate 2,012,108 downwards.
CACAGTGATGTATGGATCCAGCAGGAAAGGCAGTGTTCCATGGAGGAGCTTCCCAGGGCATCAGCCAGCCTTGGAAACACCTGTACTCCATCAAACAAGGATCTGGGAGCATTAATTGTGGAGGCTCAGAGTTTACAGCTCTGAAAGGTGCACTCCCTCCAGCTCAGACATCTGAACATTTCCAACACCATGCAGGGTCTCCCTCCTTTAAAGTCCCTTTTCAGAAAATGAAGAACCTCCAGCACTGCAGATAAAGGCACCGAAGAAAATAATGGCAAGACTTCCTGGCAGTGTGCACTGACTTCACACAACAGCTTTTGATTTCCATTCTCCTCAGCTAAGCTGAAGAACATGTACCCTGCAGGCTCTGATGCCTCCAGCTCCTGCCACAGAAATAATGAGCCTTGCCCTTGGAAAACTAACAGAACTCATAATTTATCTGTTAGAATATCCATCCCCAGCACCACAGCCTGCACATGTATTTCCAAACAGGGAGTATTTCAGCTTTCTGCTGAAGAGAAAATGCCAGGCTGCTGTCTCAGGCTGCCTGCAGTCCAGCCATGAACAGCAGTAGGAAGAAAATGCAAACTATCAGGCCCATTCCTTCAAACTCATGGAATATTCATGTCAGATGCAAACATTAATAAGAACTGAGACGTTTTTCCCTTTTTTCATTTGAGACACCATGTCAACACAAGTTTTTCCATGCTCTCCAGCACGTACTTACCCTCAGCTCCACCTCTTTGCCAAGTAAGTCATACAGGACTGCTCCTTTGGAGGTGATTTCAGAAGCAAGCTGTCTGGCTGCCTTCAAGTCAGCAATCTGGGAACACAGCAACAGCACTGAATAGCAAGAGAATGCCCAACATCACAAAGAATATCCATGGCATTTCTCGTTCTGATGACAAAATTGCACTGGAGGTCTAAACTCTGCCAGACATTGTACACCAGAATCAGAATGGACAGAGTCTGTCTTGGCTTTGAAACAGTCCAGGTGAGGCTCTGTCAGGTACAGGTTTCTGAGAGAAACCCCCAAATACTTTAGGCCAAGGAAAAAAACCCCACAAATCTCCTCAGAACAGTGGCTCAGCCAGCTGTTGGTTCATGTGCTGCCCAGGACAAAGAGAAACATCACCTTTTTCATAAGCAGAAGTAAAAACTTCATATAGCAAAAGGAATGGGACCAGTCTGCAATGGAAGTAATGAACTTTTGAGCATCTACCAAGTGGTTTTTTGTTATTTTTTTTAGAGAGACCCAGCAGACTTACAGAGAGGAGAATCACTTCTGGGTCTGCCATTTTCTCAAGAATCACAGGAACAGACTCATACAATGGTTTGTGTGGGAAGAGACCCTAAAGCCCACCCAGTTCCACTCCTGCCATGGGCAGGGACATCTTCCACAGAAGTAGTAACAGAGATTCCTCTTATTTAGCAAAGTGCTGGGTATATTTTTTGTTTTATTGTAATATTTACAGAAGGTGTTTTTAAAATACCAAGAGAGTTTTTATTTTAAGGGCTCCAACAGCTTTGATGCCTGTTAGGGTCACAGGAAGATTTCCCTTTCTTTCAATGCAAATGGGTTGAAAATCAACTTTCAGTCAGTATTTTGCAAGATCCTCCTGTTGCAAAAGTTTAGTAGGTAGAAAATAATCTTTACTCCAGCCTACTCCAATATTTCTATGGTGTCAACAGGATTTTAATACAAAGAGAACCAGTTTTGTGCCACCGTTGCCTTGTGTCCTAGATTGCCATGCAATATGTATTCTATTTACCATCTGTTAGAGGTGTGGCAGCTGTCTTCTGTTAAGTGGGCAGTTTTCCTGATCTCTTCCACAACCACTCCCCCCTCCCGGGAGACATCTGCTGATAACAGGCCATCGAATGGCACTGCATGACTGAGAAGAACTACAGCATCCCACTGGGAAATGCCCTGCCCAGAGGGAGGAGCCAAGCATTCCCAATGGGATAGAACCTGACATCTTGGATTTCCACTGGATTCCCAGAGGAACAGCTGCCTCTTCCACTGGATCTTCAGAGGAAGACTACACCCTTTTCTACAGGGTCACTGTTCCAACAGAACCACCCCTGACACTCCAGGAGGACTGCAGCCACAATTCCAACTGGACTGCTACCAGCACCCTGACCAACAGGGTGTCAGGTTGTGTTCTGACTCTGTCAGTGTTTCTTTGATTTCCTGCATTGGTTTTTTTTTTTGTTTTGTTTTTTTTTTTTAATTTCCTAATAAAAGAACTGTTATTTTTGCTCCCATATTTTTGCCTGAGAGCCCCTTAATTTCAAATTTATAACAAATCGAAGGGAGGGGGTTTACAGTTTCCAGTTCAGGGGAGGCTCCTGCCTTCCTTAGCAGACACCTGTCTTTCCAAACCAAGATACCTTGTATTATGCATCTGGTTGAGAATTCAGAGATTAAAACAAATCACAGACTCACATAACCCCACTTCCTGAAAGTCTGACTTAAAACCCTGCCTCGCCAGAACATTCTCCACTTAAAGATGAGTTTTCCCAGGTGAACACAAGAGTGGCAGCTCTGCTTACTTTTGAGCCCAGATCAAACTTGAACTTGGTGCTGTCCTCCTCGGGGAGGTGTGCATGCTCCCCTCCCTGGGTGTTCATGGCCCCGTAGAGCACCGAGGTGATCTTGAGCAGCTCCTTCACGGCGTGGCCATCGGCCTGGTACAGCTTCTTGGTGTTCAGCTTGATGTGAGCCTTGGTAGCCTTGGGCAGGAAAGAAACAATTCAGCAGTCACAAGGAACAAAATCCTCAGTTATCTGCACTCAAAGCTCTTTTTGGGGGCACCAGGCTCTGCTGTACAGAATAATTCCTCCTGTTTAGACCCCCAGTTTGCCTCATCATAATACTGGTATTTCTAGAAGAAATTTTTCTGAAAGCTATGCTCTTTCTGCATGTCAGAACATTTGCAGAAAAACCCTCAAACTATTATCATTTCTTCCCTGAATAAAGATCAGCAAAAACCCTATGCACCATTTAAATTCAAATTAAGTTTAAGTGGAAAGTAAGTGCTGCCCAGGTCTTGTGATGATGCTGCACAGAGGTAAATTTCACACTTAATGAGTTGCAAGAATGAGATCAGTTATCCTAATTTAACTGTCTTCTCTTCCAGCAGCACCTTCCAAATGTTTTACTGCTCCTCTCAATTTTTTTCCCTGCTATGATATTAGTGATTTTATTCCCTTGCCTTCCATCTCTGAAAGGTAAAGACAGAACAATAAGGGAAAAAATACTGAAAATTCTAATATTATCTTTTTGTGCTTCAAAATAATAACGGGGGGAAATTACTATCTGCCACAGAAAGGACACAAATGTTGTTCCTGAAATTCCTAGTAAATTCATATTATAAATGAATAGCCTCAAGGAGCCAACCACAAATTTCAGATTAAACTTTGAGGGAGTCTGTGGTGGCATAACTAAACAAGGAGGCAAAAAAAAAAATTGACCACCATCTATGGATCCAAAAACGAAGCTTAAAAATGACACATGAAGCACAAAAGTGACTTAACTTCTTCTTTTCAGTATATTTTTAAGATGAAACTGCTGCTGAAATGTTTCTCCTTTGAGAATGCTGTAGCAGATAGAGCCCATCCATGAGTCACTGGTGGTATTACACAGCTTTGGTTTTACACTGCTCCTGGAATGAATTCTCATTCCCTCAGGCTCTGGCAGAGCAGGATCTTCAAGCTGGGGGAAGAGACTCAGACATTGTAATATTTGGTAAAATACAATTATAAGCTCTGCATTGAGCTTCACTGAATAATGGACTGAAGGAAAAAATCCTTTGCAACTAAAGAGAGAAAGCACCACACTACAAACCATGGATGTGGCTCCAGCTTTTCCAAAGAAACAAGGCAAATGGATGCTGGCCCATGCTTATTCAGATGTATTTTGTCAAGATTTTGTGACTTTAAAATGAGATTTTAATTCCCAATAAATATTTTCCTCTTGCCTCTCTCATCCCAAAATCTCAACCCAGCAGAGGAAAATGACTCTCTGTATCTGTCTGCAGAGACAGGACCCAGGGAATGGCTGGAGCTGTGTTAGGAGAGGGTCAGGCTGGATCTCAGGAAAAGCTCCTTCCCCCAGAGGGTGGTGAGACACTGAACAGGCTCCCCAGGCAACGGGTACAGCCCCAGGGCTGCCAGAGCTCAAAGTCCCAACTCAGGATCTTCTGTGGCTCCTGAAAACTGAAGCCCAAAGTTCCAGAACAGGCTCCTGATGTTGTGCACCTGAGCCAGGGGAATACAAGACTCACAGTACAAAATATCACAAATTGCTTTTGAAATGCTGGTCTCAGAATGACCTCAAATGAGCCAAGACACAAAGCACACAAAGTGAAAAGCCAGGTATGTTCACCTCCCTTCCCTTGCAGTAGAAGCAATCTAACAAATTAATTGCAGAAACAGCAAGTATTCCATTATAGGAGAAGTGGTCATTAAATTGGCAGACTCTGTTAAACATCCTCTATCCAAAGGGGACTGATGCACTAAATTATAAAGGATGTTTTTAGAGACACAAGTTCCAATTTCAGCTTCATTCACCCTCAAGAGAGTAAAATCAATGTCTAGTAAGAGGAAAAAAAAAAGTTTTTCATTCAAAGGCTACTCAAAAAGAGAGAAAAAATACACAGAGAAGTAGATATATATTTTTCAGACTGGCACAATGGCACTGTGGAGTCAACTCCATGTTGACAACTTCATGTTTGGAAAGTCACCTCCATCACTTCATCTTTGAAACACCTATTTGATTAGTTGTTTTCTTATACAACATTTCTAGTTCTACAGAACCATTAAAAACCACAGCTATTTATTCTGAAGATCAGACGGTTAAAATGCTGACAAAAATATAAACATTCAGCAAGATCAGCAGCCACAGCCAGAAAATTTGCTTAAGTTCACAATCTGCTTTATTAATATCATGAAGTCAAATTTTCTGTGATGTCGGACTCTTGCAAAGGTTTTGTGCCCTTGGGTTGCTGAGTTTGTTTTCATGAATGGACTTCTATGAGATGAACTCATTGGAGGCTTTTTGTTGCACTCTACCTCAAATTTGGATCAAAGTGGGCTTAGGCAGGAGCCAGGTATTGAGCCCCACTGATCAGGGCAGCTCTAAGGGGGGAATTGATTAAAAACCCACCTAAGGCAACCTTGCAGGCACTTCAGAACTTTGGGGTCTGGGAAGGGACTTTTGGTAAGTTCTCAAACTGCCAGGAACACAGAGCAGTAGTTAATTTGTGTGGAAAATTAACACCTCCTCAGTCCTTGTTCAGTAAAGCAGAGCAAAGCTGCAGCTCCATTCCCTGGTGATGGATCTGTCCTGACATTCTCTGCTGAGACAATTCTGTCTCCATCACATCTCCCATCTGCCCACGGATGCATAAAGCCATTAACTTCTGGGGAAGGTAATTGTGGATTGCATGGACAGTGAATTATTAAGGAAATGTCTACAAGCTTCTCTCATCCTGAAAATGCTGAAAACCTACAATAATCCCCACACTAACTTCTAATATTAACTGAGGCTAAGCACAGCATGACTAAAGTAATTTCCATTAATTTAATTTTCTGAATCATATTATGTAATTCTCTAAAACCCTTGGGATTTCTGACATGAAATCAGCTATTGAAAAGCATCACATTATTTCTGCTTCCAAACTTGTGCTTGGAGGGGGAAACCCTTCCAAATAAAACAGACCTGTTCACTCCATCTCATGATGCTCCAGGGCTCAAAAGTACATTCTAATATGTACAGGGATGTGCCCTGCTCTGAACATGGCAAAATTAAGAATTAAGAGAATTTATGGTGCACACTATTCACAAATGACAAGGGAAATATTGTTAAAATGACATTTTAATACATTTTAAATTTTTTTAAAGTATTGCAATTCATCTTTGGTATCAGCATAAAAACTTCCATTGCTTCCAGATCCACCCACAGCCACAGAAAGTTCTTTTCACATAATGAAGAGTGTTAATCTAAGTGTGTGATAACATCAAAGGCTCACACTGCTTCCAAATAACATGAATTTTATGAAGGATGATGTTATTTTATTCCAAAAGACTAAAAAATTTGATGGTCCAATCCAAATATGCTCATGCATAAAAAAATTCATCTGAGAAAAAACCACGTGCCTTGATCTATGGGAGATCTCATAGACCCAAAATATGATTCTATATCATAATGAAAACACCAGAAATTATGAAAATTCAAGCACAGAAAAGATTCAGGCCTCCAAAGTTAGCAATAATCAAGGTGGGATCTATTCTAAAACAATTTAAATGGTTTAAAAACATTTCCCATCTACAGCTGTGTCTTCCACTGTTACCTTTTATAAATTAGGAGAGATGAGGAGGAATATTGGTTTAGATCCCAATATTGTATTCAGATCCCAATGTTGTATTTAGATCCCAACATTGTATTTAGATCCCTGCTCTGGAGAGGGAAGTACAGAATGTCAGTAACAGCATGCCCTGGTCTCTTCAAATTTCCAGCAGCACAAGACACAGGATCACAGAATCATGGCATGGCTTGGGTTGGAAGGGACCTCAAAACTCATCCTGTCCCAGCCCTGCCATGGCAGGGACACCTCCCACTGTCCCAGGCTGCTCCAAACCCTGTCCAGCCTGGCCTTGGGCACTGCCAGGGATAAAGCAGCACCAGAATGCAACACAAACTCAACTTCCCTTGCAGGGAAGCTCTGTGGGGTTAAGAGAAAAGCTCTAAAGCTGCCATGGAGCCAGGATTTCAGAATTTCAGGACTTCAGCCCAAGCACAGCTCCTGGGCAGACTCACCATGAACTGAGCCACGGCCTTGATGAAGAAAACCCGGTCCTGCTCTGTCTCCACATCCCCAGGAATGTCACTCTGAGGTTCATACCTGTGCAAACAACAGCTGGAGATCAAAACAAGGTTCTGGCAACATTAAAGAGCCTGCTTCATCTGTGAGGCAAAAATCAAACACAAAGTAAGCACAGACATGACTGGAGAATAAATGTGTAAATAAATTCCTACTGCAGACTGGGGCATCCAGAGCCTGGAGTGCACACAGGGGGTTTGTACAAACTGCAGGAGCTGTAAAACCTGACACACTGCACAAGTTCATGGCCAGACATCATTTCAAACACTCTCCTTTCACAAGTAAAGGAAACTTAAGGGAAAATAAACTGAAATCTGTGAAATGCTTAAAAAACCCATCAGTGAGATGCAGAAACTTTTAGAAGTGGCCAGTCTTCAGGAACCAAGGAAGAATAAAAGGAAATTCAGTAATTTGGACCCTCCGTGTAACAGCAGCATTTTAAAGACTATTTAGGCAACTTAGTCCAAGTAGTTCTGAATGGTTGTGAGTATATCCCAATTTCATTACAACTGCAAGAGTATTCAGCAAATTTCTAACAACTAAATGGATATTAATTATTAATCCAGGCCAAAAAATAGCAATCAGGCAAACTAGTTAATGTTGGATTCAATTATAATGTTCTACCTTATAATCTTTAAAAAAAACTCTTAATTTTGCACTTAAGTGGGAGAGAGAAGGTAACGTATAATTCAAATAACACTTCAAGATCCAGAAATATTTAACCAAAGTCTGTCAATGGCTTAAGTGGGTGTAAAACTGCAACTGGATAGTAGAAGATTAGAACCAGACCATTTTATTTCTTTTAAACATGTGGATAGAGGACAATACCAGGCTGTAGCAACAAGGCAAGAACTGGCTGAGTTTTGGTGAAGTTCCCACAACAGATCACCCTGTTTGGACAAAAGGTCAGACATGGACAGGATGGCTGTGGAGTTTGGAGAACATGTGAGAGAGATAAGGCTACTTTTGAATGAGTGTGTCCACAAACCTCTGCCAGCATTGAGTCACTAGGTTTGCTACTGCAGACTCCATCATGACGCTAAAAACCTGCAAACTACATTTCTATCTGGTATTTAGAACAGCAGAGCTCAAAGAATGATTAAATATCACTGAATTCCCTAATTTCTCAGCACACCATCAGTTCCCAAGCACACTCCCCAGATCACAGCATCAACCCAAAATTTGTTTGCCTCATCACCAACCTTTTCACCAGCCACAGCAGCACTTCTGACACACTCCCCAGATCACAGCATCAGCCCAAAATTTGCCTCATCACCAACCTTTTCACCAGCCACAGCAGCACTTCTGACACAAGCATGAAGTTTGGGGTGTGGAAATTCTCCATGGATATGAGTCGAGGATACCCCAGCGCCCTCATCATCTCAGTAAAATCTGAAATATGAGGAAGAGCAGGGATTTCTTATTTTATAGCCAATAAGGGCTTTGCCAAGATTGCCATCTCCCACAGAGTGCTGCTTAGTTACCACGCGATATACCCAGTGTAAAGCCTGTTAAAAAAATTAAACCTCAATAATTAACATAGATCATATCATTTCAACAGAAAACACGCCCAAGTGAAAAGAGGCGTTTTTAACGGGATTCACTGAGCCGAAGCAGCGCAGACACAGCGCTCAGCTGTGGGGGAATCCCGCCCGTGCAGGGCTGCGCCACCCCGGCAGCGGGGACCCCTCCCCGGCTCAGCGCTGCATCCCCCGCGGCGCCGCCCACCGGCAGCTCCGCGTGCGGCCGAGCGGAGCAGCGGGGAGGCGCAGCCGGGGGTGCCGCGTCCCGTCCCGTCCCGTCCCGTCCCGCCCGGCCCCGCCGCCCCGGCCGCGCTCACTGCGGAGGTCGCGGAACGACATCGCCGGCACCCGCGGCCAACGCGGCTCCGAGGCAACGCGCTACCGGCGCTACGGCAGCGCGGCGGGGCCAAACCCCGCGGGAGGCGAAATGTGCGGCGGGCAGGACGCGGAATGGCGGCATAAACTGGGGGGAAAGAGCGCGCTGAGATCAGCGAGTCAGCCTGCGAGCGATCGCCACCGTGGCAACCAGACCAGAGTACTGAGTGCCATGTCCAGGCTTTCCTTAAGCACCTCCTGCCAAAGCGAATCCAGCACATGCATGGGCAGCCCATTCTAATATCTCATCATCCTTTCAGGGAAGAAATTCTTCCTAGTGTCCAATATAAACCTCGCTTGGCGCACTTAAAACTGTATCTTCTTGTCCTGTCCCTTGTTCCCTGGAAGCAGAGCCAGCTCCCCCGGCTGTACCCTCCTGGCACGGAGGAACCGAGAGAGAGGTGTCCCTGTCCCACCACACCTCCTCCAGGATGAGCCCCCCAGGCTCCTTCAGCCCCTCCAAAAAGGACATGTGCTCCACACCCTTCCCCAGCTCCCTTCCCTTCCCTGCACCCCCTCCAGCCCCTCAGTGTCCCCGCACAATTGAGGGGCGCACAACTGGACACAGCACTGGAACTGTGGCACCCCCAGTGCCCAGCACAGGGCCACAAGCCCTGCCCGGCTCATGCCGGCCATTCCGTGTCTCCGCCCTGGCTTTGCTCCCGCGGCCTCGGCGGGGTCCGGCCTCCCCCGTGGGCTGCGGGGCTGTGGGGAGAGGCTGCCCCGACCCGCCCTGGCTCTGCCCCGGGGTCCGGCCTCCCCCGTGGGCTGCGGGGCTGTGGGGAGAGGCTGCCCCGACAGCCGGGGCGGAACGGCAGCTCCGGGTCGTGGCTGTGTCCCCCGCACTGGGAACACCCCCGGGTTATAGATGGGTGGGGCGGCAACTGGTGCTCGCTAATGAGGAATGGATATATGTCTGTTAAAAGAAGTTTTGTTAAGGTCCGAGGTTCTTTTGATGAGTGACTGTGTTGTAGGTTGTTTTCGGACCCCTTTTAGTTGTCCCTTCAATTCTCTCCTCTGCCCTCTCTGTTGTTGCCACCAGACAGCCATGGTGGTCAGGGTCGTGACAGACGTGTGGGGAGCGTGTGTACACGTGCCCTCGCATGAGGCAGCCAGCAATGGGGGAAGCTCATCACTGGGGGGACTTGGTGTGACGACACCTCAACTCCAATACAGCTGCAAGAAGGTCTCCACCAATGTGGCAAAGAAGAGGTGACTGGCAGACTTTAGGAGGGGCCAGGGATACATAAGGAAAATGTTTAAATATGTATTTGGCTGATGCAAGAGCAGGGGTGTGAAAGGTGGAGCCGCCATTTTGTGGACGAACCTCTGGTGGTCAGCCACGCTCCCAGCACTGTCCCATTTGCTTTGTGAAACTTTTATTTGTTCTCAATAAAACTTTTATAACTCATTCTCACTTGGGGTCTGAGTCGTTTACAACACCCGGGCTGAGCTGGGGTGGGGTTTGTGACTCAGGAGGGAGGGCTGGAAGCCATCCCCGGGGGATTCTGAGGAACGCCAGCCGTGTGTGAGGTGTGAGGGGAGCCCTGGCTGCACCTGCCCGAGCACATGGAGCCAGCGGCCACATCCCGGGGATCCATCCACCCTCCGTGGGATAGATGACTAATGCCATGGTTGACTCTCACAATTAAAAGGAAAAGTTTTATAGATTTATAGTTAGGTTTTACCCCCTTACGTTGTTATCAGGGGACAGCCTGGGCTTGGGACATTTGGGAGGGTCAGTTTGTCACTATGGTAACATCTGACCTCCAGTCCAGATTTAAGGAGGTGAATCCACAACTGGGCAGCAAAGAAGGGGTCGATGGACAGAACTTTGGGAGGGGTTAAAGGGTTAAAAGGTGAAACCTCCATTGTGTGGGTGAGCACACAGTAGGAAAAATCCTTTGCTCCCAGCGCCATAATCTTTTCTCTGTTCAGTCTTCTGTTGTATTTTTGATAAGGTTTTAATAAACCTTTCTAAATTTTTGGAAGTGAGTGGCATTTCTTACACTCTGTGTGCTCTGCCAAGCACGACGAGGATCTCTCTGAGGGCAAGAGCCCGGCTTTTCTGTGGCAAAAATCAAACAAAATAAGTCTTGATGAGAGCAGCGAAGAAGGGGTCGATGGACAGAACTTTGGGAGGGGTTAAAGGGTTAAAAGGTGAAACCTCCATTGTGTGGGTGAGCACACAGTAGGAAAAATCCTTTGCTCCCAGCGCCATAATCTTTTCTCTGTTCAGTCTTCTGTTGTATTTTTGATAAGGTTTTAATAAACCTTTCTAAATTTTTGGAAGTGAGTGGCATTTCTTACACTCTGTGTGCTCTGCCAAGCACGACGAGGATCTCTCTGAGGGCAAGAGCCCGGCTTTTCTGTGGCAAAAATCAAACAAAATAAGTCTTGATGAGACTAGAAGATAAATCTAGTGCAGACAGGGGTATCTGGACACTGGAATGCACACAGTGGGTTTGTGTACGACCTGCAAAATGTGAAAAGCCTGACACACTTCTGTAGCAGGAATTGCTGCTGGGGCGTCCTGAATACACCTCTTCAGCCACTGTGGATAAGGAGCAAAATTTACTTGGTTCAATCAAGGTTGGAAAATACTTATTTTCAGAAGGAGATGAAAAAAAGCTGCTAGAAAGTCAACTAAGGGCAGCCTATATATTCAGAATGGTCACGAAGAAACCATAAACACAAGACAAAATTCCTAACCCTGCTACAATATCCTTTATATATTTTCACAGATTCCTATTGTCAGGTCTGCATTTCTGTCCTGGATTTCCCTTTGTCTGTAAGCACCAGGGCAGGCCATGGCTTTGCTCATGCCAACATTCCAGCTCACAGTTTGTAGCCTGTACATCATTCATGACTTAGAACTCTGGAAGTTCTTCAGAAAAAAAGTCAAATTAGTCAAAAAGTTAATTAACCTGTACAGGTACATTTTTAGAGGAAAACTGAGAATCCCACCTCTAGAAATATTGTATTGATAAATACTACAAACTATGTTTTGTTCTATTACTATCCATATTGTACCAGAGTGCACCGAAAGGCACAGGGAGGGTGCTGGGTTGTCCCAGAAGGTGATCTCAGGACCTTGGGGCACCTGGCACTTCTGTTGGACCCCGGCTGAACCTGTGGCAACTGTGCCCAGGTGTGCAAGAAGGCAAATGGCCCCATGGCATGGCTGGCAGGAGCAGGGCAGGGCTTGTGGCCCTGTGCTGGGCACTGGGGAGGCCACAGCTCCAGTGCTGTGTCTAACTGTGGGCCCCTCAATTGTCGGGGGCCATTGGGGGGCTGGAGGAAGTGCAGGGAAGGGAAGGGAGCTGGGGAAGGGTGTGGAGCTCGTGTTCTGTGCGGAGGGGCTGAGGGAGCCTGGGGGGCTCAGCCTGGAGGCTCAGAGGGGATGTTCTCACGCTCCTCAACTGTGTGACAGGAGATGGAGCCGAGGGGGCTGGGCTCTGCTCCCAGGGAACAAGGGACAGGCCAAGAGGACAACTGAACACAGTCTTAAATGTGCCAGAAGATGTTTTGGTCATATTTAAGGAGGAATTTCTTTCCTGAAAGGGTTATGAGATATTAGAATGGGGTACTCCTGTGTGTAGATGTGTGTAGTGGATTCACTGTGGCCGGAGGTGTTCAAGCTAAGCCTGAGAGTGACACTCAGGGCTCTGGTCTGGTTGCCATGGGGGAGCTCCCCCCAAAGACCCAGGGTGGTTTCTGGGTGGCCCCAGAAGGCTCTTGCAGGCCCCTGGGACAGCAGGGAAGGGGCAGGAGCATCCCTGGGGGGCTCAGACAGACCCACAGAGCTGCTGGGCTGCAGAAGCTGCCTCACAAGGCAGCTGAGGCCAACCAACAGGGCTTTTGCAGCCTCTGAGCTCCCAGCTGCATCTGCTGGTGACTGATCCTGGCAGCAGCTTTGTAATAAACTTATTCAAGGGTGCTGATGTCCTGAACTTGCCCCTACAGACATAACCCACAGCAGTTTTCATGTTGGTGCACAAGGAGGAACAGCATGAGGGTTCCTGTGCTGACACTGGTGATGTCCCATGGACCAAGGAACGGCAGCTGTGACCACAAATCTCTGCATTAACACTGGATGGAGCAGCCACAGCTCTTCCTCACAGGGTCATCTGTATGTCAGGGTGGATTGAGGTGAAAATGATCCATGTCAGGCTGATCTGTGCATGCCTGAGGAGATTTTGCAGAGCAGTTCATAGTTTTTCACTTCAAACTGCCCAGGCTTAGAAGACACACAGATGTAGACTCTGTAGTGAGCAATGCTCATGCACATGATTGAAAAAGCAATCAAAAGCAAGAAAAGATCAATAAATCCTGAAAGAATAATGAAATTAAATAGTTACATTGGAAAATAGGAGATGTGTTTAGAGACTGGGTTTCTTATGCCAGAAAGCCATGAGACAGCAAACCTTGAATAATTCACCAGTTCAAGAATGTGTCAGCAATCTCACTTCTTCAGGGGGATTAAAGAAGGAATGAGCAATTCCCCTATTCTGAGTTACACTCACTGATCATGAGAATACGTGAGGGAAAGCCAAAGCTGTAAAACCAGTAAAATAAATTCCACAGCTGAGGTAAACATTACACTGAGACTCTAAGTAAATATCATTAATATTTATATATTCATGTTAGGCAGCCCAAAGGTGCTGCTGGAGGTGGGGTGGCTTTGTACTGAGCAGGGACCCGGAGAGGAGCAGCCTCCCTGGCAGGAGCTCAGACTCCATCCACAAAGGATAAACTTTTCTCCCTCCTACTCCTGTTTCCAGCAACCCAAACCTGAAGGAAAATGCACCTGTACTAATTCCCTAGCACATGAACTCACCTCCATGGAAACATTTCCCCATTCCACAGCCCACACTTGAGGAATTGGCTTTTTTCCTCCTGTTCATCCGTACAAAAGTGGAAATTTTCTTGGAAAGGAAGGAAAACTGGCAATTTTGGTGGCAATGGGCAAGCCATCAGCTGGGACTGAAGGCTTTGAGTACAGACCCTGTCAGGTTCTCAACATATAAATAATCAGCTCTGCTCATCTTTCCCTCTGTTGCCCTTTCAGCCATCAGCCATGGTGTTGTAGATGAAATTTTCTAGTTCTCTTTCCCCTGAGGTTTTGGAGGGTTTATTTTAGCAGAGCTTGGCACTAAAGCTTCTATCACCTCTTTTTAAGTCAAATCCTCACATCCTTGTATTACCCTATGTGACAGATGGACCTAAATTTTTTCCCCTCTGGTAAGAAGTAATTAGGTTTTGTGAGGAGTTGCTGGTCATGAGATTCCCACGGGGCAAGCAGTTCCTTGGAATCAGGCTCACCTGGACCACACTCACCAAGGGTCAGGGTGTTATTTTACAACTTTGGCTTTCCCCAGGGTCATAGACACCAAAGGCTGGATCTCCTCTGCTTTTGTCTGAGATGGGGCATAAATGGGCTGTTGAAAACATGTTCAAGAAGAGCACAAGTGATTTTTAACCTAATTTCTCTAATGTTTTTTAAATTACAAATTTTAAAAAAATTCAAATGAACAGACGTTCTTCAGATTCTTCAAGTACAACAATCAGAAAACACTCATCTGTGTCTGCCCTGTTGGGGGAAAAATGGGTAAAAAGTCTCAGGCTTCTTTTGCATCCCAGGAAAATCCTCCTGTGAAGCTGCTGCACACTTCAATATACTCTAAGTCACCTTACTGAGGAAAAAGAAATTAAATTAATGTGGTCATAATGGTGGAGAAAATACAACCCATTTCTGCTGGGTTGTTTCCCAGCCTATCCCTGTTAGACAAGGTTTTAGCTTTACAAATGGCTTGAAAGACTGGGAAGGGAATCTGCAAGGTCATTTGCTCAGAGAAGGGCTAGTGCAAAAAAAAACCACCCAAAATCAGGCAGGGTAGGAAGTGATGAGGTTTTCATTTGGCTGGTCCATGGAATTGTACAGACACTTCGTGCTCAGCTTTTTGCATCCACTCTTGCCTTTTACTTCCAAGCTGGGCACCAATTTTTGCTCCTCCAATCAGAGCCTCCCTTATTTCCCATCTGGGACATTAATTTTCACCTAAATTCTGTTTTCATGCCTGGGCTGCTGCCTTATCCACAGGATCTGAGGTTTCTGTTTGCTGCTGGGGGCTGGCTCAGCTTGCAGATTTCTTGGCCTTTGAAGAGTTTCATGAGCAAACTCCTTCCTTCCCACTTTATTTAACATGAACCTCATGCCTCCAGAGGTGTGGAAAGGAAAAGAACCCCTCCCAGGAGGAGGGGAAATGGCCTGGGGGAATCTGAAGGTCTGGGGAAGGAAAATATGCAGGAATGTCACGTTGCCTGTAATTACAGTGCAGAGCAGCTCTCCCTGTTAGTGGGCTGGCGTTAGAGGAGAGCTGGGTGCCCAGGATAAGCTGAAGCCCATGGATCAAACACCAGGGGTAATAAATCAACAGCTGCCCTTTGGTGGCTCAGCAGATGAGCAGGAGAAGCTACTTAGGATGAAAAAACACCCCTGAGCAAGATTTCCAGATCCATCTCTGTCTGTGTCTGACAGGAGAGGAGATTGGCTTTTCATTTGTATTCGGTGAAAACCAAAATTAAAAACAAAATTATACACTCACCCTCCATTAGCTCCCTCAAAGCAAAGTGCCATTTGACCCACTCAAAGCCAGCACTAAGTGCTGATTTCCCAAAGTCTGCCTAATTCCTGGGGGCCAATTTCAGATGGCACAGCGCAGCTTGGTTTAAAGCCAGCCCAGCCCTCCCAGCGAGCCTGGGAGCTGCAAGTCCAGCTCATCCTCACCACAAGGCGCAGGGGATCCAAAAATTCTTGTTTTCTCATCAAATATTCCGAGTTGGAAGAGCCCCATAATGATCATGAGATGCTTGGGTGTGTTTTTCACCAACATTTTGGCTCTTGGATACCTGGAGGGAAAGGCACAGAGAACAACCAGCCAGGGTGACAAGGACAAAGAAGGACAGGTTTGGAAGGCTCTCACAGTCACCCAGTTTTACCCTTTTTGATAAGGATCACCCTGAAAAACACTGCCCATGCATGAGGAAACACAACCCTGCTCAGCAAAAGTGAAAAGAGCCCTCCTGGGCCTCCTCTTCCCCAGGCTCCAAACTTGGCACAGCCTCCTTATTTAACTCATTGCAGCCACAGAATAATTAAGGTTGGAAAAGCTCTCCAAGATCCAACCATTCCCCAGCACTGCCAAGGCCACCACTAACCCACGTGTCCAAGGGCAACATCCACAGCATTAAAATGTCTAGGCTTGAGTGCAATTCCAGAGGATTTCCCCCCAAAGTTAAGTACTTTATATCCACAATAATTTAGTGTATTCAGCATTTGGGCACTGCCATCAAAACTAGGGACACAAATGGGTGGAAATGAGAGCTCTTCCAAGATTATCCCAAATACTCCTTCCCTGAGGAGGTGCTGCCTTTGCCTGGTTTCCTCCCTTTCTGAGGGGGGCTCTCAGGGGCAGTTGGAGTCTTGGAAAAACAGACCTTGGGCTAGGCCAGTCTTGGAATTTTATGTTCCTGTGCTGGTAGGAACCTGTGATCTCAGCAGCAGAATTAAGTGTTGCTCAGTTCAAAGGTGAGGGGAGCTGGTTTGTGTTCAAAACTCCTGAAAATAGGATTGTGACGGGGAGGGTTGGGAGTGGAAGCAATGGAGGGGCTTGGGGCAGGGGATGGTGAGCAAGAGAGAGTGGGAGATCCCTGGGCTGGCAGATGGTGCAAACCATGACCTGCAGGCAGTGGGGACAGTGCTCAGGCAGGGGATGGCACTGCTGAGCCCTCCTGTGGAACCCCAGCTCCCAGCAAAGCCAAAGGCATCCCTGAATCCAGCTCCATCTCCTGGCAGGAACCCCAGCCGGAGCAGCCAGGCACAGTGACAGGGAGAGAGAAGTGACAACAGGGCCACACCTGACCTGGAAATAAGCCCCTCCCTGGAACCTCTTTTTCCTAGTGCAAAACTGCTCTCAACTGTGAAATTGAGCCCTGGGGAAGCCATTCCTTCTGGATGAATCCAGCCTCACTCCCAGCAGCTCCCTGTGTCTCAGCTTTGTCACCTGCCTGTGCCTGGTGGAGAGAGACCTTACAACCTCAATGTCAGAGCTGTGGCACTGCAGATCTCATAGGATTTGAGGAATTATGATCCCCCTTCAGTTAGGAAATGAGGATCTCGGGCTCCCAGGGCAGGAGATAGATTTTCTCTGCAGGCTGGGTGCCTTCATCTGTTGTTAAGCTGTTGGAAAATGTGCGGTCACACCAGAAAAACACCCCTGATGAGGATGTCTGGACATCTTTATGAGCAGAGCTGACATGTTCAGCCAGAAATCTCTCTTGACTTGACCTCCAGAAAATATATCACACTGCCAGCAAACCCAGGACCCAGCCTGAGGTTTCATTAACTAAGAGAGAAGGGAATAGTCCCCAAAAGCTCATCCAAAGCCAATTTGGGCTGGTCTCCAGGGTGGGGAGGCTGCAGAGCAGGAGTTGGGGTGATGTCTGCTGCAGCTCATCAGTAAATGTGTTTGGTAACAGCCCATCCCTACATGGTGTGCAGCACCCTCTGAGCAAGTTGTGTCACGTCTGGAGCTGGCTGTGCCCAGCAGAAGGAGCCCAAAATGAAGCTAAAAACATCTCAGTTCTGTGGGGAGGACAGAAGCTGCTGAGGCAGGAGGTGTGTGGTCCATCCTGCTGCTCCCAGAGCTTCCCTGCAACAGCAGGAAGAGGAGTGGGTGTGGAAGGAGCAATTACCAGGGAGTGCACAGCTTTGAATTTTTACTGATTAATGGGCCCTTTTCCCATCAGAAGGAAAATCACACACAGTCAGCCCTGGCAGACACAAAAATCCGTCAGGTTTTTCAGCCCACCTCGTGCTGTCTATTGACACATTTAGATACAATCCAAACACCCACATTTTTGTGAAGATTCTGTCAATGTGCAGAAATCTGATGCCAGAAAGAGCCCAAGGTGGGCAGGGCCTGGCACAGGGTGCCCAGAGAAGCTGTGGCTGCCCCTGGATCCCTGGAAGTGTCCAAGGCTAGGCTGGACAGGGCTTGGAGCAGCCTGGGACAGTAGAAGGCCCATGGCAAGGGTGGAACTGGATGGGCTTTAAGGTTGTTTCCCACCCAAACCATTCCAATATTCCGTGATTGACACTTGGGCCCCCAATGAGGGCTGTGTTTGAGCAGAGGAGCACATCCCTGCAAGCACCAGGAGAGCAGCAGAAGGAGCAGCAGGCACTGCACCAACCCCAGGGTGCTGCCCAGCCTCAGAGCCACCTGCTCCAGCAGGACTGGGAAGCTCCTGCAGGAACACATGCAAGGAACTGCTAAGAATTGGGCAAGTTGCTTTTTCACCTCATTTTGCCCAAAGTGAGGGGGAGGGAGCTTCCCCACCAGCACTGTGCCTGGGGGCTCTCAGTGATTCCCAAATCACCCAGATAATGCTGGAGAAGACACATCCTCACATCTCCTGTGGTAGCTGGGCTTCCAGCATCTCCCAGTCCCACCTGGAGCATCCTGTGGCAGCACAGAACCTCCAGTCTCAGAGCTCCCCATCCCAGCTCTAAGCCAGGTTTTGTACCATGAGGCACTGGCAAACTTGGGGGGAGTTTTTCTGGAGCCCTCTCAGACCTTCTGGCAAGAGGGAAATGCAGAGCATATCTCTCACCTGGCAGGTCCGAGTGACTTGAATGTTTTGCTGAGCACAACAGAGCAGAGTCAGCTACAGTCCAGGCTGAAAATACATTTTCATCCATCACGGTCCCAGAAGGTGGCAAACATCCAACATTTGGGACAGCTGGAAGGCTGGGAAAGACCCAGAACACAGGGCAACTCCTTAATCCCTTGGTTTTAGAGAACAGGATATTAAAGGTGTGGAAAACACGTCTGTTCTCAGAGCAGCTGAGGAGCACCCGACTTCTGGGGCACCCCAGGCCCACAGGGGCTGCTGACCCTCTGTCCTCTGCTCCCACAGGGTGGGTGGAGGTGGCCCTGAGCTGGGAGGAGTGAGGGCTCAGCCCTCACACTGGGGACAGAGCCACTTATCCCTCGGAGACTGCAAATTATTTGACGGCAAATGTGCTCTGGCAAACTCCAAAGGAGATCCTTCAGCTTCTCCCAGGAGTTCTGGGGACCACCCTGAGGTGGCAAAGCACTGCCACCCCCCTGAGGAGCGGTGGGAGGCTGGTGGGAGGCTCTGATGAAGATGTCCCTTAGTGTTTGCACCTGGGGCTAACCCTGAGCCTGCCCAGCTGAATGATGATTAAGCTAAATGACAATTAGCAGTGTTGTCACCTGGAGGGGGTCAGCAGGGACACCTCCCACTGTCCCAGGCTGCTCCAAGCCCCATCCAGCCTGGCCTTGGACACTGCCAGGGATCCAGGGGCAGCCACAGCTGCTCTGGGCACCCTGTGCCAGGGCCTGCCCACCCTCCCAGGGAACAATTCCTTCCCAATATCCCATCCAGCCCTGCCCTCTGGCAGTGGGAAGCCATTCCCTGTGTCCTGTCCCTCCATCCCTTGTCCCCAGTCCCTCTCCAGCTCTCCTGGACCCCCTTCAGGCCCTGCAAGGGGCTCTGAGGTGTCCCTGGAGCCTTCTCCTCTCCAGGGGAGCACCCCCAGCTCTGCCAGCCTGGCTCCAGAGCAGAGGGGCTCCAGCCCTTGGGGCATCTCCATGGGCTCCTCTGGACTGTCTCCAGCAGCTCCAGCCAGGTTTTCCTTGTGCTGCAGCCCCAGGTTTGGTAACAGCAAGAGCTGCAACCTGGGTCCTAGCAGGCAGGGAGGAAAGAAAAGATGCATTCCATTGTCTGCTCCCCGAATTCCCTTTGCGGGGTTATCTGAACCCTTGGAATATGGATGCTGCCCTGCCTGCCAAGGCCCTTCGGCAGAGCACGGGGACAAAGAGCCCAGCCCCGGGGCAGGATGTGAATAACGATGAATTTCAGAGAAGTTCTTGATCTTATCGTTTAAACCTTCCGGTTTGAATTAGGCGAGAATCCACATGGAAACCGAAGAAACCTGGTCAGCTTTGAATCCCGGTTTGCATCCCAAGTGCCTGGGGCTCGCTGCAGGGACCGCAGCTGCCGAGGGCTCTGAGTAAGTGCCAAATCCAATAGAGCCTCTCTGAGCTGGGAACACTCATTTATCACAAATGGGAATGTGATGACGTGCTGGAACACCGGCTCAGAGTGACCTTTGCTGTGTGATGGAGTGGGGTCCCTGGCTGTCATCGCCTCAGGGGATGGAAACAAGCTGGAAATGGGATGGAAATGGGGTGGGAATTAGATGGAAATGGGATGGAAATAGATACTCCCGTTCTGCAAGCGCTGACCAAAACCCCAAGAGCTGCCCAGGGGCAACACTGGAGATGGCTCAGCCCTAGGGAGCCGTGTCCCTCCCCACGTTGCTTCCTGGCCCCTCACATGCTGATGGATTTCTCTCCCACAGCCTTTTCTGGGAAGTTTGCTGCATAATTGGGAATCGGGATGTGTTGGTGAGTGCTTCTGTTCCGCGAATTGCTTCTGGATGGGGAGCAAAGCACCTTGATTAGCAGATGCTGCAATAATACAACGGATGAATTCCCCCATCAATAATGGATAGATAAAGTGAAAGCTGCCTTCAGGAGGTGTTGCTGCTGGTAACAGTGCTCGGGGGAGGAGATTTAACTCTGGGGGATTCTCTGGCTGTTTATCCCTTAGTGACCCTGGCTTTTCTCCCAGGGAACAGGGACAGGACCAGAGGAAACGACCTGCAGCTGGAGCAGAGGAGGTTTAGGTTGCATATTGGGGAAATTTCTTAATTGAAAGAGTGAACAGGCACTGGGAAATAGGCTGCTGAGAGCAGTGGTGGAGTCACCAGCCATGGAAGTGTTCCAAAATCTTGTAGATGTGTTTTGGGGATATGGGTTAATGGTGGACCTGGCAGTGCTGCCTCATTGGACTCGATGATCTCAGAGGGCCTTTCCAAACTAAAAAATTCCATGATTTTCCCATGCAGGGCTCTGGAGGATGCTCTCCTCTCCCTGAGCACCCCTGTAGCTCCCAGGCTGCCCAAGAAGCACCAACAGCTTCAATGCCTGAGACCACTCCAGGACAATTTTCCCAGCTCTGATGGCGAACATCACCTTTAATAAATAAATAAATCACTTTACTGGTCATGTGTCCTCGGTGACAGCTGTGTCCCAAGCCCACCCTGGCAGGACAGCAGCTGTTGGGAGTGGGGTCCTGTCCCAGCCCCTCTTCCCGTGGCTCCAGCTGGCTCTGAGCACCCCATGGGTCAGGATCTGCCCCTGGCAGAGCCTGGAGCACTGCAGTCACTATGGAGACCCACCTGAAGTGCATCCATATGGAGAGGAACAGCTCGTTCCTCATGTCCCCATTCAAGGGACATGGGAGACAATCCCATCCAGATGGACCTCACCAGGACAATAACATCCAGAGTTCTGTGATTCCTCACTAGGGAATGGCATCCAGTGCTGTAGCCCTGGGCTCTCCCCCAAATCCAGTGTCCCTGTGGGATGAGCCCACCCCAGCTCCTGCTGCCACTGGATGGGTTCACACAGGGACATCTGTGGGGTGCAGGTGTGCAGTGTCAGTCTGGGAAAAGGGACCTGGCTTGAATCATCCCCCATGGGTGCCCAGGGCTGTGTCATCATGGTTCAGGTTGAAGGGATCTCAAAGCCCATCCAGTGCCACCCCTGCCATGGCAGGGACACCTTCCACTGAATCATGGAATGGTTCAGGTTGAAGGGACCTCAAAGCCCATCCAGTGCCACCCCTGCCATGGCAGGGACACCTTCCACTGGGGGCCACCCCCCTGAGGAGCAGTGAGAGGCTGGTGGGAGGCTCTGATGAAGATGTCCCTTAGTGTTTGCACCTGGGGCTAACCCTGAGCCTGCCCAGCTGAATGATGATTAAGCTAAATGACAATTAGCAGTGTTGTCACCTGGAGGGGTCCGCAGGGACACCTCCCACTGTCCCAGCCTGCTCCAAGCCCCATCCAGCCTGGCCTTGGACACTGCCAGGGATCCAGGGGCAGCCACAGCTGCTCTGGGCACCCTGTGCCAGGGCCTGCCCCCCCTCCCAGGGAACAATTCCTTCCCAATATCCCATCCAGCCCTGCCCTCTGGCAGTGGGAAGCCATTCCCTGTGTCCTGTCCCTCCAGGCTCTTGTCCAAAGTTCATAATCTGTTAATGAGCAAACACCCTGGTGTTGGCTCGTGCTGGGGAAGGCACCTGCGGGCTCAGTGTCCCCCCAGACAGCAAATCCTTTCCCTGGGCTGCTCCCCCACTGCGTTGTCACTTGGAATAACCAGACGCCCACTCGCATCACTGGGGCCACAGCTGTGACTCCTCATCCCTCTTACTCCTCTGTCTGCTCCACTGCAGCAGCTTTGAGGCAAACATTTTATTTTTTGCAAAACAAATGTGTTTTCTGGTGCATGCAGCCAGGTTGGGGGATGAACCCCCTGCTGCAGGGCAGGGCTGGCACCAGCATTGGGAGGCGCAGCTGCACTGGGAGGGCTTGGAGCCCAGAAGGGCTGCACTGCTGCTGATTTGGGGACCTCAGGGGCATCTTCCTGCTCCACTGATGGCACAACCACCTTCCCCAGCATGGACCCTCCCGTCCCACTGCTGTGCTGGGGAGGCAGCATGACCACGGCCACCAGGCTTGTCCCATGGCTTGTTCCTGCCCTTGGAGTTCCCCTGGCTGGATGATGGGACCCATGGATGTCGCAGGCTGTTTCCTGTGCTGGATCCACTCCTGTCCCCAGGGGAGGGTGGCCCCCACAGCCCACCCTGCCTGCACAGAGGCTGTCACCATGCCAGCACCAGGCAGCACCCAGCGCAGGGGACAGCCAGAGGGACCCGGAGCCGGGGTGGTGAAGGACTTTCCCTGGGGCTGTGTGATGGAGGGACAGGGGCTCTGGGGGAGGCTGAAGGGGGCTGGATCCTTGATCCAGTCCCTGTGACCCACAGTTTGAGGGCTGGACCCCCATCCTTGTCCCTGTGTGATTCCACCAGGGACTCCCGAAGGGGCTGGACCTGGACCTGGTCCCCCATCCCGTGTGACTCAATCAGGGACCCCCGGCGGGGCTGGGCTGGACCCCCATCCCTGTGTGATTCCCGGGGGACTCCGTGGGTCCGTGTTGGAGCTCCGCGGGCGTGGGGGCAGCAGCGCCGGGACCCCCGAGTCCCACCGGGCACCCGGAGCCCCGGGAGGCGGTGCCGACCCCGAACTCCCCCTGAAGCCCCCCCCAGAAGCCCCCTCCCGTCGGGGCACGGCGCTGGCAGGAGGCGGCTCAGCCGCAGACGCCGCTCGGTCACCGCCGCGTTCACCTCGCGGAGCCGGGGCTGCCCGCGACAGCGGGGACACCGGGAACACCGGGAACACCGGGAACACGGGAGCTGCCAGGAACACCGGCACTGCCGAGGCTGCCGGGAACAGCGGGAACAGCGGGACACCGGGATTGCCGGTCCCGCGGAGCCGGGTAAGCGGGCGGAGGAAGCGGCGGAGCCCCCGGACCACCGCAGGCACCGAGCGGGACCGGCTGGGGACTCTCGTGAGGGACAAACCGGGAGGTCCGTGCTGGAGGAGGGGGCCGGGCTGGGATCGTCCATCCCGGAGTGATGGGGAGCCCCGGGAGGACCGGGGAGCCCGGGGGGTGGCGGAGCTGCTCCTCCCCCGAGCCCCCGGCAGGGCTGGGAGGGGTCTCGGCCAGCAGGACCGGGGGGACGTGATGGGGCACAGCAGGAATGGGGGTCCCAGCGCGGTTGGGGGTGGGGGCCCAGGGGATCCCAGAGAGGTCTCGCTGCCTCCTGTCCCTGCAGCCCCTTCCCGGGTCACCCAGGGGTGCCAGGCGCTGGGGTGGCACTGGGGCTGTCACGATGGCGTTTGCCCCCCTCGGGGCTGGCAGCGGTGGGTGGAAGCTGAGCAGGCTCATCCAAGACGTGAGATCCATTTACACCCTGGCTGCTCTGCCTGGCGCTCCCCGAGGTTTTGGCTCCATCAGGGAACTGACCCGCGGCTGTGGCAGCCCAGGACATGCCCAGGACCTTCTCCTCTGCTGGCTTGGGAAGCACATCTCTGCCTCCACCGGGTGCGGGTGGCTGGCAGAGCCGAGCCGTCCCCGTTCCTCCACCACTTCCCAGGATCGGGGTCCCCGGCCCAGTTTGAGACGCCCCCAGGCACTGGGAGCACTGGTCAGGCTGGGAGCGGCCATGAGGGGCATGCCTGGAGCTGGATCCCTGCGGAGCCTTGTCCAGCTTGCCTGGCTGTGCCTGTTCTCCTCCGTGCCGGTGAGGGCCGGGCTGGGGCCGGGGGGAGCGGGGTTGGCACTGCCGGGCTCTGACCCCTGCGGGGCGGCTCCGTGCCGGCTCCGTGCCGGGCTCCTGCCCAGCCCCAGGGTGTGGCAGCGCTTCATGGGGGCGGTCACGGCGCTGGAGGCTCTGACCCAGCTCCGGGCTTGCAGCACGGCGGGGCCAAGGTGCTGGAGAAGACCTTCGAGGAGTGGCTGCGGTACCGTGACGAGTGCCTGAGGAGGATGGCGAGCGAGCCCTACCCCGCAGGTACCCGGCCGTGCCCAGCTCGGGCACAGAGCCAGGGCTGGGGTTTATCCCTCTCCAGCGTCCTCTGTTCCGGTCACCCACGGAGGGTGAGCCAAGGGATGACAGGAACCTGCACATGTCAATGGGATAGCCAGGGCTGGGTGTCCTGGGGGGCTGAGGCTGCTGTGCGGCCCATGGGCCCATTTCAGGGTGGCATCAGCCCCCTCAGAGGTGCTGGGATAGCAGGGCTCGGTGTGTCTGTGCCACCAATCTGAGCATTGGCTTTCCCTGTCCCTGTCCCTGTCCCTGCCCTTGGAAGGGCTGTTCTGTAACAGGACATTTGACATGTACGCCTGTTGGCCCGACGGGAGCCCCGGCACCGCTGTCAACGTCTCCTGCCCCTTCTACCTGCCCTGGTTTGAGAAAGGTGAGGGTGCCCTCCTGCCATCCCCGAGCTGGAAGCCAGGGCTGAGCCGTTCTGGGGGTGGAGAGGCTCTCAGGGTTCCCCTCCCTTCGCCTGACAGGGACAGAGGACCCCATGAGCAGACCTGGGGTGAGGGGATGCCTGGGGGGCTCAGAGCAGAGCCGGCTGTGCCCGTGCCTGCCCTGGAGCAGGGCACTGAGCAGGGTCAGATTCCTCATCCCGGGAGATGAGGGGCATGAGGGGCATGCCTGGAGCTGGATCCCTGCGGAGCCTTGTCCAGCTTGCCTGGCTGTGCCTGTTCTCCTCCGTGCCGGTGAGGGCCGGGCTGGGGCCGGGGGGAGCGGGGTTGGCACTGCCGGGCTCTGACCCCTGCCCGTGCCTGCCCTGGAGCAGGGCACTGAGCAGGGGCAGATTCCTCATCCCGGGAGAGGAGCTTGGGGGAGCCTGCGGGACTGTGCCGGTGCTTGGTGTCCGCAGTGAAACACGGGCTGGTGAGCCGCAGGTGTGGCACCGACGGCCAGTGGGTGACAGTGAACGGCAGCCAGCCCTGGAGGGACTACTCCCAGTGCGAGGATGAGCTGGAGGTCACTGCTGAGGAGGTGAGACCTGGCCGGGACCGCAGGGACGGCCAGGGCAGCCTGGCCGGGGTTGGGCACGCACCCACCTGGGCTCCCCGGCGCTGTGCTCTCCTGCAGGAAGGCGCCCGCCGGCTCATGGTGAGCTTCAAGGTGCTCTACACCGTGGGGTACTCGCTGTCGCTGCTCACCCTCATCTCCGCGCTGCTCGTCCTCACCGCCTGCCGGTAGGACACGGCCCTGCCCCTGCTCCCTCCCCGCTGTGCCGGCCCTGCCTGACCCCGCTCCTGCAGGAACCTGCGCTGCACCAGGAATTACATCCACGCCAACCTGTTCGCCTCCTTCGGGCTGCGGGCCACCTCGGTGATGGTGAAGGACGCGCTGCTGGAGCGGCGCTGGGGCGTGGAGCTGGTGCAGGTGGCTGACTGGGAGGCTCTGCTGAGCCACGAGGCAAGCGCTGGGCTGGTGACAGCGTGGGGACCCTCACCCAGGGCAGGGCTGTGGGGGGGTCAGTGCCCACGCAGCCCCAGAGACCCACTGGGTGAGCTCTGGGGGTGCCAGTGTTGCCCATGCGCCTGATGGATGAGCTCTTGGGGTTTCTGTGCATGGTCCTGGGGTGCCCATCCACACGGTGGACACGCTTTTGGGCTGCCTGTGCTGCCCATCACCCAGCGGATGAACTCTTGGGATACTGTGCACCTGCTGGGTGAACTCTGGGCTGTGTGGCACCTGAGGGATGAGCCCTTGATGCCACCCATGCCCCTGACGGGTGAGGTGTGGGGGTGCCTGTGCAGCCTCTGGGTGTGTTCTCAGGGTACCTGTGGCCCCATAGGGGAGCTCTCAGAGTTCTTGGGGTGCCTGTGCAGCACCACACCCCCGGTGGATGAGCTCCTGGGCTGCCTGGTGCCTGCGGTGAGCTGAGGGGTGCCCCGTGGGTGCACAGCCCCACGGCGGCTCTCCCGTGGCAGGCAGCGCTGGGGTGCCGCGCGGCGCAGGTGCTGATGCAGTACTGCATCCTGGCCAACCACTACTGGTTCCTGGTGGAAGCTGTCTACCTCTACAAGCTGCTCATCGGGGCCGTGTTCTCCGAGAAGAATTACTACAGGCTCTACCTCTACCTGGGCTGGGGTAGGGGCCACCCGGGCGCGCGGCGGGGACGGGGACAGTGCCCGGTGTCGGGAGCGCCGCAGTCCCAACCATCCCAGGAGGGTGCGGGGTGGGGGCTCTGCCACCCCGGGTGTCCCCCCAGCACAGGGGTGGTTTCTCGGCTCAGGAGGGTGCTTGGTTTTACAGGGTTTGCTGTGTGACTTGCAGGGACCCCCGTGGTGTTCGTGGTGCCCTGGATGGCCGCCAAGTACCTGAAGGAGAACGCGGAGTGAGTGGGGATGGATGGATGGATGGATGGATGGATGGATGGATGGATGGATGGATGGAGGGTCCTGCTGGGATGCTCAGAGGCTGCTGAGGGTCCCTGAGCCACCTGCTGGTGCTGGGAAGCTCTTGGATCATGCTGCCCCAGCCCAGGGTGACAGTGCTGTCTCTGCCTCCCCGGCAGGTGCTGGGCGCTGAATGAGAACATGGCTTACTGGTGGATCATCCGCATCCCCATCCTGCTCGCCTCCCTGGTAGGGAGCAGCTGCCAGCCCTGGGTCTGTTTGGACAGCAGCAGCTCAGCCCCTGGCTCCTGGCCCTGGGAAGCTTCCAGCAGAGGCCAGGAGGGAGAGCTGGCCTGCAAGGACCAGCCAAATGCACAGGGGGTTCAGCAGTTTGCTGACCCCTGGTTCTTGGGGATCATGAAGGAAGCTGGGGTGCTGAACCCCAGAGAAAGGGGCATGGGGTGGCTCCTGCTGCTTTGTAGCTGGGATTTTGGGATGGCAGGAGGGGAGGAAGGGCAGCAGCAGCTTTGGCAGCACAGGGGGTGCCATCTCCTGCTGGGTGAGTGTCACAGCCAGGGTGGGGCTGCTGGGCTCTGTGTGCTCCTTGCCCTGTCTCCCCCTCCCAGATCAACCTGCTCATCTTCATGCGGATCCTCAAGGTGATCCTGGCCAAGCTCCGGGCCAACCAGAAGGGCTACGCCGACTACAAGCTGAGGTGGGCCAGGAGCAGGGTGGGGACAGTCTGGCTAATGGGATAATGCCACCTCCACACCCCTGACCTCTCCCCAGGCCTCTCCTCCACCTTGCACATCCTTAAACGACCACCTGGGATTAACGGGGAGTTTTACTGTCCCCTTACTGTCCCTCAGGCTGGCCAAAGCCACCCTGACTCTCATTCCCCTCTTCGGGATCCACGAGGTTGTTTTCATCTTCGCCACGGACGAGCAAACCACGGGCATCCTGCGCTACGTCAAGGTGTTCTTCACCCTCTTCCTCAACTCCTTCCAGGTGAGGTGGGAGTGAAACAAATCCCTGCTCTGGGCACACCACGGAGCAGAAATCAGGGGCTCCCTCTCTGAGCTTGCTCTCCTGTGGTGCTTCCATGGGAAGGGTGGCACCGCCTCTGCCACTCTCTGCCCATGGGAGCGTGCTGCTGCCCCTGTGCTCTCTGGGCAGTGGTGCCATGGGGACCCCAGCCCTAAAAGCACCCAGGAGTGGCCTGGGAGGAGCCTAAGCCCATCCCAGTCCCAGGAGAGGGACAGAGGGGCTCACTCCTGGCTCTCCCTGCAGGGCTTCCTGGTGGCTGTGCTGTACTGCTTTGCCAACAAGGAGGTAACGTCCCTGTCCTTGTCCCTGCTATGGCACCTCCTGCCCGGCTTCCCCACCCCACCCTGTGCCTGCAGGGAGGGCACAGCCATGGATAAGCCCCCGCTCCCTCCCCTCCATGGCAGGTGAAGTCAGAGATGAAGAAGAAGTGGCAGCTCTGGAAGCTTGACCACCCGGTGCTCTGCTGTGCCCAGTGAGGTGGTGACCAGCCAGGGTAGAGGGGCTGCTGGCCACAATGGCCACAGAGCCTGGCTGGAGGGCAGGAGGCTGCAGGAAGCTGTGCTGGGCAGTGCCCACCCGGGATGGCCAGGCTGGGACCAGCGTCTGGCTGTGCCACATTGGAGCTGCTGGAAGGGACATCCCTGCTGTGACCCAAGTGGGAGGTGGCGCCCCTGGCTCTTGCCAGGCGTCGCTGTGTGGGTAGCCCTGCTGCTTCTCCCCAGCCCGAGCACCTGCAGAGCCTGGCAGCCTCCCCCAGGACACCTCCCACACAGGGAACCCCTGGGACACCCCCCTGGGCACCTCTGGGATCACAGCAGCCGGGGCAGCCTGGTCCTCAGCAGTGGCAATGGGAGATGCTGCCCACACCCTGCACCCTGGGCCACACCACAGCCAGGGCTTCCCTGTGTCCCAGCCCAGGACCACCTCACCAGACATCCACAGCCACCCTGTAAAGCTCTGCACAGCGAGGGGCTGCTCCTGCTCCCCACCCTCATCACTGACACAGAACAGCAGCTCCCATCCCTCCTCGCTGCTCTCCAGCTGCACAAACCCCTGGTGCTCCCTGCCATAGGCAGAGCCAAGGATGGAGCCTCAAAACCTCTTGGGAGTGCAGGATTTGAGAGCAGCAACTCACTGGGGCAGAGCCCAACCTCCCCCATGCCAGGTTCAGCATCCAGCCCAGCCTCCCCTGCTTTCTGGGGGCAAAGCTAGATTTCCAGCCTGGCAGGAGCTCAGGAATCATTTTGCTGGCCAAAGGCTAAAATCATGGGAGTTTGCTTTCCAGTGGGGTGCCAAAGCATCATCCCCATCCCCGGCCAAGCAGCGTGTGGAACCCAGGAAGGCCAGGAGCAAGGGAAGCAGCTGAGGTGGTGTGGTTTGAGCAGGGCTGCTCCTGTCCTGGTCCTGTGCTGCCCTGGAGGAGCCCAGAGCAGCTGGAGACACACCCAGCCCCAGCCCTTGCTCTGGCCCGCGGGAGCAGCACAGACACTGCCAGAGCTCCTTCCCACCACATTCCCTCCTTTGCAAGGCACGAGTCCCCTCCAGGCAGCAGGAAGCAGCTGGGATGCTCCAGGAGATGCCCACGGGCACGGGAGGTTCTCCAGGCCCTGCCCTTCCCCTGCGGGGCTGGGGGAGCCTCTCCCAGTGCCTCGAGCAGACAAAGCAAAGAGGCTGCACCAGCCTGGAGTCACACAGGAATGGTCCTGGATCGATGGAACCCCCACGAGACCAATTTACACATTAACTCTCTTTTCAGATGTAAATAAATATTTATTTTTCAACAAGCAGAGCCTGCTGCTTCTGTCTGCTCCAGGGGAGGGAAAGGGCTGGTGGGCACAGACAGTTCAACAGACAATTCAATCTCAGAATGGACTGGTGGGGGGAAAGAACCTCAAAGCCCATTCCATCCTACCCTGCCATGGCAGGGACACCTTCCACTGTCCCACCCTCTCAGGGAACAATTCCTTCCCAATATCCCATCCATCCCTGCTCTCTGGCAGTGGGAAGCCATTCCCTGTGTCCTGTCCCTCCATGCCTTGTCCCCAGTCCCTCTCCAGCTCTCCTGGAGCCCCTTTAGGCCCTGCAAGGGGCTCTGAGGTGTCCCTGGAGCCTTCTCCTCTCCAGGTGAACAGAGGAGCACCTCTCTGAGCCTGGCTCCAGCCCTTGGCTTGGAGTATCTCAGGGGCTTCCTGTGTGCATTCCTGATTGTCCTGCAATAATAAATCAGGGAACTTATTCAGGATTCCCCAACTCCCTCCAGAGATACCCACACACCACACACAGGCTTCTCAGCTTTTATTAATTTATCCAAATCAGCAACTGCTATTTTTCCTCGGACCGCTCACCTTAGGGTAGCACCAGGCTCCTGCTGCCTGCACAGCCACCCTAGCTGCAAGGAATGCTGCTTCACATCCTGCCTTTAAGGAACTGCCTCCCCAGGGAGACTCTGTTGTTGAAGATTCCCTCCCTGCTGGGCCCTTGGGTGATCTCACACCCTTCTTGAAGCCTTTACATCTGCAGCACCTGTTTGGGGCCTTTTTTCTTCACACACACATGTCCCTCCTTTTCCCAAGCATTCTAATCTATTGGATAAATAAAGTTAATCCCCCAAACCCCCTCGATTCCAGCCTCAGACTTAGCAAAGCAAGCCTCAAATCCCTGTAGTCACGTTCCAGCCACTGCTCTGCACAGGCCTCCGTTCTGAGGGCACTGCTGAGCCAGGGCTTTTCCCATAGGAGTTTTTGGGGGTTTTTTGCCTTAAATTTAAGGGAAACAGCACTAACACCCCCATATTACTGCAGCCAGAGGCACCATCAAAGCTAGGGAGAGACCCTGGAACTCCCCAGTGACAGGGAATGAGAGACAAAGGCCTGAACACTCCTCCCAGCACAGCCTCAGCCCTCTGAGGAGTTTCCTCTGAGGAGTTTCCAGGGGTGCTGCATGAGGAGAATTCCCTCCCCCTCATCCAAACTCTTCAGGGTGAAGCTGCAGCAGGCTCACCCCGCAGCAGGCACTGGGTGCCCACATGCTCCAGATGAAAAAACAGTGCCCTGTGCTAAGGCTGGGAGGTAAGCACAGGCAGGAAGCAGCACCCAGGGGGGGACACTGCCAGGCACATGGGGTCACAGCTGAGAGCGCCATACCTGCCTGGTTTGGGACAAGGGCTGGCTCCAGGTGACCAGCTGAAAAGATGGAGCTGGATGGGTTTTTGTATTTGGGATCTGTACCCAAATACCAGAAGGAACACACAGTTCCATCCTCTTCCCAAAGGGACTTAGCCTGATTCACCAAGGTCATCCCTCATAGACTTCAGATTTTGAATGTTGTGTTTTTCCCCCTTACAGGACTCAGGAAAAAATGGGAACACAGAGTCACTGGAAACCACTTTACACTAAGGTCCCTAGCACCCTCACCCACTCCCAGGGACAGGCCTGTCCTTGGCAAAGCCCACCCACGAATGTCCTGAACTATTTCCCAGCACTAAAGCCTGCACATCAAAGGCAGGCAGTGGTGAAAAAGGTGCCAGGAAAGCCAGGCAGCACAGCTCTGTCTGGGCTGTGGTTCCTTTGCCCACCTCCCATGGGGCACAGAGCTATCCCTGTTCCTGCTCTGCTGTCTTGGCACTCCCCTGCTTGTCAGAGGCATGGGGAGCTCAATAGTCCCAGCTCTTCCTTCTCTCTCTGCTGTTTTTCCAGGGGATCCCTGCCTTGCTGGGATCTTGGCACACCAGGCCAATGACCTCTGCCATAGAGCACCGACCACAAAGCCAAGATCTTGGGGATGGAGTAACAGTGATGTCCTGGTTCTGGCCAGGACAGGGTTCACTTCTGCAGGACCAGGACCTCTCCTGTACATTTTTGTTATTATTGTTACTGTTCCTTATCTCATTGCTGTTTCCAGTAAAATGCTTTTATTTCTACCAGTGATCTTCACTTTTGTGCCTCCAGTTCTCCTCTCCATCCCAT
The DNA here is from genome assembly GCF_017590055.1 of Onychostruthus taczanowskii. Classification (NCBI taxonomy): domain Eukaryota; kingdom Metazoa; phylum Chordata; class Aves; order Passeriformes; family Passeridae; genus Onychostruthus; species Onychostruthus taczanowskii. The sequence continues at coordinate 1,980,384 of NW_024496526.1, read as the reverse complement.
CCCAGGGGAGAGGAGGGGTAGTGGGTGACTTGGGAGTGTTTCAGTGAATGCCATTCCTAAACCACCAACGTGATCACACCCAGCCCTGAGGACAGCAAGAACCCAAAGTGAACCAGAGTGGGCTGGTTGGAGGAACAGGCTTTGAAGCCCAGATCTGGGGTGGCAGTAGAGCAGACATTCCAACTAGGAACAGGGCTGCAGTTTGAGTTCCACTGCAGCTCAAAGAGCCAAACATCACAAACTCCACTCCCTTCACCCCTCCACAACAAACTGCCTTTTTTATGGCCTCAGATCCATTCTCTGGGCCAATCCCCACGGCACAGGAGGAGCCAGGGACACATTTCAGAGGCCCTGGGGAGCTTGGGATACAGAAAAGAATAATGAATTGATTGCTGTGTGCAACTGTCACCTTTCTACCACCACCCAGACCTGAACAACAAGGGCTGCAGGAAGCTTAAGGCAGACAAAACTTCTAGGCTTGGAGCTTCTCCTCCAAACCTAAACCTTTCAAACGAAGATCCTGGGAGCCTTAAGTCAGGCCCCAAGAGCAGCTGGTTGTTGTCCTCTGCTGTCCCTCGTCCTCCCAGCTGTGTTCTCTGGTGGCATGGCCTCCTCAGTGCCCTGCCAGCTGTGGTGGCCCTTGGCAGAGCTGTGGTGCTGCCAGCACGACCCTGTGGTCCCTCTCCCAGGCACACTCAGCTTCCGGGTGGAACAGTCACCCGACGTCAGTATTCCTGCAGCCACCAGGAGAAAGGGGACAGTCACCCTCTGCTGGGACCGAGGGACAAAAGGGACAAGATTTTCCAAAGGGAGAACTAACCAGAGGGCACACAAGGATGAGTCAGAGCCCAGCCCTGGTGTGTGGGCTCTGAGCAAGCTCTGGGCACATGGCAGTGAGGGATGGTGTCCCCTCAGTGCCACAGCCTGGGACTGGGCAGGGCAGTTGTTCCCACTCACCCTCCTGGCTCGGTTATGGCTTTGGCCAGCTCTGCCCGCTCTGCCCCAGGGCTTGGAGCCTTTGGAGGTTTTGAGTCACAGTCTGCAGAGCTTTTCCTGAGGACAAACCAAAGGGAAAAAGCAGCATTAGGAAGGGGCCAGGAAGCAGGAAAGAACAGGCTGCACTCAGCCACTGCTGCGCTGCCTTCCTGCTCTGAGAACAGGGGTGTCTCTACTGTCTCCAAGTTGCTGGGACAATTTCCTGTCACCAGGAGAACAGACGCAGGATTAGGGAACCACTTCCCCAGCAGCTCTCACCACTGAGCAGGAGATGCAGGGACCACTCCCCACCTCTCAGCCTGGACCTGTCACCAGGGGATGATGCAGAGCCCAAGATCTGTAGCAAGCACAGCACCAACTCCAGAGCCTGGAGACTTCCCTGAACGAGCAGGGATTGTGGGGTCTCTCCCAACAACCACTCCAAACCACCAAAGCCCACCCAGCCATACCTCCCCCTCAGCACAACAGTCCCTCCACATGCCCAGAGTCCTTCCCAGCTTACCCATCTCTCCCACACACTCCTCCAGCACATTTGACAGCTCAGGCAAGCTCAGGGACTTCAGGGAAGGTGGCCATCCTTCCAGCACTGCAAGGACAGAGACACAGTTAATCCATCTGCAGCTCTCTGGGACAGAGCACACAAGGGGTTGGTGTTGTTGGGAAGCATCCCCAAAGGGATTCCAGTTAGGGCTTCTGAATCACATAAGAAGAGAGCTGGAGCTGCCTGTGCCAAACTGAGGGGTTTTTTGGCAATTCTACCACTTAGGAATTTATGTTTTTAGACTGGCTGGGATGTTTATTAGGAGAATCTCAAAGAGATTAAATGTAGTGGACAGAAATCAACAGGATCTCTGCTTGTCTCACTTCTAAGACACAGGCAGCAAAGAACAGGTCACTAGGAGCATACCACAGGCAGCAAGATAAGAGAGCCTCAGAATTATGGAACGATTTAGGTCGGAAGGGACCTTACAGCCCATCCCATTCCCCCTCCTGCCATGGATAGGGACATCTTTCACTAGACCAGGTTGCTCCAAGTTCCCTTCAGCCTGGCCTTGAGCACTTTCAGGGATCATTTACCAGCTCCTAGGGATAAGGAGCTGCTGGGTCAGGCCTGCCCAGCCACAGAGGTTTGTCCCATGGATCCAACAGCAAAATCTCCCAACTGGGTTAGGGAACCAACCACCCTTTCTGGTTCAGACCCTGCTCCAGTGCACAGGGTGCTAACAAACCCGAGGAGCAGCCACAGATCCCTGAAGCAGGGCTGTCACTGGGGCCTGTGCTACAGCTCTGCATTTTTAGCCACAAATGCCTGCCAGACCGCAAAGCTTGCTGAGAAACTGTGCAAGTTCCACTCCAAATGCCCTGAGACCTTCAAATGCTTCTCCTGAGCAAGAATTCAACTCACTCTAAGAGTCTGGCTGCCCATCCATTCCCAGCTGTCTGACTTTCAGCAAGGAAAGACAAGCAGGGCTACGCCCTGGGCTCTCCCGGGGCTCACCTGGGCGCTCCCCGGGCCGCTCGCTCTCCCCGGTGCCGCGCTGCTCCCGCGTGTCCAGCGCTCCATCTCCCGCCCGCTCCGGGGCCAGCCGGGACGACAGCTCAGCCTGGCAGCTCCTGCCAAACCACACCAGCGCCATCAGCAGGACCAGGGACACGCTGGCAGTGACACTGCACACCCCTACAGCCTGCAGTACCTGCGTGGGGAGCCCGGGCAGCGCCTCTAAGGCCCTGGGGTACAACCTGCTCCTTGCTGCTTCCCGGGAGGAGGAAGTGGTGCCTCAGCCCAAGCCTGGGGTGCTGGCACTGCTCAGCTCCCAGCCACTGCTCCCCATCTGCAGGCACAGCCAGCTCTGCCCCGTACACAGAGGAGCTGTGGGGGGACAAGACAAGGAGGGGCTGGGGTGAGCAGCAGGAAGCCCAAGCCAGGGGCTGTGTTAGTCTATGGGAGAATCAGGCCCAATCCGAGGTTTCTAACAGGCAAAGGAAACAACCTCAGGAGAGGCATGAGGGGCACCCAGGCTCTCACCACCATCCCACCAATTCAAGCAGTGTATGTTCAGAGCATGGCAGGGCCATTCTACTGAGCAGCCTCAGCTCCCCAGTCAGGGGGAAAGGCCAGGCTCTGCCCCTTGCAGTGGGAATATTGCTCTGCTGAGCTTCTGGATCCAATTTCAGCTCACCTTGGCTTGGAAGCCAGCAGACCCCACTCCCTTGGGCTAGGATCCATAAGCAGCAGGATTTATGCCACTTTCAGGAATGTCCCTATTGTATCACTGGACAGAACAAGGCCCACGAGAGGAGTCCAACTGGGGCACAGAGAAAAGCACCACAAAGGCACTAAAAGGAGTGTCAGGAGGTTATTTAGATTATTCTGCCAGCTGTCACAGAATTGCAAGAAAAATATTCTTTATTTGTGAGTTACTGCACATCCTTTGGCACAGTATGGGTTAAAAACTCCTTTTTGTATTCAAAAAGGTCCTGATCACCAAGTCTTACCCTGGGTAGGCACAGCCTCAGCCTTTTGGCTGCTTCTAGTTGAAACAGGAGCACCCAGCACCCCCAAAAAGGCCACTCCAGCTCACACATCTGACCAAAGCTTCACATGTGCTCCCATGGCTGTGGCTTTTCACTAGGGAAAGTCAGGCAGGATCCAAATGTGTTCAGGTGCCAGGTGAACCCTCCTGCCTTTCCCTGAGCATCAGCTGTAAGGCTGCCAATATGACCCCAAATCCCACTGCCCAGCAGTTTCAGTGTCACTTCCTGGGAATGACTTACTTGATCTGATCCAACAGGACTCCAGCATCTGTGGTGATGGCCTGAGCCTCTCTGAGCTGGCACTGGATGGCATTCCAGGTCTCATCCCTCTCCATCAAACAGCTCTCAGCCACTGCACGCAGCTTCTGCTCCTGGCACACCTGGCCCTTCATCACCTGCACCTCTTCACACCTCTGCAGCAGAGCACACTAGGGATCAGCCTGGGAGCACTGAACATCTCTTGAGTCCCTGGTATTTTAATGCCTCAGGCAGCCAGAATGTTCCTTTCTAGTGGGAAAGGAAGCTGAATGAAGCTTATACACTGAGTACAGGTTCTCTCCAGACTAAGCCCAGCCCCACAGCTACAATTCCTCCCCCCCTCTGTTTACAAAGTTACTTATGAGTCCAAATTTCCCAAAACAACACAAGTCTGTTCACTGATGGCTGCACAACTTCACCATAAAGACGACACAGCTGGGAAAGAGTGGGGATTTGATTCCTGCCCCTGGCTCCTATAGTTCCTATAGCTGGATGGGAAACAGACACAAAGGAGCACCAAGGATAAGGAGAGGATGAGTTGTACTTGTGCTCTTTGTATACCAAGTGTGTCCACTCTAAGCTGTGGCTTGAGGTGAAGGAAAAACCATCAGAGGCACAACAAAACCACAGCACTGATGGCTTCCTACAGGGCACAGGGCCTTGAGGAGCTGGCAGCAGCCTCACCTTGTGCAGCTGGATGGCCAATTCCTGCATCTCCGCCTCCAGCCGATCGGCGTAGGCCAACTCCAGCGCGTCGCTGGGCGGGCGGGCGCTGCTGTGCCAGCGCGCGATGGCCGAGGTCATCTTCCTCTTGGGGCCAAACAGCCTGGGGGATGGAACCAACACGGGTCAAGCCTTGCACCACTTGTGCCTGAGAACAACAGGATGCCATGAGCATCCCTGCAGTGTCCTGGTCTCTCCAAGGTACCTCCAGAAGCAGGAGCATGTTACAGCCGAGGACACGGGGACATCAAATTGTGTGGGAGGCAGCCAGAAGACAGCAGCTCTCCCCAGCTAAACCTTCCTGACCAGGCTGGACATTGTTTGTAGGGGAAAGCTGGGACAGACAGGACAGACACTCACGTGATGCCTATTTCCTTCAGGTCACTCTCTGTCAGGGTCAGGAAGATCCGGAGGTCCACGTCTTGCTCCTCAAACACCTGCAGGTACTTCAGGCACCCAATCTCCTCAAGGAACGTTGCCAGGTCCTGCAGCCCAGACAAAACAAACTTATTTACACCCTCTCAACAAAAGCATCACCATTCCTCCTAATCATAAATATTTGCTTCCTCATGCTGTTGTAGCACCTTTCTGGGTTCCAGCAGCAACCACAACTTCCTGTGGTTCCCTGCCCTTCTCCACAGTCACACACCAGGCCTGGCCTCTGCTGCAGCCATGCCTCTTCTAACAAGTGGAGCAAAATAACACAGAATCAGCTACCCCAGCCCACCCCACTGCCAGGTTTGATAGCCCACCCACAGGCCTGAAGGATCTAGGAAACCCCTCCCAGCAACAGTAACATCTCAGCAAACAGATCCTCTGCAAGAAATTGCTGTTTCACAAGCATTTAAGTTTGGAATACAAGGTGTTTTGGTAACCATGGAAAGCCTCTCACACCTGGCACAGTGACAGAGCGTGCAGGACAAGTCTGTGGTTACCTGGGGCCCTGTGTAGGCCGGGGGCTCAGGAAGGACCAGGTGCTGGCAGCAGCCCCCAGCCTTCCCCAGGCACTGGCTCCACTGGCTGTCACTGTTGCTGTAGCGGGTCTTGCCCTTAAAGCTCTTGGCTTGTTTCCGACTCGGGGGGCTGTTGGTGTGGTCAGAGTCCTGAAAAAGAAAAAACCACCCACAGAATGGAAAGGATGATTTTGCAGAGATGTCAGGATCAGGGGGGGCTAACAAGTGCAGGCTCCTCCGAGACCTAAAGGCCCTTTTGTACTGCAGCCCCAGAGCTGCCTTGACCCATGTGAGCTGTGAGTAACCTCCAACCTCTTCCCCTCCTTAGTTTTCCTGTCCCTAGAAGAGCCTTTCCTCACCCAGCCTGGCCCTACAGGCTCTCATGGGAGTAGAGTCTCTCAGGGGTAAAAGCACTGCCCAAGCTGAAGGAAAAGAAAAGAAAATCCACCTCATTGCTTTCCAAGGAGCCTTCACTGCTGACTCCTGGGATTCTAATTAGGCATTCACTGCTGCTGCTGCTGCTGCTCCTGATGGTACCCAAGCTGTTGCTGGACAAAGCACTATCCTCTGGAAAGGAACAGGAAAAAATATTGAAGTACAACTTTGTTACATTCTGGTTTTGTTAGACAATTACTAGCAAAACCTCCAGGAGGTGTAAAGAAAGGAGAGATTCAGAGCAAGGCTTCATGTGCAGCACTCAGGATACAAGATGACCCGGAGGTGGAGATTTCATATTCTTTCCCCAAGTCTGTCTGCCACCAGAGACACTTCTGGAAACAGCCATGCTCTGTCTTCTTCCCACTCTCCTTCAGACTATTTGTACTAACTGATGAAATTACCACACTGAGCTTTATCTTCTGTACCTAAACCATCCCAGCCTTCCCTCAGGAGAGGCATTCCAATCTCAGCATCTTAGTGGGAAAGGAAGCCAAGGCCTGGACTCACACCCAGGTGTACACTGCAAGCTGGACCATTTCTGAGACAGCGACTTACCCCTGCTGCTGCTGCTGTCCACATCCAGCTCATTGATTGGGGAGGTGACGTCCCTGTGCCGGATGACACCTGGCACACAGCTGCCATCATTGCTGAAGGTGACGTAGCCCTGAGGGGGCACCTGCTCTGTGTGCAACAGCAAGGGAAACAGAGGTTAGGATGCAAGTTAATCAGGGAGGCTGCAGCAGAAAATGTCACTACTTCTGGATCTGAAAATAACCAAAATGAGAGACTGGACTTGCAACTGACAAGTTTCATTCTAAAAATCACAGACAGCACCTGAGAAATGCAAGTTTCTGCAGTTCCCTCACATGACCCCACAGCACATGAGCTTAATTTACATGCTTACATTGAAGGAAAGTCAGAGAAAACACTTTAAAGCAGACATGTAACTTAAACAGCAGCTTCCAGCACTCCTCTCCTTGATATAACAAATTATGAAAGGGGAGAAACAGCTGCTTAGGAGAGCAGCCCTGCACACCCTGCAGAGCCAACACCCCCTGCAGCTGTGCTAAAATACCAGGAGAATCCCACTGGCATTTAAGAAGCTGACAGCATCATTCCAATACAGCCTGGGGGATAACACAGACTTATGTTTAAGAGAATGAACTGAGCTTTGAACATGCTTTCAAGTCCATAATCTTGGTTATTCCAGGCAACCAGTCTGAGAAATACCTGTGTCAAGACAGCAAAACAAATGTCCTAGCACTGCATCTAGGATGTCTAACTGGGATCATCTTTTTCTTGGTCTACTGGAAAGGTTTTGCAATTTCATTTTTAGAAGCATTTCAAGCATCAGGGAAGGCAAAACTCACAAGTTCACTCTTATGATCAATGATTTCTTGGCCGCTGTGAGCACCTCCCTGTCATCAGCTTCAGAAGGGGTCTCAAACTTTTAAGCCTGCCTAAAAAGGGAAACCGAACTGTTCTCAAGAGTCAGGGGAACAGTAGTTGAGATGAGAGCAGAAAAGTATCCCACTCATCAATATTCAGCCTTGACAAAAGAGTTCAGAGGGTTTTCTTTCTAACCCAGACACTGGATAGTGAACACCTTCATACAAAGCTATCTTTGTTCTGTACAAACCACACACGAATCCCAACAAATTAAAAATGGATAGCAGGAACAGCTGCAGTGCATTTGAGGTCTCAGGGGACTGTCCCTCAGGCTCCCAACTCTCCTCACCATAGCAAGACTGCTTCCTTCCACCAAGGCCAATTGCTGTGATCTTGGCCAAGGCCTGGGGCCCCTCATGGATGCTAGGACCCTTGGTCCTCCGAGCAGGTCTCTGTCTCTGGGGAGCAGAATATGATTCATCTGAAGAACTCAGCTCCTCATAGTTGCCTGTAGTTCAAACACAGGTTGTTAGCAGCACAGGAAGTCATTTGCCTGTTTTACTTGCTACAGGTCCTACAAGTGCAGTGGAAAGAAAAAGAGAAATGTTAAAGTGCAAGGGTGAAATAGCTAACCTAGGTCAGAAAGGGCCAGCAGACGAGTTGTTTGATTCATGCCTCTTTCATCCTCAGAAATGCTGCAATTTCCAGGATAGACCAGGTAGCACTACCCTATCTACATAGTATAAGATACTTTCAAACTATCAAACACCTCACTTCAGGTTCCATCTTAAAATGAGCAAGGTCAAACATCTGTTACCTGGACCTCTGCAGAAGACCTTGGGCACTGGGGCTGCATGCAAATCTATCAGCCCCACAATCTTGGTGTGGCCATACTTCATGGCCAGGGTCCGTGCTGTGGCTCCAGTGTTATCTCTGACATCTGCCTTCACTCCCTGCAGAAAAAATACCTGGTTAAATGCAGGGGGCAGTGTAAAAAAAAAAAAGTATATAAAAAAACCCCAAAGTTGTCTTAGCTCCTATATCAGCAATACAGGCTCACCTTTGACAGACAGTTCAAGCTGCACTAATACCCTGAATGCCTTTCTACTTATCTCCAGTCTCTCCAATTCCTGAATGCCAAATAGCCCAGGGCTCTTGTGCATTGCCACTGGGAACAGGTTTGTTTGATCTGAAGTGTTTTGCATTGCTGCCTCCTTCTGGCAGTAAGGTGGACCAGCCAAAGGGGATTGAAACCAAACTAGGTAAGAAGCCCTGCATGCTCACGAGCTTTTGGATGCAGATGTCCAGTAGCCTGAGCATGCAAGCCTACAAACACAATAGAAAAATTACAGCTTCAGTTGTTTTCTAATTCAGTCATTATTCAGTTATACCCGGACAGTCAGACCTCACTCCTATTCCTGCAGGGCCAGTGTAAAATCATTGTACCAGCCTGCAGAAAGCAGATACTCTGAAAACAGTCCTGAAAGTCTGGGACTTCAGAGGTGACTGTCATCAAGGAGCAAACATAACACTTTCAGAAAAAAGCATGGTGTCAAATTTGTGGTAGTTCCTCTGAGGGCTGGAACCAGACTTTCATCTACACAGAGAACTGTCAGGACACTTACATGATTGAGAAGGTACTGAACAATTATCTCATGGCCAGAAGCAGCTGCTTCCATCAGAGGTGTGTATCCATACACTGGCTCCCTGGGGAGAGAACACACACACGGACAGGTATAACCACAGCTGAAGTTCTGCCATTCCCTAACAGGGCATTTCCAACCCCTCAACCTTGGCTGATCACAGACTCCATGATGTACTGGCTGTCCTGTTGTAGAATTAATTCCCTGTAGAGATTCAGTGTTCCTAAACTGGCTGCACAGCGACAGATTACTCTTCCAGCTGCAGACCTGCCTTTAAGAGCCCAAATCACTTTTGCAGGAGCTAATAAAGGAAGAACCTCTTGTTGCCCTCAGACAATTCCATGTACATAAATATGTGGTAGTCCCCAAGGCATGGGAACGCAGAGCACACTTCAAAAACCAACCTGAACTCTGAGTATATAAAAAAATCAATAAAAAAGACTTATGAAGTGGACTTGAGTTCAGAAGGTGTCAGTGTTTAGCTGATAATTAAACAAGCAGTAAATCTAATTTCCCTTCATCTTAGTTTAATAAACAGTGGCAGCAAGGGCAGACTTCAATTCAGTTTGCAGGTCACCTGTCCCTGTATTAGCTGTGCCACATTCTGAGGTACAGGGGGAAGACAAAAGCAGGTCTCTGGTGGAGTATGTTCACCTGCCACCTGTTGCTTTCATACTGAATGACAAATGACAATGAAATGACAATGAAATTAATGCCAGCCAGGGTTCTATGTACATGGAACTCTAATTGCAGTTCTGTTATATCTGAGGCCTGCCTTTTACAGCTTTCCCAAAACCCTGAGATTTTAAGGATTCCCACATGAAATGGCAGATTCCTCCTCACTTGCAGTTGGCATTTGCACCATTCTCCAGTAAGAACTTGACCATCTGCTGGTGCCCGGCGCTGGTGCAGTGGAACAAAGCAGTCCAGCCATGGATGTCCTTCATCTCCAGCTCTGCCCCTTGCTACAAGAGAATAAACAATATTCCTTACTGCATTTGCTCTGCTTTCAGCCACTGCCCCTTTATGCTGGGACACCAGGAATTTAAATTAAATTCTACCACAAAGCGGACCTCGGAACAGAACACAAAGTGGCAGCTTGTGGATAATCCCACCCTGAGCATTTAAACCACGAGCTGTGGCTTTACCTGTGTTTTATGGGATACACACCTGTAGAAGGAAGTAAGCAACACTCTCATTGCCACAGCTGGAGGCCAGCATGAGGGGAGTCTGGCCTTCTGGGGTGGGGATGTTCACGTTCACTCCTGCTTCCAGCAGCAAGTGCACGATGTTGTCGTGGCCAATGTAGGAAGCGTACATGAGCGGGGTCCAGCCCCCACAGTTCCTCTGGTTCAAATCCAGGTCCCCACTAAGGAACAGAGGAAAGAAGTCACATGAAATACTGTGCTGGAGTTGTGGACCACAGCTGGCTTCCGCAGACTCTTGTTATCATGTAGCACTGAAGCCTGCATGGGAATTTCTACCAGCCCCAGCACAACCTCCCCCAGATTGCAGACTCACAGAATGCTTTGGGATAGAAGGGACGTTAAAGACCACCTCATTCCACCCCCTGCCATGGGGGGGACACACCTCCTACTAAAACACTAAGGAGGTCATTTTTATCAGCAGATTTGCCCCCGGAAACTTTGTGCCAAGAACCCTTTGGGGGTCCCAGCGACGTGTCCCTGCTGCCCCGACCAGTGTGGCAGCGGTGACAAGCACAGCTGCAGCAGGTGGCACCCAGCCGTGCCCCGCCCAGCCCCTCTCACCGCTGGATGCACTCCTGCACCACTTGGTAGTGCCCGACGGAGGAGGCCGTGTGCAGGTCCAGAGGCACGTCCAGCTCCTCCCGGCACAGCACGGGCCCCACGCCGTGCCACATGGAGAGGCTGCGGCTCAGCAGCTCCGACTCGCTGGCCTCGTCGCTCAGCTCCGACATCCTGCCCTGAGGAGCCAAAGCAGAGCACAGCACTCAGCTGCTGATACCTGTTTTCAGTACAATTACAGCTCCAAGCTGCCACAGGCTTGGAAGGTGAGGCCAGCTCAGATGTGTGAGGTTTCAAATTCTTACCACAAATTTGACTGACTTCTCAGTCTGAAGCAGTAACTGTTGCTGAGAAGATTTTGCTGGAAGTTCTCTCTTGCTGTAGAGAACTCTGGGATTCCAGTACACTGGAAAAATAAAAGGTAATAATGTTAAACCCCACATCTTTCAAATCTCCTTTTAAGACTGCAGAAGCAGGGGCTTTATTTCCTCCCTGACTAATCCAAACATGCCTAAGGCAGCTTTGAATAGCCTCGGCAAGAGAAGACTAAACATCTATTTAAGACCTGAAGGTAGGCTTAGTGTTTTACAAAAGGATGTAATTCTTGCTCTGCATGTTTTATAATGCGGGGAGAGAATTAAGAATTCATGTCTCAGACATTCCTGGTCTTGTCCATCTGTCTTGCATTACCGGATGGTCCTGATTAAATCAGGACACAGTCATTAATAATGACAACTGCCCACTGTTCCCAAAACCACTCTGTCACCTGAAGAGGGTGCACCCTCCACTGTCATCAGGTTGTAAGCAGATTGTTTCTACCATTTATTGTTTCAGCCCTTCAGAAGTAGCCCTATCTCAGGGAATCCTGGAAAATGCTGAAACACTGGGAGCAGCAGCACACCTGCCCATTCATTATCCAAGCACACCCCCCCCTGCAGACACAACTTAATTACACAGCTTCTCCAGCTCCAGGACCGCCTGAAAGGTTTATCCCAGCCCCAGCCTTAGGGAGCAACTGCAGACTAATCATTTGAACCTCTCACAGGAGAGTGTTCTTGTCTGGCACTCCATGAAGAGCTGTTCAGCACAGCTGCATCCAGCAGCTGAGGGCTTCAGCTGCAGCTCCAGGACACAGAATCCCAGAGTGGTTCAGGTTGCACGGGACCACTGGGGGTCATCTCCCCCCACCTCCCTGCTTAAGCAGGGTTCTCTGAGCACTTTACACAGGGCTGTGTCCAGGTGGGCTCTGAACACCTCCAGGGAAGGAGATCCACAGCCTCTCTGGCAGCTTGTTCCAGGCAATCCCAGGGGAATTGCTTCCCCCTCCCTGCAGTCTCACTGCCCACCATGCAGCACTCCTGGGGTTTGCCTGGTCCCTCTAAATAAACTAAGCCAACATAAAGTCGTTCTTCCTGGTAACTTCTTGCCAGTTTAGTTCCTTGGATTCATTCTGGGGTCAGGCAAATGCCAAACGTGGCACTGGTGAGGAATAAGAGAGCAAGAAGGTTTTTCAGCAGCAGCTGCTTCTCAGAATCCCTCAGCTGTAGCATTTTAAGACCATACTCCTGTTTTCTGAGCAACTGGGAGTCTTTGCCTTGCAAGCACCTTTCTTATACAATAAGAAAACACCTTTCATTACTACCTCTTCACTCCCCACCTGGATCCTTTCTCTCCCACCCTCCTTTTCTTCCCCTCCTTCATTCTCAGCTTGTTAAGACTACAAAAGCACCATCTATTCTATTCCACCAGCTGGTAGGAGCCTCAGACAAGAACATACAGGGACAAGGGAAGGGCCTGAACTCCTGACAATCAAAACACAAGGAGAGCTAAGTGGATTGAAGTGGATCATAAAGGGGAAAGTAGGAGTTCCTCACTAAAACAGATTAAAGCAGCCCCAGGGAGGCCAAAAGGCAGTGAAAGGAGGTAGAATCCAGGGCAGTTTGTAGAAGAACATTTAGGTGCAAGTCTAGCTCATTGTTCTCTACCCTCCTTGTTAATTTGGTACATTAATTATAAAGCACTCAGGTGTTTGGTCTTGGTCAGAATCAGCCACTCTCAGGTACAAGTCACCAATGCAGCCTTGGTGAGGTGATCCACAGTCAGCAGGGCAATAAGGACAGGACAGAACATCCGGGACCTTCAGCCTCCTACACCTCCCCTGTGCTCTGCCTACAGATTTGCTTTTTACTTTTTGAAGTTCTGAGATTTCCCCTCACACTGAACTTCAGCAGGTTGTCAGCTCTGCAAGCACCTGAGGACAGCTGCTCACAATCTCCAGGACAAGAGTGATCAGAACCCTCAGGACTGAAATTAAAAGACCTGAATGAAACAAAATCAGAGTTGTCTGGTGCAAAGAGGAGCCTGGAGGGGCCACGTGACACGAGCACCCAATACATAATAATCCATCGTATCACAGAATACCAGGATGGTTTGGGTTGGAAGGGACCTCAAAGCCCATCCTGTCCCACCACCGGCCATGGCAGGGACATCTTCCACTATCCCAGGTTCTCCAAGTCCCATCCAACCTGGCCTTGGACACTGCCAGGGATCCAGGGGCAGCACAACAGAACCTAAGAAGCCCAAGTCATTGCACAGAACATTTTAGATAAAGCCCACAAAAATCCCTGTAAAAGTAAACATGAGAGTACTGAGGGACACTGGGTTACTAAGAGTAAGTTTGACAAAGACTCCTGAACAGTCACAGGCTGTTCCCCTGCTTTGGGACAGTGACAAGTTCACATTTGTTAGAGGCCTCCCTGAGCTCTGCTGTCCTGCTTTCAGCTGGGATAGAGTTCATTGTCTTCCCAGCAGCTGGCACAGGCTGCTTTTGGATTTAGGATGAGAAGAATGCTGATAACACACTGATGCTTTGGTTGCTGCTATCCAGTGCTTACCCTAAATCAAGGACTTTGCAGCTTCCCATGCTCTGCTAGCAAGGAGGTGCCCAAGAAGCCAGGGGGGAGCTGACCCAAACTGACCAGAGGGATATTCCATTGCACAGAGTATGGAATTCATATACTCCCAGCATATGAACTGGGGAGCATGGCTGGGAGGTGCCAATCATAGCTTGGACATGGGATGGGAATCAGCAGGTGCTGAGCAGCCATGTTGCTTTTGAGTTTCTTTTGGGTTTATTTTCTCATGATAATTATTATCATTACATTTCACTTCAATAATTAAATTGTTCTTACCTCAGCCATGAGGTTTTCTACTTTGTTTTCTGATTCTCCTCCCCATCCCACTGGGATGGAGCAGGGAATAGCAGCAGCCTGGTAACCAGCTGGGGTCAAGCCATGACACCAGTGAGACTGCTGTTATTATTATTAGTACTAAATTTAATCCATCAGCACTCAACTATTCATCAGGGTCAGAGCTCTACAGTACTGGGGCACAGAGCAGGCAGCAAACCCCACACTGCCCTGGATTTGGAGTTTGCTATTTGAGCAAATCAGAAGGCAGAGAAAAAAACAAACTTAATATGAAAACTGATGCAAAAAGCACCTTAGAGCCACACTGCAATAAATGGGAGGTGATTTGAGAAGCAACCAGTCCCTACCACAGAACAAATGCAACACTGCCTGTTAGCCACCCTCAGCAGGCACTGCTCAGCTCCAGGCTCTGCTCAAGTCACTCTCTCACATCCCCTCCCACAAGCACAGGTGACATCCACATGTGTCCTTCTGTCCCAAAATAGGGACACCCAAGGCACCACAAGTGTGGAGGCTGCTGGAGGTTCCAACTGAGCCAGCAAACTGACAAGAGAGAGTCACGGAATATCCTGAGTGGGGAGGGACCCCCAGGGATCATCCAGCCCAAGCCCTGGCCCTGCACAGACCCCCCAACAACCCCACCCTGTGCCTGGCATTGTCCAAGCACTCCTGGAGCTCTGGCAGCCTCGGGCTGTGCCCATTCCCTGGGGAGCCTGGGCAGTGCCCAGCACCCTCTGGGGGAAGAACTTTTCCCAAACTCCAGCCTGACCCTGCCCTGGCCCAGCTCCAGCCATTCCCTGTCCCAGAGATTGGAGCTGCCCTCGGGAGGAGCTGCAGCCCCCCCTGAGCTCTGCCCTCAGTGTCCTCCTCCAGCAGAGCAATCCAAGTGCCCTCAGCTGCTCCTCAGCCCCTTCCTGTGCCCATGTCCCTCCTCTGGACACTCCAACAGCTTTAGATCCTTCTGATGTTGTGGTTGCCCCCAGGACTCCAGGTGAGGCCCCACCAGGGCCGAGCAGAGCAGGAACACACTCCCCTTCTGCTCCTGACTTTGCTCTATTTCCACTAAACCAGCAGCAACTTATCAGAGACACTAAAAGAAGCCTCCTTACATCCCTTTTTAGGTCAATTGTTACCAGCTCAGCCACAACAGGAACCAGAACATCTCATTTTTGCAGTGTATCATCTGCTGACTGACCCAGCTAGTGCAAATCACAGCTGCAGGAACCACACCAGCTTCCTGAGGTGGGTGAGAGAAAACATTCCTGGATCCACAACACTCGAGTTCAATCCTAACCACATCTGTTGAAAACACACAAAATACACCAAGCTCTTCATCTTTTAATGCTTGGACTCAATCACCTTAAAGGTCCTTTCCTCAGCTTAAGTGAGGAAAGGACCTCACTTAAGCTGAGTGATTCTACCACGAGCCTGTCACTCTCAGGCACATTAAAGCACATCAAACAATCTCAGAAAAACGAGGTAAGAGGCACAAAAGCACTTGAGCAGCCACACTAGGGAGCACACCGCCCCTGCCAGGGGCTGTGCCCGCCAAGGCAGCCGGACCCGGCACCCGCAGGGCTCGGCCCGGGCTCGCTCCGGTCACACAACAACGTACCTGAGGCGAACCCAGCGGCTGGAGCCGCCACAGCGGCCGCCACGCGGCTGTTAGCGAACATCTCACAGCGAAACGGCTCCGGGGCCGTTATCCCCACACCTGCCTCCCTCGCGGCCCTGCTAGCAGCGCGGCCTCAGCATCGCAGACTTCAGCGAGCGGGGAGGAACCGCTGCGGCCGCGGGCACACCGAGGACGGGGAGTGCCCGGGGCCGGCCCCAGAGGTGAGTGCTGCTGCTCGCCGCCGCGCTGTCCCGCCCCAGCCCCGCCGCTCCCTCACCTGCGCCCCGGTGAGCGCCGCCGCCGGAACTAGTCTCGCCCGCGCAAGGCGTGCCGGGAGCGCCCCCGCCCTCACGGGCTGCGGACTACAACACCCAAGAGCACCCGCGGCGCCGGGCCAATGGGAGGAGCCCGTTTGAGGGGCGAGGCGAAGCACAGCCAATGGGGTTGGGGCTGGCTGCGGACGGTTGTAGCGCACAGCCCCCGAGGACGCGGCCCCGCAGCGCTGTCCCCGGCCCTGCGCTCGTCCCGGTGCCGCCGGTTCGCTGTGCCCGCGGTCCGGCCCGGCCCGGCGCTGAGCGGGGCGGTGGGCGCCGTGAGTGAGGGCAGGGGAGCGGGGCGGGGCCGGGAGCGGGAGCCGCGTTGCCATGGGGACGGTGCGCGTGCGCCCGCGGCCGCCATTGCGGGGCTGTGAGCGGGGTCCCTGAGGCGAGCCCCGTCCCTGCCCCGGGGCTGTGCGGGCTCAGCCCCGAGGCCACGCTCTGCTCCCACCATTGCGGCTATCCTCACCGCTTCTCCTTCACAGCAAACGTCAGTTCTGGTGGCAAGGAGAAGCTCAGGATTTCAAGTCTCAGAGCCATGGAGTCGTTAAGGCTGGAAAAGACCTCCAAGATCACCAAGTCCAGCGTTCCACCTGCCACCTCCGTGCCCAGGCTCTCCAGAAAGTGCCTCTTGTGCTCCTGCGAAGTGTTTGTTTTGGACACAGAGCACTGTTTGCTTCCATAGAGAATGCTGCATTAGCTGACTGACAAGTCAGATCCAGTGTCCATCCATAACCTTGGGATATTTATCTCAGAATTTGGCACAGAGAGCCATCCTAGGCAGTTTGTTTTATCCCCATGGGCTCTCTGACCCTTGGCAAGCTCTGCTCAGTGTCAGAGCCCAGTGCTCCAGCCATGAGGATTTCCTTCTTTCTTATTTAAGTGAAATTCAGGGATTGTCTCATACCAACAAAACCACCATAGATGAGGCCTGTAAAGTATCTACAAAGGCAATTTGCAAGTTATAAACTTCCCAGGGAGAGAGTTGAGTTTAACTTCATGTTCTGAGAAGTGTTCCTGGCCAATGCAGATAACACTGTCAGTGTGATCCCTTGAACAGTGATTTCAGTCGTGAACAACACTTAAAATGATAAACATGTGATAAAACAATCACATTGTTCCTTCAGTGATGAACATAAATCCATGGAATCACAGAATGGTTTGGGTTGGAATAATGAGCACATGTAAGAAACACAAAGTCACTAACCTCCTTGTGGGTCTCTTCCACCTCTGCATATTCTGTGAAACCTCTGAACCAGAAATAATTTCCTCTCATGTTTGACTGCCCAGAAAACCATGTGATTGTAGCATAAAATATAAAGTTTTTCTGTGAGGGTGAATGATCTGACCTCTTAGCTCAGCTGCAGTTCCTACTGTGCTGTCTCAACTTCTCATGGACATCAAGGAACAGGAGGAAAGAATCCACTTTAGAAACACTTTGAGAGGTCAAAATCCATGAATGTGCCTATTCTTAACTATTTTTTAAAAATAAAAATCCAGTGAAAACAAAAGTAAACATGAATCACATGGAAGGCTCTCTGCCTAGGGCAGGTGGGTAGAACGAGAGTCTTTGAGCTCCATTCCAACCCAAACCATTATGAGATTCTATGACTTTGTGACCATTTTAGCTATCCATTAGGTAGTGGGGAGGGGAATATGAGGGAAATTGGGAAGAGGAGACAATCCAGCTGAGAGCAGGGGTGTCAGCCTGCCTTTGCTCTGTTCCTGTCCCATCCCTGCAGGCAGAACATGGCAACAAGCTTGGAGAGGACACAGTTACAGCACTCTGGCTAAGAATCCCAAAAAATTCTTTATAAATGAGAGGCTAAACTGCCCTGGGGTGTATGTGGTGAGTAGGGAAGAAAGCTCTCAGCCCTTTCTGAACTCAGGTGGAAAGGAATAGCTCCAAAAATGCAGATTTTAACATTCCCTGCTGGGAGTGCTGGGAATTCCTCTGCCCTGACCACACACACTTTGTCCTTGTTTTCAGCTGATGTTATCTCATGTTTGGAGAGGTGTCCTTAGGCTCATCTTTCCTTTGCTTGAAGGGAAGCTGTCCCAATGGCCTCAGAAGCACGAAGTGAGGATGCAGAACATGCAGCTGAGCCTCCTGCAGCTCCTGTGCAGGGGGACAGGACATTCCAGTGGGGAGCCATCCTTGCTGCAGTGAAAGAGCAGCTCCCATCCCTGGACTCTGACTCCTCCACAGTAAGCACTGAAATTCTGCCTTTCTTCCCTCTGGATCATGGAAAAAAAAAAACAAAAACAAAAACAAAAACAAACCTCTCAAAAGCAAGAGCGGGTGACTTTATCAGGCATTTTGGGGTGGCTGGTGTGGTATCCTGGGTGGGCTGCATGTCCTGACTATAGGACACTGTGTTAATCCACAGCCTTCTGGATTATCCTTAATTACCAGAGTGTAATTGCCACCTCCTCTCCCTGTATTCTTTGGATTCTGCCCCACCTGCAGAGCTGCCTCCAGCCCTGGGGCCCAGCACAGACTGGGAGCTGCTGGGGCAAATCCAGAGGAGGCTCCAGGATGATCAGAGGGATGGAGCCAGGCTGAGACAGCTGGGATTGTACAGCCTGGAAAAGAGAAGCTTTGGGGTGATCTCATTGTGGCCTTCCAGTGCCTAAAGGGGCTCCAGGAAAAGCTGGAGAGTGACTTGGCACAAGGGATGGAGGGACAGGACACAGGGAATGGCTTCCCACTGCCAGAGGGAATGGGATATTGGGAAGGAATTGTTCCCTGTGAGGGTGGGCAGGCCCTGGCACAGGGTGCCCAGAGCAGCTGTGGCTGCCCCTGGATCCCTGGCAGTGCCCAAGGCCAGGCTGGATGGGGCTTGGAGCAGCCTGGGACAGTGGAAGGTGTCCCTGCCCATGGTGGGAATGGATGGGCTTTGAGGTCCCTTCCCAACCCAAACCATCCTGATATTCCAGGATTTGATGGATTATTATGTACTTGAGGCTGGTTCTCCACAAGGCATGTTGCTTTTTTATGCTTTTTACCTGCCAAAGAAGCATAATTGCATAAACCTTTTCATTTGAGGTGTGAGACTGAGAGGTGTGTGCAGTGTTCTTCACTGGTACAGGTTTTTCTCTTGCTGGGTCTGGGCCAGGCTGTTCTTGGCTGCTGAAATCTCTGTTCACAGGACAGCATTGCTCTGGTGCTGCTCTCTAGTCCAAGATGATCTGGCATCCACTTTTCTGAGGGGATAATGTGTCTCAAGATTTGATTATTCATGGCATTTTGTCCAGATCACAACATTGTGTTAATTTTCAAACATGTATAAACTTGAAGAACATTTTGAACACACAAAGGATGTATTTTATCCCAATTTAGTGTAGCCATTAATGGTACAGGGGGAGATTGTGAGATGTGAAAGAGCCAGAAAGGCCTCCAGTGGGTATTCATTATTTATAATGTTCATTTATTATTTATTATTCATTATTTATTATTTATTATTTATTATTTATCGATGATCCAAAGCAGTGTGATCTGCTGGATAAAGTGTTGATAGGGATTCCATGACTTGGATTCTGCACTTGGATCTCTCACTGTCATGCTGCACAAGCCACATTCCCTCACATTCATTCTCAGCTCCCTCTACCTACACTGTTTCAATTATTTAGAACAACCCTTGTGTGTTAACATGTGTCTCTGTAGTACAGATGAAGGCCCAACACTGAAATTATTTGTAGGTTTTCTTGTTCAGTAAATTAAACCAGGCTAAGCCAGAGGAGCAGCTCCAGATTTTGGTGCCAAACACCATTGAATAACCCCAAATCATGCTGAACATTTTTTTCACTCTTTACAATCCCTGAATTCTCTGTTTCTATCCCACATGGAAAAGATTTCCTGCAGAAGGAACTGAGGCAATCTGTCTGGCACTTCATTTGCATTCAAAAGATCTGGTTGTGTAATCCCTGTCCTGCTGAGGCTGCAGTTCCAGGGCTGCACCTTTGTCCGAGGAATTTCCACGTGGGAAAGATCCATTTGTGCATCCAGGAGCTGTCATCTGAACGTGCCCTGCTCCCACCTCCAAAAATGGCACTCACAAATGTGTTTTATGCCCTGAAGCCCTTTCATTACCCTGATATGCAATTTATTAAGAGGAATGTTCTGTTGCAGTTGGTTTTGTGTTAATGACACCAGAGAGGATTCTCTGCAGTGTGAATTCCCAAAAATGCACACTTGCAAAACAAAGGGACAAGCAGGAAAGCTGTGTCCTGACTGCTGAGGAGGTGCTTAATCTCCTTTTGGTGTCCATGCATAAGGATTCATCTCCAGTGCATATCTGATGTTTAAAAAAGGGATTTTCAGAGCTATCTAAATGCTGCCCAACCAAACACAGATGCTGTTTGCATTCTGAACAGGAATCAGGCTCCTGAGGGCAGTGAAAAGCCTTCATGGCCCTGCCTGGCCTCTCTTGGGGCTCCAACAGCTCTATTTAAGCTCACCTCTGGCCCTTCACTCCTCTCAGAGCTATGTTAGGGGAATTTTGGTTTTTAGTTATGGTCCTGCCTGAGCCAGACTTTCACCTGTGAATTGGCTTTCAGCGTTGATCTCTGACCAGCCTCATCACTCCCATATTGCCCAAGGATCTGGAGCTGTGCCTCAGCCTGGTTGCTCCCCTGCTCTGTCCTGCTTGTTCCTCTTGGGTGCTGTGGGACTGGGCTTTGCCTGGTGTGGCCTTACATTTCCAGTCCCTGAGAATCCCAGAATTATTTGGGTTGGAGGGATCTTAGAGCTCATTAAGTTCCACTCCTGCCATGGGCAGGGACACCTTCCACCATCCCAGGCTGCTCCAAGCCCCATCCAGCCTGGCCTTGGGCACTTCCAGGGATCCAGGGGCAGCCACAGCTGCTCTGGGCACCCTGTGCCAGGGCCTGCCCACCCTAACAAGGAAGAATGTCTTCCCAATATCCCACCTAACCCTGCTCTCTGGCAGTGGGAAGCCATTCCCCGTTGTCCTGGCACTCCAGGCCCTTGTAAATATTGAGCAGCTCTGCTTCTGCCTCTCTGATGGTGAATGAGGTAGTGCAGAGAATCACTTGGGAGTTAGAGAACTTCCCACACTTTCCATTGCTTTTCTCAGCAGCATGTTTGTCATCACCCTCCAAGGGAATTTGATGTTTTGCATGTTTTTTACATTTGGAGCTTGCTGAAATGTGGGGTTGGTGCCTCTTGGGCTACCACACTGTCTAGTAAAGGTGTGACTGCAAGGAAACCTCTTGTCTCTGCACTTCAAGAGGTGCCAACATGGGAGCTGTCACTGCAAACCAGATATTCCAATATCAGTGAGTATTTCAGTCTCCTGTTTAATTTCTCTGTTTTTTTCTGTTTGCAGTCTGATTGTGAGAGTGATGAGGAGCTTTTCATCTTCCAGCGGGACTTGCCCAACTTAATTCCAGACCTGTCGGAAGAACTGATGATGTTTTCCCTGGAAGACTCCCAGGAGCAGGTTGGGACTGTTGTGTGTGACCTGTCCTGTCACCCCTCTCTTCTGGCTGTCCCCAGTGTGAGCAGCTGCTGATGTCTGACCTATTTGTCTGAACAGGAAAAGCTTAGTCCTCAGTATTTTCTCTTACTAGGAAATAGAACTTTTTTTCTCTTTTTGCAGTGGCCCTTTAAAGTTTTATCTGTTCTTGAGATTTTGGACCTTTTTTGTCCCATCTCTTGGCAGTTTTTATTGTCCCTTTACTGTTTTTCTTTCCCGTGCACTAATTTTTCCTGTGCACTAATTCCTGTGCAATCATTTTATGTGTCCAGAAAATTAATTAGGACAGTGCAGGAAAGAGGAAAAGTATGAAGTTTACTCTTTGAACAGCTTTTCTGGGACAAAATAATCACATTATTCCTTCAGTCAAGATAAATCCATGAAATCACAGTACGGTTTGGGCTGGAATAATGAGCACATGTAAGAAAAAGTAATTTAAAGGATGTTTAGCAGTTCCAGAAATTAAAGTTTTTGGAAAGTAAACAGTCTCACTGTTTTCCATGAGGGATGTGGTGTGGGTTGTTTCCATATGGTATCTGAGTTGGAGCTGTTGCCTTCCAATCACTCTGTTTTGGTTTTCTATCCACTTCCAAAGCCAGGGAGATTGACTTTCTCTATGTTTGTGCTTTCTCTGACTTTCTCTGTGTTTGTGCTTTCTGTACCTGTAGCAGATCCAGGAGACAGAAAGACTTCCATGGGAGATGTGGAATGGAGACCTGGAAAGTTTTAACTTTCAGGAAAAAACAGATGGTGCCCAGATCATTGCAAAAGAAGATGTACAAATTATTAAAGATGAGGCTTCTGAACCTGTCAGCCAGACTGAAGAAATGCCAAGCCAAAAGAGAGCTGTTCTTGAAGAATCTCCCTCAGATTCCACAGATCACCTTGAGGAGAAAGAAATGGACAGGACACAGGCCAAGGAAAGAGTCAACTCCTGGCCTAACACAGCAGTGTCTGTGCAAGAGCTGTCCAGTAAAGAGGAGAGGAAAAAGCTGATAGAGACAAAGATACTCCACAAGATCCTTGTGGAGCCATCCCCAAAGCAGGATGCCAGGCCTCCCTCCCATGGCATCAACAACTGCCTAGGAAGACTTGCAAAGGAGGAAACCTCTTCAGCTGAGCATCTTGGAGAAGTGACCCATTTGTTATTGCAGGCAAGTGGCCCTGAAATAAAGCTTTGGGGGTGCTGCAGGTGGGCTGGGGCACAGTGCAGTGCCTGCATAACCCCACTGCAGCGAGGAGCTGAAGTCCCAGTTCTGACACTCCACAGGGCTCTGTGATACACAAACACCAAAAGCTGTCCCAGAGCTGTCAGTGCAAGTCCAAACCATGGCAAAAGCCATGGATTTGCAGCAAAGTCCATGAACTGTTAGGGAAGCCAATCATAGCATCTCTCCCTGGGAAGGCAAGGAGTTTCTCAGGCCCCAGGCAGAATTGCATTAAAACAGGGAGCTTTCTGGCCTTCCAGTGGGCTGCTGGAGGTGAGGAGGTGTTTAGGGTTGTTCCTGAAGTCCTAAATCTCACCCACCTAAGGCAGGTGGGATGAGCAGCTCAGTGTTAAATGGAACGTGGCTCAGAGTCAGGGGTGGTTTTCTTCAGCACTGAGTTACAGATCTGCCTGTATTGATTTTTAAGTTCATTAGGACTTAATCAGCACAGAACAAGTCCTGATCTTTCTGTTGAAAGCCTTCCACAGGTCAGAGTACAGATGTTTCCCTTCCCCTTTCATGTATTCACAGAAATGAACGTTTTGATGTTAGAGCTGTTCCAGTCCAGGCCAATCATGCAGCTGCTGGCCTGTGAGTTAAATTGTGCTGCATCACTGAAGGACATCTTTTTCAAGTGGGTCTGGATGTAATTCCCAGCTCACCTCATAGAATCCAGTCTCTGTTCATTCAGGAAGCACTACTTGCCTTTCAGAACCTGTTTGATGTCAGTGACTTCAATGAGCTGAAGTTTGGTGCTTTGGGGTGAGTTCTGAGACCAGGCTCAGTGAATTCTCACTTTCATTTGGAAAGGGGTTGTTGCTCCCCAGCTCAGCCAGGCATCTCAGTTTGTGTCAAGTTGCTAAACCTAATATACAGTTTCTTCTTGACTCCTATCAGTTAATTTGATTTTTTTCCCTTAAGTTCCTTTCTGTATTTGCAATGGAATTGAGCAAACCTTCCCTTCTATTTCTTCTGGACCTTCTGAAACTTAAACCAGTACTGTAGTGTTAGAATAGATCTAATCAAGGTTCAGATATGTGTGAAGATTTATTGCTCAGGAAGGAGGGAGAACCTTCTTTCAACAAGAGGGGGAGATGCTGTGGTTTTACAAGGTGAAACTGCTGGGTTTGGAGGCTGCTTCTGTTTTTTTAAAGGCCACGAGTGGTTGTGTTAAAAGCATATTTGTGGCAGTGGTGTCATTGTCACGACTCACAGCCCCCTTCCTTTCAATAAAACTCGTAAGCACTTCTAATTTCTGGTGATGATATTTCACATGGGTGTGGATTCTTTTCAATAAAACTTCAATTTCAAATAATATTGAGAGGGGAAAGCAATGAGTGGTTTAAAAGCATGTGGACTTTGATGGCAGCCTCTTGCACCTGAGTCAGGTGAGTGTGTCCTTAGCCAGGGATTTAGAGCAAGGAAATGGAGGATCCTCTCTTCAGGGTGGGGTGAGCAGCTGTGAGATATCATCTGATACTGACTGTACCCACAGCAATAGGAATTTACCCTGCTCAGAAGTTGGAGTGGGAGGAAAGGGCTCATCTCAAAGAACTGAAGAGCCACAAGTCCTTCTCCTGTGGGTGGCAGTGTGAAGTTCTCACATTATTCAGGATCAGAATGCACATGCTTGGCCTTGTATCTGGCCACTTTTTAATCTGTTCCACTGTCTCCAGTGATTTTTTGAAGTCTTATGAAAAGGGTTCATGATTCTCAGAGAAAGAGCCTCAGCAGAAGTAGCTGAAGCAGCTGGAGAGATGCAATAAATGCATTCCTTTCCTTACAGCACTTCCTCTGGAACTGCTGAAAGCAAGCTGGCACTGAAATTAGGGGTGGTCTTTTGGGAGTCAACTTTCCATCACGTTTCTCTTGTCTTCTTTCAGAATATTGAGAAATGGGATGTAGACAAGGATCTTGAGGAGCTGGATCAGCAGGGAAATAAAACTTGTGCAGAAGTTGCTTTCTTCCCAGCAGATTATGGTAATGTCACTACTTGAAAGTGCATAAGAATAAATAAAACTCAGGTTCCTGTGTTTAAGTTATTCTCTGCAGCATAATTTTGAATGCAGAAATCATAGTGGGTTTTTTAAATGCTTCTAAAACATGTTTAATTAGCTTCCCTCAAGATTTCATCTAGGTTTCTTAGCCTGAAGCCAGTGCTTCACAGCCTGCCATGGGCCAGACAAGCCAGTTACAGTATTATCTTTATCCTTCCCCTGCTGCCAGGCTGTAGGAACAGGAACAGTGTGAACATGGGGAGTATTGGGTGGTTTCATGGCAGAAGACCACAACTGATGATTATTTTGCTGCTCTTCCACAGAGACCTTCAGGAGGAAGTGTGAAGATGAGCTCATGGAAAGGCTGGTAGAGCTGTGTGCCAGGCAGTCCAGGGCAGTGTCCCCTGCCTGTGAGAGGCCATCAGCAAAGCTCTGCTCCTTCCAGGGACAGCAGGACAATAAGTGAGTCCTTTTCTGTCATATATCCCAGCTCATCCTGGCTGCCAGAATGGATACTGGGGAACTCCTGGTCTTCCACAGGGTTTTTTCTCTGTAGCCTTGCAGAAAGCTGATATTGGAGTTGGGATACTCAGTCCTTCATTTCAATTTGATGACAAACACCCTGGCATTCTCCACCAATCTTTGTCTAAACCTTACCAGGCACTTGGGATAAATGGGAAAGGCAGGAAAATTAGGCTAAGCCAATTATCCTGCTCAGATTTTTTTGTCATCTAGGGTACTAATTTCTCTTACTGGTAGCTCAATTGAGCAAAAATACACAGGATGATTTTCTATGGGTATCAGTTGAGATGTCAGTGCTTCTGGGAGGTTTCTGTGTGAAGGAAGAGCATTTTCAGGCTGTTCAGAGGGAGCCACATCAATGGTGGCAGCACAGAGGAAATAATGAGTGAAACAGTGGAGGGGAAGGTGGGAAATGTCCTCATTGCCAGAGCAGGGAGAGCCACTAGGATGATTTGCACTTTGTATGCCTGGGAAGATAAAATGGAATTACCAGAAGAGGCAGAGAGGAAAGGGGAACTTGTTCTTACACTGAGATGTTAAAAGTTGTGATCTCTCTGGTGCCTGCCTCTGTTCTCCAGAACAATTCGGTGGTGTCACATTTTGAGAACTAAATATCCCTCTTCATCCTGCCTGTGATCTGTGCTCCTGGGAGAAGCTGAATCCTTGAATTCTGACAGCAGGCAGAAGTAGAGTTGGAATCTGTGTGGTAGCCAAGCACAAAACTCCTTTCTCAGTCCAGTTTTGATCCTAAGCCACTCTCTGCAGGATTCCTTGGGTGGATAAGGCAGAGGATATGCTGAGATGGTGTTTTCTGTGTGTAGGGATATTGCCTTGCTGTCATCCCCACCAAGTTCTCTGAGGATGGGCAGGATGAGTTTCCAGGGCCTGCCAAAACCTGCAACTGTGTACATAGATTTGAGAGATGCTGAGCCACCAAAGTCAGTGACAGTCCCTGAAGAGGAACAAAGGTAAATCCTGGCTTTATTGGGAGTGAGAAATAAGTAATAAAAAGTGAGAAACTTAAACCTTCTGAATCTCATGCTTGTGAAATGTAACTTTAAAAATATTCTTTCACACCTCTGTCATAAGGAGAAACCTTGTATTTAATAAACATCTACCAGATAATAAACAGGTAAACACTTTGTTCTAGTTGCTTGAATATTTGAATTTTCTTTTTGCTAGAGTAATAGTGTGAAGAACTCTCCATAACACCTGGAGGTCTTCCCTCAAGTATCTCTCCCTTTTTCTTCATTTTCTAAATTTTCATCCTAAAAATAACCAAGAGCCAACATTCAGCTGGAACAGGGTTAATTAATATGGTCTGATTGTTTCACAGTGCAAGTGACAGCTCCTCCTCCTCTGAAGAAGAAGAGACTGTGACAATTCAGGATGAAGCAGAAAGGAGAATGTAAGATTCCTTATCAGCACTGTGTTCCAAGTGATATGATGTTCATTTTTGCTGAAACTAAAATAATTGCCCTAACAATGATCAGAGTGGAAGTTTGTGTACTTAAATATTGCCATTCCTGATCTTCACAGAAAAAAAAAAAAAAAAAAAAAAAAAAAGCCCAGTAATGAAAGTGCTCCAGTGTGGCCCCAGGAGGTCACTCTTTTCCTGTTGCACGGCAAAGCTACCAAAGGTAGAGAGTTGTTGATCCTTGAGGCAATATTTACACTGTCCAGCTCAAAACACAGAACACAGGCAGAGGTGCCCTGGGGGCTGGAAAATGTGAGTTTTTCTCCAGCCCTGTGTGAGTGACACCAGAACTGTGTTTGACAAGACTCAGAACCAAACTTTGGAAATGTTGTAGGGAGTTGACTCAGACAAACCTTCACTTTTAGAAATAATAAAATAGGCTAGAATAGATAGAGATTTAAAGAGAATATTGACTACAGTGTATGGGCAGGGACCCTCCCAATTCTCCCAATTGGAGGGGAAAGGGGAGAGAGTGAGATGGGTGGAATGCTAAAGTGTAAATTCAACATGCAGAGATGCCAGCCTTTTCTTACTAAACTCCTGGATTCATATCCATAGGTTATTAGACATTTGTTTAATGTGAAACAGAGGTGTCAACTTTCAGCATCCTCCTGCACTCATGCTCTGGGTTCCATTTGGAATTCTGCAGCCTGCAAGTTCAAGCCACAGCAGGGCAGGGGACAAGCAGAACATGTGTCTTCCTCTGCCAGCCACCTACATTTCTTTTAATGGTTTGGAAGAAGAGATGATTTGACAAGGAACCCCAACAATGAGCCCAACAATGAGCCACACAAGAAGCCCAAACAATGTAATTTAGAACATCTAACCCAAAACCAGTAAAAGGCAGGGACAAGGGGATACTTGGGAACTCTCCATGGCACTGACACAAGTTCAGCTGTTCCATCAGTGTAAATCTGCAGTGATGGAGAGCAGAGCTTGGATTTTGAGTCACCTTAATGTTGCTGAAGAACATGCACAAATGTAATGCCTGGCAAATGCTGCTGAGTTTTGGTTGTAAATAAAAAATCCTCTTGGTCTCAGTAGGGCAGGATTTTGATCTCATTTGTAAGGTGTCTATCCAGTTTCATTTTTATCTGGAACAAATTATTAAACAGGAATTATTATTCTGTGCATGTAGATTATGTTAGGACAGGACATTCCACTACCACAGTAATGTGCTTGCTGACAGTTTAGCAGTCTCATTCAGAAAATTAAGCCAAACATTCAAAAACTGTAATAATTATTAGAAAAACTTTTCATCTGTGTGTATTTGAACCCCAGCCCCTGTATCCAAAGGGGACAAAAATCTATAGGCTCTGATTTCCATGCCAACCATGCATTTGCTCAGGCCTGTTCTGGTAGGTGTTTCTGTTGTGCCTGAATGCAGAAGAGGTAAATAAATTGTCAGGAAGATGAATTTTGTGTTCTGGCTCTGCTTGTGTCACCTGAGTGTTGGTGCTACTGTCACCCCCAGTTATTGGTCCTGTAGATGCCCAGTCCTTGTTTTGAGCTCTCATTGTATGTGAAGTTCCTCAGAGATTGAGTTTATTCCTATAATGCTTTATCTTGATGAAATCAGGTTTTTATTTCCTTTGCAGGAGGAATTGCTCAGGGAAGAGCCTGTTACTGCAACGACTCCGAGCAGCCCGTAAGGAGGCCTTGGAGCTTCCTCATAAAACGTCTGTTTCAGCTGAGAAACTGCATCCAGAAAGGCTGGAAGACAGACCTTCCTCTCATAAAAGTCAAAACCAATCTTGTAAAGTGAGGCAAGAGACAAATGAGGTGGTTCCCAGGAAACTGATGAGATTGGAACCAGGCAAGGAAAGTCCCCCCTTTTCAAGCTGTGGGGGCAACGGAGCTGACACAGAGAAAGAGAACAAAATGGAAGCTGAGAAGATTCAAAATACAGTAAATGCTCCAGAGTGTCCTCTAATTACAGCAGAACTGCCAAGGTATCCCACAGGAAAAGTAATCAGAGGCTTTGGATGTGGCTTCTCTAATTGTCCAGGATTAAAAAAAATTGCTTACCTGGGCTGTGAGTTGGAGCAAGAGGGTGTCTGGATTTGTTACCTGGCAAGAACAACAGTCCTGGCAGCTCCTGCTGGAAGGTTTAGAGGCAGCCTCAGTGGGGCCTGGCATTAGATGAGCTATGGCACTTCTGACATTGGAAATGGAGCCTTTTTCTTTAGCTTTTATTCTACAGAAGAGGAGGATAACACAGTATTGATCTCCTTTAGGAACAACAGCACTGAGGATTCCTAAGCACAGCTTCCTAGAAAATAGGTCTGGAAGGGTCAGTCTCCCTGTGCCAATAAAGAGTGAGGTAAAATCTAATATCTCCTGGCAGATCTTTATAGAACTTGGTCTTGAAATCCTCAATGGTGAGGATTCCTTAGCTCCCAGGTAGTACATTTTGCTGTTTAATTATCCTTAGAGTTGTAAAGCTTTTCATTAAGTCTCATTTAAATTATTCCCTCTCCAATTTAAGCTTATTTTTGTTGTGTTCCCAGAAGGAATGGAAAATGGTTTATTCTGTGTCTCAGTTTAAAACACCTTTTACAAACTGGAAGATGTATCAGTCTCCCCTTGTAATTCTTTTCTTCCAAGCAAAGGAATTCTGACTCTTTGCCAACAAGAAAAGTGCAAGATCTTGGAGTTACAAAGTACACCTGTGAGGAATGCCACAGGAATATCTTGGAAAGCTTTAAAAAATAGAAATAAGAGTGATATCAATTGAGGAAATTGCAGAGTTATTTGGGCCTCTGCCTCCCTGGGCTTAGTTAAATGTAGTGTATTCCACAGAAGGTCTAATTTCAAAGTGAAATCAGGTGGTTGCCTTGTGCACCTGCCCAACTGTTTGGGAGAGCTCCATTATGCTGCCTTTTCAAAGGTTATATGCTGCTATTTTCAGAGTGAAATTTAACATTCTGACTTTGACATATGAGCCCTGGAAAGAATCAGGATCTGCCTGCTCTGGAGACTATTACTGTGTCAGAGTTAAACACTTGCCTGCCCTGCCACTTAGACACCTCAGCTCCTGTGTACCTGCTTTAAATGGCAGGTGGTTGCTTGCAGGGTTTTTTCCCTCTGGAATTCCTGACATTAAGCTCATTGCTTCCATCAGGAATACTAAACTCCATTTCCATTACCTGTTAGCCTGAGATGGCAGCTTATGGCCAGGCAAGAATGTGGGTTATTTACTGTCTCTGAGTGCTAATTCAGTGATTTTCACTGATTTCAGTTTTGCTATTCTAATTATTGCTGGGGCATCTGGGACTGGAAGAATTCAGAAGAAGTTGAACTTTGTGTTTGCCACGGAAATGGCAGATGAAATCTTTCTGTGGGCATCCAGGTGTAGAAAGATGGGAGGTGTTGGGGTCAAGGGGAACTTTATCTCTGTCGTATCCAATAGCAGATAGGAAAGGAAATGGGTCTAGACTGGGAGTCTTGGTATGGAGATGGGGAGTGATACAAACAAACAAACAAACAAAATAGATGTTCATCTCTACTTAAAGGAGTTTTCATCTCCAGATAGATCATCTCCACTTACCAGAAGTTTGATCTCTGCTCCTTTTATTTGAGGTGTTTTTCTTCTTAGAGAGATGATTTCATCCACTGCCAAGTTCTCGTGTCCCCCCACAAACACCAGAATTGCTCTCTAAATCTATTTTAGCCTTTCATGTCATGATTCCCCCTCAAGTGTGTGGTGTAAATACGAGAAAAAAAGAAGAACAACCACATGAACAAGTGGCTTTTTTCCCCCCAAGTGAAAAGCTTAATCTGTGTATTTTCCAGGAGAGAAGGAAGTGACAGAGAGCTATCCCAAAAGGAAGAGGAGATGAAGGAGAGGCAGAGGAGATGCAGATTGCAGGAGCAGCTGGAGCAGTGGCAGCCTCAGCGCTCGGTGTGTGGGAAGCAGCCCATGGCAGAGAACACCCCGCTCCTGTTCCACAGGGTCAGTGGCTCAGGGTGGGCTGGGCCTGGCAGGGTGTCCTGGTTTGAACAGCCAGGTGTCTGCTAAGGAAGGCAGGAGCCTCCCATGACATGGAAAATGTAAACCCCCTCCCTCCGAATTATTATAATTTTGAAATTAAGGGGCTCTCAAAGATATGGGAAGAGGAATAACAGTTCTTTACTAGGAAAACGAAAAAGAAATACAATTGCAATAGTACAAAAAGAAAAACTGCTGCCAGAGTCAGAATAGGCCCTGTCCCCCTGTGGGTCAGGGTGGTGGCACAGTCCCATCCCATTAACTCACAGGGGCTCCCTGCCAGGGGCAGCTGGGAGCAAAATGTCATTTTTATTGCATTGTTTCAAATCTGTTTGTTATGGAGCACCATTAGCTGAGGAGAGGAGCAGCCCTACAGCTCTTCTCTCGCACCAAGGGAGAAGAATTCCCCACCTTCCTGTGCAGGGAGAGCTTCCCAAGCAGTTCTGACCTGTCTGGGCTTGCTGGAATCAGTGGCCTCAGTGTCATCTACTTCACAGCAGTCAGTCTCCTACATGATTTTTCATAACTTTTCCTTAAAAAGTGAAATATTTTTACTGTCTCTGCTTTATAGTTCACTTTTGTGGACTGGTTTTGAGGATTGTGGGTTTAACAATAGCTTTTACTCCTGATTGAGGGGGTATGAAACAATCCTGATTTTAGCTTGGAGGACAGGGCTGTTGTTACTCTTCAGAAGATTTCTCTCTGTCCCTGCCCTCAGCAAAGGGCTTGGAATGAGATGAGCTTTAGGATCACTCCCAACCCATTCCATGATTCTATGACAAGCAGTCCTGCTTCATCCATGCACTGGTTCTGCCAGGTCCTCTCTCCTTGAACACAAGGCCAGGTGAGAAGCACAGAGGAGGTGAGAAACTGCAGAACAACCATAAATCCACCTTAATGATTTCTCTGGGTTAATGCCAATAACAAAGCTCTTTTGTCAATACAAAAGTTGAAAGACTTCACAGCCCTAGATTTGGGGCTGGACCATTTAGGTTTGTTTTGTAAATTGATTGCTGTGGTTGTGGAGATTTGAAAGCTCATTTTATTTAGCACTGAATTAGTCAGTGAGGAGGAGTAAAGGACTAAAAAGCTCCCAGCTGAGCTTCCCTCTGCCAGCCTGCTTTGACAAGGACAGCACAGCAGCCAGAGCTCTGCTTTGGAGTGTAGAAGTTGTGGATCCTTTGGATTTGCTCCTCCCTGGCTGTTGGCAGGTACCACCCACTTCCAGTTAGCCATTATTAAGATGCAGACACTCGCTCCTGAGAAATCCACGTGGGCCTTGCTCTCTCCTTCCTGACAATGCACCAGGCAGTGCAGATTTACCCTGTGTTTGGTCATTTCCCATATTTGCTGTGCTGATGCCAATTAAATGAGGATGGGCTTGGTGGTGTGCTTTGTCTGGAGCAGAGTTTAGTGTGGATCTGTGCTGGAGCTGGAGCTGTAAATGTTCTCCTAAGGGATGGGATGATGTTCCAGCTGTGGCAGCAGGGACGGGGCATTTCTCACCAGCCCAGGCTCCTGCTGCCTGTGCAAACTGCTCCAGTGCCCGAAGGAGGGAGAGGAAATTGTTACAGACAAGAAATGACAGAGGGCAGGGTTAAGGTGGGATTTTTGGAACAAATTCTTTCCTGTGAGGGTGGGCAGGCCCTGGCACAGAGCAGTGTGGCTGCCCCTGGATCCCTGGAAGTGTCCAAGGCCAGGTTGGAGCAGCCTGGGATAGCAGAAGGTGTCCCTGCCCATGGCAGTGGGTGGGATGAGAGGATCTTTGTGGTCCTTCCCACCCAACCCATTCCACGATCTCAAACTAAGTGCCTGTCTGCTCCAGGGGACCTGCCCAACCTCCCAATGCAGCAATGGTAAAAAGAAATCAGCACAACCCATAATAACCATGTTATCTGGGCAACTCTGCTCTTAGTTCTTACTCAGAAATATTCATTATTAAAATTAAGACTAAAAAATGTATCAACATCATCTATCAAATACAACAGTCCTTTATAAGATTACTTGAAATATGCTTTGATAGCAGCACTTTTTCCCTTTGAATTTGAGCAGGGTTTTATTTTCTTTCTTTTTTTATGAACACAGACAAAAAATTTTGACTGTTTTGACATTTAAAACTAAGAGCCCCTGTAATTTGGCAGCTATGTCTCAGTGAAAATATCTAATATCTATATATAAACACATATATTCAAAGAACAAGCCCCAGTGTTTGACAGAGTAGCACACTTGCAAATTTGTTGTGCAAGTCCTTTGTTTTGGCAGTGATAGATGTTCAGATCTGGAACACTTGTCACAGTTTCCAGAATTCTTCTGACCATTTATAATGTACATAAATAATTGAATTGAATAATAATCAGAGGGAAAGTTTAGAAACTCTGCAATTACTGTAGCTGAGGTGCTGGGAAAGACTGGCAAAGGAAATTTAAAAAGCTGCATTAGGGTTACATTAGAGTTCTTTTCTAAAATGTAAAAGCAGATTTAATGTGCTGTCTCCTTTTTCTTAACCCAGTTCAGTCAAACTCTGTCCTCAGCTTCACTCTGAAAGTCAGAGTTGGGGAGAGGTAACTTGAGAGGCTGAGAATTCACTTCCAGGGCACTTCAGCTGCTGAAGAAGGGGCTGAGATCCAGTGGATTTTCAAGTCATGCAGGTGCCCATTGCCTGGGAAACCAGTGGGTTCTTTCTAAGAATTCTGCCTGTCAGGTCCATGTCTGGAGGTGTCTGAACACTTGGGCAATCTGGCTCACCTCTTGGTTTTAAAAATAATGCAGGCAAGAACCTGATTTTTTGAATGTTGTGTTTTGGTTTTGTTTGTTTGTTTGTTTTCCCTTCTCTGCAGCACCCAAGCTTTTGGTGAAATTTAAGACTGGTATGAGTTGATCTCTTCTGAAATTGGGCCCCCTAACCACATTTTAACCTTTGAATCTGGCTCAGAACTGATGCAAGACCTGGAGTTCTGTGAAAGCCAGCAGAGTGGTGCTGTGATCCTCACTGTAGGGTCAGGCTGAATTAGTAGTTTGCAGGAACAGCTCAGGGTTTGTTTCATTATGTGAGCAGTGTTATTGATGAGGGAGACAGAAGGAATGCTCACAGGATGTAAAGCAGTTAAATGGAGGATTCAAAATGAAATGGGTTTGATTTGTCATTTCATCTTGCTTATTGGGATAACTAACTTGGTGCTGATGTTGTTTTCTGTCACATTCCCATTAGGTGGGATCCAGATATTGGTGGTAACTTTTACCACACTCAGACCTGCGTTTTATGTCAGGAGCAGCACAAGCAGGTTATTCTAAGGATATCACAGGATCCCAGACTGGTCTGGGTGGGAAGGGACCTTAAATCCCATCCTGTCCCACCCCTGCCATGGGCAGGGACGCCTTCCACTATCCCAGCCTGGCCTTGGACAGTTCCAGGGATCCTGGGGCAGCCTGTGCCAGGCCCTCCCCACCCTTAGAGGGAGCAATCTCTCCCCAACATCCCATCTAACCCTGCCCTCTTGCAGGGAAGCCTTTGGGGAAGACAAAGCAGGATCTGCAGCTGAGAGCAAGGCAGGCAGGGCAGTCCTTGCCAGCAGGGAGGGCAGTGCCACAGTCCCAAAGCAGCAGCAGAGCAGCTCCAGTGAGGGTGGCCAGTTGGCAAATGTGTGGGAATGAGGAAAGTCCAAGACGAAGGGCAGAAAGCCAAGGCAGGGGCAGGACCCAGGGGCAGCGCAGTGATCACTCAGGGGGTCTGGAGTGATGGAACAGGGCTGAGCTGGAGCCACAAAGTCAGAGCAGGGGCAGTGCAGGTGAGGGAGTGAGGCCAGGCAGAGGCAGAGCTGCTCTGCAGCTTGTCCAGGACCAAGGGAAATGTCTCTGCTGAAAAGCAGCTTCACAGAGCTCCTTTTCCAGCAGCCCCATGTGAAGTGAAACACCTGAGCTTGTGTCAGACCTGGCCTTGAACGCTGCAGCCAAACCCCTGCATGGCCCATCCAGCCCTGGAATTCATTTAACACAGAGCAACTAGAATTTAGCTTGTACTTATCTCCTTTATTATTGGAAAAAAAAGTAGGTGTTTTCAGCAGGGCTTCAGCTTGATTCTGCATTTAGTGCTTTATCATGATATGGCAGAACAGGATAATGTTGTTGGAGAGCTATTAGGAGCCACCTTGTAACCAGCCCCTTATAAACACAGTTTTATCTCCCTTACACAGCCAGGGTGGTTGGGAAATGAATGTGTTGACTCATACTGAAGCATCTCATTTTTCTTGGCATTCACAATCACTTGGGCTAACCTTGTATTACTAATTATATTACCATGATCCTCATCTCATTGCAGCTTAGCCTTACAGCTGCCTTACAAAACAAAAACATCCAGTCACAACAGAGTCATTCTACCTTAACAAATAGATGATGTGGGTACTTTCCTTTCCACCTTGTAAACACAGGCTCCATCACCTTTTTGTCAAAATCAGCAGGTTCTTTATGTTAACACCCTGTTGACTCAGCTCACTGGTGTCAGGGAGAATTGTCAACCACAAGATGTTCCACTTGTATTGCAACAGAATTACTTCTTTATAGAACTTGGTCTTGAAATCTTTAATGGTGAGGATTCCTTGAATCCCAGGTAGCAGATGTTGCTGTTTAATTATCCTTGAGAGTTGTAAAGCTTTTCATTAAGTCTAATTTAAATTATTCCCTCTCCAATTTAAACTTATTTTTGTTGTGTTCCCAGAAGGAATGGAAAATGGTTTATTCTGTGTCTCAGTGTTCTAAACTCTCAGTGTTTTTACAAACTGGAAGATAAAATAACTGGAAGATAAAATTACCAATTTATCATGGTCAAATCCTTCCTTGCCCTTTGATGGCTTTGTTCTTTCTTTGATCCTATATTTCTTCAGGCGAAAATCCCTGACAAAATCCATATTTACCATCCAGAGTGGTGCTGAAGTGCTGGACATTCTGCTACTGGGGCAGTTACTCTGCATCAGCACGATCTGCCTGAAAGTAGGGATTGATTTCCAAAACTTGTACAAGTATTTTTAGTTCAGTTACTGGCCCCAGAAGTTATTTTAAAGTAGGAGGTGCCTTGATCTGCAAATTGTCAGTGAAATGCTTTTGATTCTTTACCTGTCTTCCTTAAATAGGTGCCTGTGATTGCCATTGCTGTTCCATGGGTGTTTTGATCTTTTTGAGGCAATGGTGCTGACATCAGCATTGGAAATTTCCCTTTTCTTCCATCTTTGGGTTGTTCAAGGACGTTGTGGATCCCGAGATCCCAACCCAGCTCTTCACCTGCTGGGCCAGGGCACTTGGGCACCTCCCCAGCTGAACTGGAGCTGCTCACATGACTGCACTGAGATGATGGCCTCAGCACTATTTAAAAATACACCACTTTTATTGCTGGGTGGAAAATGGATAAAGGAAAAGGACTGTAAGAAAGTCAAATTAATGTCTCCACTTAAAGAATGGACAAAGGCCTGATCAACCACTCATAAAGGAATAGGCTTTGTGCCACTTCCTTACAGAAATGCCAATTTATCCCCCAAAATGTGGTGCAGTACATCTATTTGGAGAAGCTGAGGAAACCTATAAAATCTTTTTATGATATAACGATTTTGTTACACAGCAGTTGAATTTTTCTATATCTGTATTACTCCAAAGGTGATCCTAGTAATACAAATCACCTTTGATCAAATGTTTTCATTGACCCTGGGCCAAAGCAACTGCATCTCTGTAAATGTAATTACAACAGCATCTAGCCCGTACTGTTATTTTAATATAACTTAAAAAAAACCCCATTAATTGTAAAAATCACCGAATATTTCCTACAATAATGTTTTTCGGACATCAGAGCTGAGTTTGGGGTTTGCCTGGCTCCTGGTGCTCTCCCTGTTGGGCTGATGCCAAGGCTGTGGCCAGCAGTGCCGTGCCCAACAGCCACCAGATGGCCCCTGAATTCCTCCTTTTTTTTTTTCCTGCCAGGCATTTAATGAGTTCCTGAAACAAGATTAAAATCTCTTGTACTTAATGAACCCGCTGCCTCGACTCAAGAAAGGCTTAAAAATAAACTAAGGCAATTAGAGATGGAGTTAAACTTAGCACACAGAGACAGGAGGCCAAGATTCCTGTTTGTGCCACCAGCCCAGCACACAGCATTTGGAATAGATGGAAGATCCCAAGGAAATGTTTTTCTAGCATGGGTGGCTGGCAGCTGGCACAGAGCCTGTGTTTCTGGCCTCCTCTTCATCTTCCCACATGGTGCCAGGGAAAGCAAACGGGGGGATTGCTGGCACAGCACTTTGGTGGAGTAGCTGCTTCCTGCTGTCCCTGGCTGCGGGCACAAATCCCAGGAGCTGAGGCTCAGGATGGCACAGATTTGACCTGAGGATCTGCCTTAATGGGCAAGCAGAGGGTCCAGGCCTTCCCTGCCTGTGTTACAAACACCTCCCTCCACACAGGAGGAGTTTGATTTCCATGGATGTGTTTTAAAAAAAGACTGGATGTGGCACTTGATGGTTTAATTAAGGTGTTAGGGCATGGGTTGGACTCAATGATCTTTAAGGTCTCTTCCATTCTGGTCCTTCTGTGAATTCATTGTGTGAATTTTGTGTTCCCAGAGTCAGGAATGCTATGGAAGTGCCCAGGCACTCTTAGGGCAGGTTTTACTGCCCATCCTCATGGCTCCTCTCCCTAGTTCTGCTCACACCAGCAGAGCAGGTCCAAGAGCCACACAGTAAAGCTGCTTTCATAACCTTTGGCTGCTTTAAGAGGTTTTCCAGCCAAATTGCTGTAGAAATGCTCAGAACTAGGAAATTCATCTGTGCTGAACGCAACAGGGTCACCAAAAAGCTGTGGAGACCCTCCCATGTGAACCTGGAGAGGCACTCTGATGGCTCCCAGGGGCTCCCAGGTTTGTGCTTTTTCCAGCTGTGGAAGGAATTGGAGAGCCAGGGATTCACAAAGCAACGAGATCTTGCAGTGCTGTTTCTCTGACTGCAGTTTGGAAAGGCCCCAGGATAATGTGAGATATTTAATCCTTTATAGTCCTCGGCATATCTTGGAAGTGATTAAAATGAGTTTAGGCTTATTCCTCACTACACTCCTGCCTGAGTTTGACAGATGGGAACATTGGTTGCTGTTGCTTAAGGGAAAGGTTAATACAAGGAAAAGGAGCAGAGTTTCCAGGATTCCATGCATGAGCTTGCTGCCAGTAGAGGTCCTGAATACTCCTCCATTCACATTAGCAGGATGTTCACATTAAAGTTGAAGACAGTAATGTAAAATGTCCATGAGCCAAATTCTATTTCTTATCCCAGAGAGGGCAGGAGGACACAAAACCATATCTGGGCTTTTTGTCTTCTCAGGCCCTGCCTGTGCCAGCCCCTGTGCTGGCAGCAGGAAGAGCTGCCCTGGGTTTGCAGTGGCTCTGAACAAGTGTCAGTCACGTTTAATTACACAGAGAAGCAAACACTTTCTGCTGTGATTCTCTCTTGGAATAAAAATAGAATTCCCAACTCCTGGTCTTACCTCAGGGCTGTGATCACTGATGCTATTTGTAGATGAAAGGAGGCTGAACCTGCCCCTCTGTTGTTCCAAGGGGGTGTACAGGCTTGTCTGTTGAAGGAACTGCAGGATTTAAACTACAATCCTGGTTTTCCTCTTGCCTTCTTGTTCAGCATTGACTTAGGCTGGGCTCGTGTTCCAAATCTCAGCACACAGGGGGATAAGCTTGGTCACAACTTGTAAAACACATTATTCCACAAATACTCATTATGGGGCATTATTCTCAGTGGCAGGGAATGGAATTCAGGGCTTTATCCGAGATTATGGAGTGGAAGAATCGTGCAGTTATTTTTATTTTGCAAACACAGAGCTCTGCCCAGCTCAGTGCCAAGCACCTGGAGTTCCCACCAGCTTCAGGGAGCACTGTAAGCACTTAGCAGTTCTCAGGATCACAATGCCCCAAACTCACAGGCCTGAAGGGTTGTCTGGAGGGTGTTTTATAGCTGGAGGGAAGAGCACAGAGCCTGTGACAAACTGGATACAATCCATTTTAATTGGAAGCTGACAGTCTGTAGAACAAGCCACTTTAGCTCTGCTAAAACTTCCTGATAAAGCAGCTGAGCAGAGTTTCCTCACCCAGACCCTTTATTATCCTTTATTTCTTTGGGGATTTCCATAGAGCATCAGGGGAAATGCATGAAAAAGATAAATAGATGGGAAGAAAAAATAAGGCTTTCCCCAAGTTGATAAATGAATGGTGAATCATAGAACCAATCCCAAATGGTTTGGGTTGGAAGGAACTTGAAAGATTCTCTAGTTCCAACCCCCTGGGAGTCTCCTGGAGTATCCAAGCAGAGCCATTTCCATAGGATTTAAACCCAGCTTGGAGCACATGCCAAATGCCAGCCTAGATTTCAGATGCCTGAGGACCAATTCCATGCTCTGTCCCAGCATTTCCAAGTGAGCATGTGCAATTCCCTTCCCTGGGAGGGTCTGGAAGTGCTGGCACATTTCATGTGTGAGGCATGTTGGAATCCTTTGAAGAACAAGTGGAAGATGCAGATAGGATCACACTGAGAGGACTGAGAGGCCACAACACTTGCAAGATTAGGAAAGGGAACAGAGGTTAATTTTGAAAGTTTGTTGATAATCTTATACTCTTCCTCTTCAGAGCACTTTACAGAGTCTTGATAATTAATCCAGCTAGACAGGGACCAGGATAAGGTAATATTATCCTCACTTTACAGTTCCACAGAGAAATAGTTCATTCCAGAGCCAGGACTGGGGCACAAGTTCCCCTTTCCCAGTCTCGTGCTCACATGAAATGTGTAAGTAATTAAACTTCCTTTACTCATTTCAGCTGCCGCTCATTAACCAGGAGCACAAACTCATTAGAGGACGAACTTTTTGTTACATGTACTAGAACACCACCACAATGAGGCTGGGAATCCTTCTGAGCCTCTCCAAGTGTTACTGGAGTGTAAACACCAATCATGGAAAAGGCACTTCTCATTTTTAATGATTATGGCTTGGAAAGCAAACAAACTCAAATAAGACTCAGTGTTGCTTTGGTTTAAATTTTAGTACACTTCTCAGGTCAGTGTTTACCTGAGCTGAGCCTTGTAAAGAAAATTTTCCCACTTCTAAAAAATAAAGAAGAAATTATATGTAAAAAAAAAAAGCTGTTTGTTACAGGTTATTTGAATGGTTTTTTGAACTTGCTTAATTTGGACCAAAAATATTTTGATCCTGTGTGATCCACAGCATCTCTCTGCTAACAAATGCTATGGACCAGATCCTTTCCTCTCATGGAAGAGGGTTTATCCACATCTTTGATAGATGAGCCATTAACTCCAGTGAAGCAGCTGAGAATTCCCTTAGTGCAGTTAAGAGGTTTTATTCTTCATACCCAAGACTAAGAATAATTGTCCAGAGCAAGAAAACTGTCAGCAAAGACATTTTGTTTATTATTATATTTTTAACTTAAACTCTCATGATCTGGAGTGCCCTAAGTGAATTGAAAACTATGGAGATCAGAGCAAATAATGCTCCATTACACAGCTCCCTGAATCCCTGCAGCCTCCCTTGGCAGAGTTATCTGCTTTGGAGCACCATAATTCCTCCATCTGAGCAATCTGAGCCTCATCCACATCAGAAATTTCAATGCCATCTTGCCCCCATCATGTTTTTCAGATCCATAACCTCAGCATGATGCTCAGAAAGGCAGTGGTGCCACAGAGTGACTCTGGTACAGAAATGCAGTTACAGAAAGACCATTAAACATCAGTTGCACTCTCCTTTTTGTCAGGAAAAGTCAACTTCCTAATTCCAGAGTGTTCTGCCAGTTGTATGCAGGAACTGCAGATCCTCTCCTCATTCTCACCCCTTGCTCCCACTTTGCAGTGATAAAGCAGTTTTTTGAATGGTTTCAGGGTTTATTCCACGCTTTAATGTGGAGTTTCAAATCATCTAACAGATGGCATTGTCATCATTTTTCCTTCCCCACAGAATGAAAATGAACAAACACTTGACATTTCCAATATGTCTTCATCTAATGCAAGAATTTTTAGAAGCCGTGGAATAGTGATAATCTGCTTTGCCTTAGATGGCCAGAATTGTTAAATGTATCCTAAAAATCCTACTTTTCCCACATGACTGTGTGGAAAATGGGGATATAATCACACAATCATCATGGTCATGTCCTGTACCACGAGCTCTGAACAGGGCAGAGCAGAACATGGAATGCCAGAGCAGCTGTGGAATGAGAGGGGAAGGTTCATTAGAGAAATGAGCTCGAGCTGCTCCAGCACTTAGAAATCAGCTCACATTTACAAACCCACAGCAGATGCATGCTTTGGCAAAAGAGTTCTGCAGTCAGTAATTTGCCATTCATCAGGGATTGCCTCTTAAATCTGGGATCCAAGCTAGGGTGCAGATGACATAGGAGGATAAATTTAGACAGGGCTGAAAACAATTATTTTGATGAAACCTCCAGCCAATGAGAGTGACAGTCTTGCTATTCCTCCCCTTGCCCCTCACTCACCCCTCTGTGGTGAAGGAGGAGATTTTGTGAATTTAACCTCTCTTCCTTTTCCAAGCAGGGGATGTTTGGGTGGAGCTTTTGCTGCTGCAGAGTCTGTCCAGTGGAGTAGGGAGGGTGTTTGGATGGAACATGCTGCCATGTTAGTGTTAGAAAAGGTGCTGGGAGGGAAATATTGAAGTTTTATTTATCTCAGAAGGAGAGACTGTATCTATTAAAGTAAAAAGATGTTTTTTTCTTGGCCTATCCTGCCACTGGGG
Organism: Onychostruthus taczanowskii; assembly: GCF_017590055.1. Taxonomy (NCBI): domain Eukaryota; kingdom Metazoa; phylum Chordata; class Aves; order Passeriformes; family Passeridae; genus Onychostruthus; species Onychostruthus taczanowskii. The sequence continues at coordinate 1,939,064 of NW_024496526.1, read as the reverse complement.
CAGCTCCTCAAACTGAATGGGTTGATTCTGCTGGGAAATCTTTGTGAAGGTCTTGCCTGTCTCCTGAACTTGGTCATTCCAGCCTCTCACAGCTTTGGCATTAATGTTTCCCAGTCTTTGAAACTCTTTGTTCAATCTGACATGGATGTGTAGGTAGAGTAATGCTAACAACTCTTCTAAAAAAAATTAACAAAAGCATCATTTAACCACTCTGAGCTATTTTATTAGAAATAAAATGATCTTAATCTTGGCTGACAATCTTGTGTCCACCAGGCCTTGGCTTGCTGTTATCATAAACAGCTCTGTTTTAAAATAATAATAATATGGAGGTAAAATGCCACTTTTTAAAATGAGATTTTAATGAATAGTACCTTCCTTTGGGATTATCATGGATATTTCACTGTGGTTGCTGCTCCTCCTTGCACTGGTGTTATGTGAGAGTGGAGTAAAAAAGGCCAGATCTGGGGATGGAGGGGGGTTGGGAAACTGAGCTGAAGGGCTGGAACTTGTAATTACATAAACTATAATTGCAAAATAAAATAGCAAGAATTTGGGAATAGGAAATTTTATCTTATTTACTCTTTGGTAATTGTTGGCACTTGACTGCAATCAGCTGCAAGCCTATCTCTGAGTGACAGCACAATTCCAGCCAGAGCAACCAGAAATAGCCCAGCATTTGAGTAATTTTAGGCTTTTTATAACCAAATAGTTCACAAATAAAAGCCAGTGTAACATGGACAGACTGAACTCTCTTGTGCAGGGTGAACTGGGCAGTGCTGTGGGAAGCCATACCCAGAAACACCACTTATATCTTTCTTCAGCTGTTCTTGCCCAGAATTAAACTGGATTAGCTCATTTTTGTTCATTAGTCGTAACATATCAGAAGTTATTCAAGTTCTACACTTAGATTCTTGTTGGGGTGAGGAGGATGGCAGAGGAAGGAGAGGGAAGGTCCAACCTTCACCAAAACTTCAGTCAGAAAGAGCCTTAATGAGTAAACTTAGCTGATTTTGGTCAGAAAACCCACTGGGCCAAGGAAGTTTGGAATAGTTGGAGATTTCCTGCTGAAACATCACCTACAGTTCCTGTTTATGTCATTAGCTCTTATATTGATCCTCACACCTTGCTGAGGGAGGAGGGAAGAATCCTTTCTCCAGCACAGGATATAGGGGAAGGTCACTTTTCCCTCATGGTCCCAGAGTTTCTCCCAAGGTCTCTTCCTCAGAGGATTTCAAAGCCCTGAGGAATTCTTTTGGCACCCCAGGATTCCAGTACCATGAATGAATACAAATCTGCAGCATCACACATGTTTGCATGGCTGTTTTTCCTTTATTACTAATCTACAGTTTTATTTGATGCCAAAACACTGGGTGACAGTAGAGCTGCTTTATTTTGAGTCATTATTAAACCATTTTAAGAAGTTGTCTGTTCTGAGGACCAGCACAAAAGTCAAGCTACATTAACTTGTCAAGTGGATTAGTTGTGATACACACTTTTGGACATTTTAATTCAGAATTAAAGTGACTGTAATTGGATTTAGCTTACTTTGCTTTCAGAGTAAATTCAGGTAAATCAAATTAAGGTTCATTCAGTGTAGAGGAGTGGGCAGAAATCCTCGTTATGGGCTACATGGAGCAACTGAAAACATGAGCCAAGTTGGATGGGGCTTGGAGCAGCTTGGTCCAGTGGAAGTTGTCCCTGCCTGTGGGAGGGAGTGGAAGATGAGTTTTAAGGCTCCTTCCAAACCAAACCCTTCTGTGATTCTGTGATGGTAACTATTGAGGAGCAGTACTGGAGAATCTTTGGGATTTTAGGGACTTGCTGGTTAATTGACCAAAGAAATGTCAGGGGCAGCAAGTTGAATATAGATGGGAAGAAGAAGGCAGCGAATAATTACAGCTGCAGCATCTGTGGAAGGACAAAATCTGCAAGTCCACAGTTCAAGCCTGAAGTTGTGTCTTGAACAGTTCTCTTAAAGGAGAGGGAATTTGCATCCTAAATAACCAACTATCAATGCTGAAGTAAAGAAAGGAGGTGAGTTCCCTTTACTGTGACCTCATCTCTGAAATGAGGGATGTTAGGTGAAGCAGAAAATAATGAGTTTTCACACTACCAGGCTTGTTTGAGGGCTTTTCAGTGATTAAAAAAAAACCCCAAACACTGAGTCTTGAATACAGAATAAATTCAATCACACTTTTCCAGCTGTGACTGTGTAACCTTCCATTCACCAGGCAGTGTGTGACTAAATGAGGACCCAGGTGACAGCTGTCCAAGAAAACCTGCAGTGCTCAGGCAGGTGTCACTGATGGAACAACCTGGCTTTTATGGCTCATTCTCCCTCTTTGATAAACGCTCTCTGGGTGTTAAATGCCCCTCCTGTGATGGCAATGAATATAATTAATTCCTGATGATGAATACACTTCCAGTAATCCAAGTGACTTTCATTTTCATACTATCTGTTTTTGGACAGGAAGCCTCTTTTTTGCCAGCTATTGACACGTTGCCTGGATCCTGCAGTGTGAAAAAGGAGGTGCTGCTGCTGACTATTTGCCTGGCAAGTTGTGGCCAAGTGGCCACAGATCAGTGTGAGGGGCAGGTGCCTGACAAGGTGCTGGGAGCAGCCAACATCTACCAGGCCCTCGTGACATGGCTGCTGTCCCTGGTGAGTGCACTGACCTGCCACTAAAGGCTCTGGGTGATGAGGGCTGTCTTTGGACCTCCAGTGAATACATAATCACTGTTGAAATCTCCTTGTTTCCCCCCAACAGCTACAAAACAGTGGCTGAACAAAGTGGAAATTACGTTTTAATATACCTCGGAGTCTGTAAATAAAATCCTCCCTGGAGTCAGCGGAGCTGGGTTGTGTCTGGAGTTTATGAAGAAGTGAAAAATTGTTGAGCCAGATTTTCAGTTGTTGAAAGTGACTGCTGGGTGTTAGGCTTTGTCCTTGGCCATGGACACAGGTTCCTGGTTTTCACTGTTCTACATAAGAACAGACCCTTCCTGATAGTCAAGAGTGTTGTGAACAAGTGAGGGGCTGCCTTAATTGTCCTTTGGTTCACATGTTTTTCTCCTCTAAAGAAACCACCCCATCCTCTCTCCTTCCCATCCATATTACCCTTTATTTCCTAGGGAAAACAGTGTATTTTTCCTCCCCAATGTATATTTTTCCTCCCCACCCTGCTCAGTGGCCTTATTCTTTCCCCTGGGGAAGACTCTGGGATACCAATACTGATCCACACAGTCAAGGTAGATTTCACCCTGAGCAGCCAGGCTTTTAAATCACTTAAACTCCACTTAAACACAATTAATTGTTAATGATGTTCCTGCTTGCATTAAAACATTGCTAACATTCTTTAGTGTTAGTTCACTGGTAATGAAAATTGCCACTGGAACAGCCCTGCACTCTGAATTTTCCATTCAGACCCATTGGCTTGTGACCAGCTGCAGTGTGAGCTCTCTTCCCTTGTGTTATTCCCATTAAAAAAAAACCCAACTGAGCTCTGACTTGTAGCAGCTCTCTCTGAGCCTGAAAGGGTGCCTCAGCTTTCAGAGCTGTGTCACTCTGCTGGGTGTAGGCTCAGATGTTGAGATGGATTTTGTGCCCAAGAAAAACTGGGGTAAAATCCACCAGTTTATTCTACACAGGCTCTGAAATGGTTGTTGGATAGCAATGAAGAAGTTTGCATTTCTTTCACTGAAAGAATTGGAAATGTTGAGGTATTTTTAGACCAAATTCCCATCTGGTAATCCATGTAATTCCATGGACTGGCTAATGTAAATCAGCATATCCTTGCTGATTCCAGTGGAGATGTGCTGGATGCTGCCAGCTGGGAGCAGTGTTCCCCTGGATGGTGCAGAATTCCCCATGGGAATCCAGTGGAGGACTTGGTGCTAGTGTTTTGAGTGATCCAACTGAGCTGTGCAGCAGTTCGAAAAATCCAGCCTGGCCCTGTGTTAAAGACATGTTTTTAAAGGACTTTATCTCCCTGTAAATGCAGTAAATAGAGCTGATAATGCACCTAGAGACTGGTGATGGTATAAACCAGGAGAACAACACCTGGAGTTTCTGTATCCACCAGAGCCCTGGGAGGGAATTACAGTCCTGTAACTCAGACTTGTCTTTCCATCCAGAGCATGTTCTGGATCAGGTACCTCTGCTCTTCCTTTCTCCTGGCTTTGCTGATTTTCTGTGTCTGGCTTTCCCAGAGTTTTCTGCCCCTTTTCACCAGCTGCCCTGGACAGTTGGCAGCATCCCAGTGCCTTCCCAAGCTGTTTCAAGTGTCTCTCCTCTCTCTTTTCTAACTTATGATCAAGATTTCCATGCATTCTGCATGTTAAAGTGGATTATGTTTTATTTGAGCAACCTAAAATGCCTACTGGAACCTTCTCCCTGGATCTAAACTGATATTCACAATAATAATTTATGTCTTGGGCCTGCAGAAGTCACTTTTTACTCTTTCTGGTTTAAATCAGATCTGTAAAATGGAAAATAGAATGTTTGCCTCCCACATACATGTGCACAAAAAAAAAATCCATGAAAAAGAAATCACCTCAGCCCAGCTAAAAGGAGATTCACAGGATGGGGATTGCTGGGGTTTAGGCTATTAGTCTGGGCTTCTTAGGGAAGGCTGCAGCAGCCCCTTGGCAAGGCATCATCCTTTTGCTTTGATTTGTAGCTGAGATTGGATTGATCTCAGTGTCGCTGGTAAAGGCACACACGGTGCTGCTCTGACAGGAACATTCTGGGCAGCCTTGGCAGGAGCTCTGTGCTCACCCCTCCTGGACCAGAGAAATAATGTGAATTCCTGCTTCCACACAGTGAAACTGGTGGAAGTCAGAGCTTGCAAGTCCTCATTGTGAAAATAAATCCTATGGCTTATCAAAAGCAATGTGTTATTCCTATTTAATTTGGTCTTTATTGATTTTTCTACTGGCTAAACCACAGCTAATCTACTAATCAAAGCAGAGTTCTCCCTGGGTTGTTGTGGGGCTCTACTCAAAAGCAACAGAGCAGGATAAAGGGTTTTTTTCAGTCCATCTAAAAGCGGAATTGTGTTCCAATGGATTTCCAGGTGCCTCCTGTGAAGAGGAAGGATGGCCCCAAAGCTCCATTTGAGGTGGTGGGGCTGCAGCAGGTCTGGAGAGAGGAAGGCTTGGCCCTCTACGCCTGCCTGGTGGCACCAGAGGAACCTTCAGCCCAGAGCTGCCCCCAGACCCACGAGTCAGGAGTGAGTAGCAGCATTTACACCTGGTAGTTGTGCAAGCACTGCTCTGTACTGAGCACCAGGCCTGGGTGTGCCAATTCAAGCTCAAATCCCAGCAGGACAGGCTAGAGCAGTGGAAGAGCTGCCCAGGCTGGGATGGGGGCACAGCCCAGGGCTGTGGAACTGAAGGATTGCTTACAGCTGGCTGCCAACCCAAGCTGTCCTCAGCTTTGCTGCAGTTAGGCTATGGCATCTGATTGTGATGGCTTGGATTTTAACATCTGCATTGTCTCACCCTTCACATGAGACTGAAAATAGAATAAAAGTTTTTAAAATGCCTCTCAGTTGCCCCATCTCTGAGTCAGAAAAGGGCATAATCCAGCAATGCTGCATTCAGGTTATGTGCAGATCAGAAACCAGCTCTCTGTGGCATCATTTTTGTCAATTGCTCATTAGCTGTAACCTCACACTGAAGAAATTTAGCTGCATTTGGAGGAGATACATCTTTTGGCACCTATTCTGGTTTTTCCTCCTTTATTTTAACCATGTGAAGGGTGTGGCAGAGGAGGAGGAATTATTTTTATTTGACTGCCAGGAGCTGAGGCTGGAAGCAGGACATGAGCCTGTGCCCTCAATTTTGGTGGGCCCTAGAGCCTGAGCTGTGAATAAAACTGGCAGGTCTTGCACACAGGCTGGGATTGGCACATGTGATGTAAGACATGGTATGAACTCCTGTCCTGAACACAGAGCTGTGAAATTGCAGCTCTGGGCTCTGCTGTGTTGGTTCTGTCCTTCACAGAGCTGATTTGATACAGGCTGAAGCATTTTGTACCTATTTCTTTTTTGGAGACAGTTTTTTAGGTAGTATTGCCACTCTTGCCTGGTGTAAATACCTGTTTTACCTGAGCAGTGTGGGTGACTCTGCCTGGGCAGTGTGGCCAGGTGGGTGTGGGGAGCAGCAATCCCTGGGTCCCCCAGATCTTCTGAGAGCCACTTGCTTGAATAACTGTCCTGTGGCTGAGGAACCTTGGAGGTGCTGCCCTGTGCTCTGCTGAGGCTGCTGAGTTCCTCTCAGGTGGCTCAAAGCAACTTCTGTGCCTTCAGTGAGCTGGTAGTGGATTTTCTACTCTGGTTTTGCCTGCTTCATCCCCAGCTGTCTGTATTATACCTGCTGGCTACACCATGGGGAGCCTAAATGGATCAGGATGTGTGAACATGTTTTTAAAACACACTTCAGCATCCCCTTCACTTGCAGCTGCTGCCTGGGAGCAGCAAAAATTGAATTTCCCATGTTGTATCACAAAGCCTGGAGTTTCACAGCTGTGGCTCCAGTGCTCCTGAAAATAAATAATGGATGCTGGCACCAAATGTCATGATTAAAACACTACCAAAAAAAGCCCAGCTCAAAACAATGAGCAGCTTTTCCACTAGTGATTGAGCAGCCCTGGGCAGAGGCTGATGAGACCAGGCTCTGTTGGGCTGATCAAGGATTTGGTGTTGGCAGCTGAATTCAAGGTGTTTCCTCTGTGGAGCAAAGTGAATGGAGGGGCAGAGCCTGACCTGTTTTCTGCTGGTTCCAGCTGAGGGCTTGGCCAGAGCACCAAAATTATTGAGCACTGATTATGCTCAAAATATTTCCCTAGGGTTACAGAACAGAATGAACTTGTGGAGCTGGGGCCTCAGGCTGCCCTGAGTGTTTGGTTGGAGCTGGGAAGGGTTAAATCACAACCTAGTGGAACAAACTGCAGTTTTTCCAGTCCTTTTCATGGAATCACAGAATGGTTTGGATTGGAAAGGGCCATTCAAGGCCATCCAGTCCAAATCCCTGCAAGAAGCTGGGACAACTAATGTGAGAAATGAATTTGTAGAGAATTCTTAAAGCATATTTTATCTAAAGGACACTAGGCACTGGGCTAAAAATCTTAAAAGGCATTTCTCAGTATCCAACTTGCTTATTTATATTCGTTGGTAATGCAGTAGCAATAGCTGTTGTTGGTTTTGGTTGAATTACCATTGGAGCATTGTAAGTAGAGCTGAAATCATCAGCTCTTCATTTCAATTTGCTGAGATAATAGTTGGAAAACCTGAAAGTGTAATTCTATTACTGTCGTTTCTCTACTTAGAAAGTCTTGTCTTTGTTGTAAACTATTAGTAACTCTTGTGGGAATGCATTCATGGTAAAAGTCTTTTAAAACTATATTAATTTGGAAGTTGCCATTTCACATTGTGAACAACAACCTTCCACTGTCCCAGGGTGCTCCAAGCCCCATCCAGCCTGGCCTTGGGCACTGCCAGGGATCCAGGGGCAGCCACAGCTGCTCTGGGCACCCTGTGCCAGGGCCTGCCCACCCTGATCATGAAGAACCTCTGAGCTCAGCTCCATTGTACAGCAGTGACATTTCAGGGGTGGGGCAGCTCTTCCAAGCAGGACTCAGGTTTCCTGTCCCTCATTAGAGGCTCTTTGTGGTGGCACTGACTTGTGTCAATCTTTCTTTCCTGAGGCATTTGTAGAGCTGCTGCTTTCCCCAGCAGAGATCAGAGCTGGGAGGAACAACACAAGATCGGATGTCAGCCCCAGCAGAGACAAGGAAAATGACAGCAAGTCTCTCTGTTCCTGCCCTTGGGCAGCTTCAGCTGCTGTGGAGAGAAATGTGGACTTTATTCTTCACACTGCAGCCCTCAGTCTCTCACTGTCCTGTCAATGTGCAAGTTTTCAGTGGCTGAATTGAAAAACAACATCCTGTCAGGGCACTTACTGGTTCTTGTTCCAGCTGTCTCCTGTGGGCACAAAAAGACACTTTTCAGGGCTTACCTGTAAAATATGATTGCATTTCCAGGTACTTTGTTGCATCTGTTTGCTGTAAGAATTTAGGGAGACCTTAAGCTACTTTTTTTTTGATTATGCAAAAAAGACCAATATCTGTAAATGTTAACCATGATGACAAATGATATTTTAATACTAATGTGTAGAGCCCAGAGTCCATTTCCAGCCCCAGAAGGGGGCTCTGAGCCATCAATTTTTTAATTATGAGCCGCTTCGCTGTCGTCTGTGTATCTTTTATTATTTCTCACATTCTGATTCTCTGCCCCAAGATCTAATAGTTATAAATAGAATTATAATAGTGGCTTCCCCAGGCAAAAGCTCCTGTTCTTTGCACATCAAGAAGTCTTTTGGCTTATTCAACTGGGATGGCTTATTCAACTGGCTTATTCATCTATTCCTATATCCAGTGGTTCTGCTATGTTTCCTCTCATTTTTATCAGCTTTTTTGGGGGTGATTTCATTTCTGTCCTCCTCCACACAGCTGCTAGAAGTGAGGCAGATTTCAACATCCCTGGTTTCTTGTTGTCAGAAGAAATGCCAAAACACTCACCTCCTGTAATTCCTATGTGCTGATACACAGGCTGCAGTGCAGGCATTGGAACTAGATTTGCACATGGGAATTAGATTTGTACAGCCTCTGCTCTCTGCCAGGCATTCCCAGTTATCCCTCTGGCACTGTGTGCAGCTCTGGGGCTCCTCTCTGAGTCCCTCCATCACTTCATTCTCTGGAGGCTCAGAGGAGCTCCCAGTCTCTGTCCTTTGATTTGGTGTTTTCCTCCTTGAGCTTCACTTTTTAGGTGCAAAAATCAGAGAGTGATGGAATATCCTGAGTGGGAAGGGATCCCCAGGGATCATCCAGTCCAGCTCCTGGCCCGGCACAGACCCCCAACAATCCCACCCTGGGCATCCCTGAGATCATTATCCAAGCTCCCCTAGAGCTCTGGCAGCGTCTGGCTGTGCCCATTCCCTGGGGAGCCTGGGCAGTGCCCAGCACCTCTGGGGGATGAACCTTTCCCAAACTCCAGCCTGACCCTGCCCTGGCCCAGCTCCAGCCATTCCCTGTCCCTGTCCCAGAGATTGGAGCTGCCCTCGGGAGGAGCTGCAGCCCCCCCTGAGCTCTGCCCTCAGTGTCCTCCTCCAGCAGAGCAATCCAAGTGCCCTCAGCTGCTCCTAAGCCCCTTGCTGTGCCCATGTCCCTCCTCTGGACACTCCAACAGCTTTAGAGCCTTCTGATATTGTGGCATCCACAACTCCCCCAGACCCAAGGTGAGGCTGCACCAGTTCCTTCACTTCCCTCTGAGTAACTGGTGGAGAGAAGATGTTCTGCACAGCTGTTGAGTCTGCTAATTTCTCATTAGCTCTCCTTGAGGTCACTGGTTTTATTCTCTGAAAGTCCTGCTAATTAAGAATCAACCTGAAGAACAATGAGGCTTAGAAGGGAGGTTAAATGATGGAAAACTGTAGTTTAGCAGTGCAGTATTTAGTATTAATGTATCAGTATTAATATTAGCCTCAATCTTTAAAAAAACCCAGAATGGTTTGGGTTGGAAGGGACCTTAATGGTCATCTAGCTCCAACCCTCTGCCATGGGCAGGGACAGCTTGCACTAGACCAGACTGCTCAGTGCTCTCGGCACCCTGGCACTGAAGACTTCCAGGGATGGGGCACTAACAACTGTTTTCATTTATGTCCCTAATAAAGTCTTTGGAAGTTAATGTTTCATTGTATTGGGCTGGTTTATGGTCTTGTTCATGGGGTTTTCTCCCCCTCTGAGGGTGGTGGGATCTGCTTTGGAGCAGGGTTTGTGAGCTGATGGATGGCATGAGACGGGATGAAGGGTGCAGTGGTTTGGGAGGCGCAGGGTGTCACACCAGGGTTTAGTTTGGAGAATCTGAGGGCAGCTGGGTGGAACTGGAGTCTGGGGTGGCTGTGGGCAGAGGAGGAGCTGCTGCACGTGCAAGCTACAGACAGAGTTTTTGAAACCATCACCAAAGCTTTTTAACCACTGGCTCTTTGCAGACTGCAGAACATCTCCAGGGAACATCCAGCTTTTACCGGAAGATTTCTGCATTTCTGGCGTCTACGTGGCTTCCAGATCTTATTTGGTGGAGAGATGAACTGGCCAGTCACTTCCAAAACCAGCTGTGCCCACTTCTTCCTGCAATTCCTTCTGTCCTTCTCAGTAACATCACTGCTGTTAATCCTGACCCTCAGGTACTGTACACAAGTGCTTGGACTTCTGGTAATCTTTTGATCAGGTCCAGTAAAAGTTGTTTTTCCAGTGTTGACAGACATTCTCATTTGCTTTAGCAGAGGATTTAAACAGAATTTGAAAACTAATATTGGAATATTCTGTGATTCAGTTCTGTGATTTTAATATCTGTGGATTTCCAGGGAAGTGTGTGAGCTACAAGGCCACAGCACCTCTGCAAACCAAGTGCTTGCTTCCAATCTCTTGCCTGCCTAGAAATGTCTGCAGGAGCACTCACTGCTGTCTAGAAGCAGAATAATAATTAACCTTTCACTTCTGTCTGATTAGCAAGTGCTTCATAACAAATATTCCACCCAATGAACTGTTACAAGAATTCCTTATACTAATTGGGGGAATTTATTCCTGAAGATTATCCAATGCTGCTTCTAGGCCTTTACCAGCCTTTCCTACCTTGGTGTAAATACTTGGAGTGGGTTTTCAAAGCAGCATTGAACACGACCTGATTTCTATACTTTTGGAGGGAATGTTTTGTTTACTTCTTTCCCACAGCAGCACCAGCCTTTGGACAATTGTGGTCTTTTCCCAATATTTTTAGATGAACAAAACCCTTGAGACACAATTCCAGGGAATGGCAAAGCCTGCAATTCTTGTTCACAATGAAGTTTTAATTTTGAAAATTATGTAGCATGAGAACTTTTCTGCCATTTCAACCAGATTTGGGGATTACTATGACTCTGTGAGAATCAATGCCATGAAAGCTTAGGGGTTTAGCAGTGCACTTAGCAATTTGCCTGAAGGTTTATCCCACTTGTGTGCAGGAAAAGGAGGCTTAGTGTTGTTGATTTGCAGTCACTGTGGCTTTCAAGCAGAAGCAAGAGCCATAAAGAGTCTGACGTACTCGTAAAAGATAAATCTGCTCTGTGCTTTTAAGGCATAAAATAAGGCATCATTTAAAACAGCCACGGCTTTTATGCAAATCCCTTATTAGAGGAATTATAAATCATTAGGAATTGAACAGCAAGATAGCAGGCGCTTTCTGGGGGTGGATCTTTGCCTTGATGCCATGGAAAACATGATGTCAATTTAAAAACCACATTCTCTTCCCAAGTTCAAGTGCTCTGTGCCCCCCAGGCCTGAGTGAGGCTGAGACCACTGTGTATTGTGGCTTTTTCACAGAGTTATGGAATCCTAGACTGGTTTGGGTTGGGAGGGACCTTAAAGCCCATCCTGTTCCACCTCTGGCATGGGCAGGGACACGTCCCACTGTCCCAGGCTGCTCCAAGCCCTGTCCAACTTGGCCTTGAACACTTCCAGGGTGGAACAGCCACATTTTCATAGCTGGTTAGGCAGCAAGGCTGATTTCCAAAGCAGGACTCAATGAGCCACTCTCTCAGCAGGCAGCAGCTCACCCTGATGTCTGCCCTGGAGCTTTGCAAAGTGCTACCAACTGAGAATGTTCCCAAGTGTCATTAAAATACAACCAAAGAGTGCTGCATAGAAAACTCAGTATCATCTTCTTTTAACTTCTTTGGTCTGAAGGTTTGGTACAAGGCCAGTGATCCATGCTTTGCTTTTTGTACATTTGTGTTTGTTTTGAGGCAGTGTGTACAAAACTAAGCAGCCCAAAGAAGCTGTGCCCATGTGGTGGAGGAGCATGCAGTGAATCCCTGCTTTTGCTCCAGATAGATCAGAGTCTGAGAGAGAAATCCTGTCAGGATGGTGGAAAAAAAAAGGATAGAAATGCAGGGAGAGGGAAGCTGTTGTGTGCTGAGCAGCTCTGTGTGTGATCTGGGGAGCAATTGCCAGCAGTAATTGTAATAACCTTTATGATTTTGTTTGTTAGTGCATGAGCCAATGTCTTGTTTTCAGTCAATTTGTCTGCTGGATTTTCTGCCTGTTCTGGACCTCAAACAGATTGCTTTGCCTGTGCTGGGTTTTGGAGGCATTTTTATGAGTGCTGTGCAATGAGCCTATTAACCTGCAGCAATTCACTCCTGATAGGAGCAGCAGATCACAATGCACTCATTAAAGCCCAGCTTGGGTTGGCAGTGACACCATCCCTGTGGAAGCTGTTAACTGCAAGGTCCCCTGTCAGCAGAAAGAGGATTTCTTCATTTTAGTATAAAATAAAAGTACTTCTGCTGCTAAGCCTCAGGATGCAAACATTCACCTTAGGGATACAGACAACACACTCAGAGCAAGTGTTGATGCTGCTTTTCCTCAGCCTGTTTGGTCCATGCTGGAGTTCTTTTCCTCTCGCTCAGTTTTTCTGGACACTGGGACATTTGCCCAAAAGGTGCAGCCTTTGATGGTCATCTTCCAGAGCATCTCCTTGAACTCCCAGCCTGTGCAGATGCCTGCCAGGACAGAATCAGGGCACAGCAGCATTTCCAGGGAGCTTTTAAAGAAGAAGGGGAACCTCCATCCCTCCTCCTCTGTCCACAGACATCCCTAAGTCAAGGTGAAGAAGATTTTTTTACTTTAAGTTCCAGAAAATTGATTTTGTTGCACCTCCTGGTGATCAGTTCCCCTTGTGCTGCTCCTTTAGTAGCTTCCCTGCTCTGACACAAAGTTTGTGTGGGTTTTTCAAATAGCAGTGATTAAGGGCAGGTCTACACAAAGTTTCCTCCTTAATTTTTTGCTTAAGCAAAGCTGCTTTTTTTTTTTTTTTTTTTTTTTTTTTTTTTTTTTTTTTTTTTTTTTTTTTTTTTTTTCTGGCTAATTGTAGATAAGGATCCCAGAACTGGGTCCAGGGAGCTGAATTAGCCCCAGTATTGGAACCCAGGCCTGCTGAAAATGCCCAGCAGCTCAAGACTGACCTAACAGCAAGGCTGATGTGTGGCAGGGGGCTGGCAGAAAGTAGAGCAGTTCTTTCATGTGGAATTTCAGACTTCTGGGCTTTCCCTGCTGGAGTTGATGTTAACTGTGTTGCCATAGGAGCTCTCACACACAGAAGCTTTAAAAGTTGCGTGCTTTATTTCACGTTCTGAAATAACCATGTTGGATACATGAAGAGCTGGCCATTGCTGCTGAAATTTGAAATCCCTGTGGAAAGCAGCCCCAGATGCAGCACTTGTTGCTCTGTGCACTTGAGGCACAGATTTAGAGCTGAGATTCCCAAGCTCTGTGTGCAGCCTCTGAAGAGGGAGTGGGAGGTACTTGCAGAGGATCTTTCAGGTCTGTGAGTCTGTGTTTCAGAAGAGTTCAGTGAGAACACTGAGCTCTCTGTGTTCAAGCTCTGAGTGCTGTGACATTATTTTTATTGACAAGCACCATGGCCTTGGCCCTGCTGAGTTGCCTTCAGCACCTTCCACTGTCTTTTGCTGTAACAACTTTTAATTTCAGTGCTGAGGGAGGCTTGCTCAGGGAGCTGCTTCTCATTGCCACATCAGCCTTTCACCCAGCTCTGCAGTGGCTGTGTGGGCCCTGCCTTTCACACATCCCCAGCTGCAGCAACTGGGCTTTGCTGTGGTTCAGTGCCTGTGCTGTTGTGGTCTGATTTGGGGTTATTGCCCCATGTGTTCTTTCTCATTTCATGCTGTGTGAGCAGCACCCAAGCTGGGCCATGTTTTGGGATGGAGATGCTGCCTGAGCTCCCTGGAGAATTTGCTCAGCTCCCAGACCTGATCCTCACATTGCTGTGAGCTCCCAGATTTAGTTCACAGCCCAGGGCTGTGCTTTCCTTCTCCAAAGCTTGAAAGATCTGATTATTGTGCAGCTGAACTGGGCATTAGGGAGGGATAAAACACCCAGGACAGCTCTTCCACATGGGCTCACCCAAAGCAGACATGGCAGGGTGAGTCCTGCAGCACTGGAGCCCAGCACTTGGCTCTGGGACATCCAGGCTGATGCTGTAAAGCAGGAGCTTCAAAAGGACAGATTCATCCTGCCCTTTGCTTTCAAACCTTGCCTGTGGCTTTTCTTTATGTGAGTTAGTGAAAAGCTCAGGTCTTGCCTGGCTGGCAGCCTGAGTCTGCAGTGCAGCCAGCTCACATTGTACCAGCAGCTTGGGTGAGAGCACATCTGGCTGGAGATTCCACATGGATAAGGGCAGAAATGTTTGTCCTGGGACTTCATCTATTTACATTTATAGAAAATAATCCATAGCTGCAGCCCAGAATAGCTGCATGGCTGTATCTTCAGGAGGCAGAAGGTGACATCCTGGCCCTGGCTGAATCCTGCTGGAGACTGGCATTTATTTTCATGGAGCCAATAGTTCAGACAGCCACTGGCATTTGTAAATAAAACCCCCTAACCTTTAGAAGGAGGAAGGACTACACTGATGTCTACCAGAGCTGGCATAAAGATGAAGGCACAGCTTGGAGAGGAATAAAACATTAGAGGTTTTCATTCTTCTTAAAATTTGACAGCTCACATTTAGATTGTGTCCATCACTCATTATTCCTGAAAAGAGCAGCTTTAAAGAACTCTTGAGCTACTGTGCTTTGCCATTAGTGCTGGTGGGCACAAAGGCTGGGAGCTGCTCTCTCAATCTGTCTTCTGTGGTTTAAGATCTCCCTTTCCCAATCCAGAAGGGGGAAAAGGGGAAGTGAGATCCATTTCAAACTGCCTGAAATACAGTTGCCAGAACTGCATGTCTTCCTTGCTGAGCCCTCTCTATCCCAGACTTTTTGCTGCCTGGGTTCTTCCTGTGGTGCCTCCACTTTCCTGTACTAAATTCTGCAGCCATCTGAAGAGAACATGCACAGTGGGGAGGGAAGATGTGCAGGGAACACACTCAGCATTGTGTTCATCTGGAGTCTACCAGGAAAATTCTGCTCCTGCACAGGGCAGCAGGGAGAGGAGAGAGTTTGAGAGTGATGTGCCTCATTCAGGGGCAGGATTTGGTGAATCCCATCAGACATGAGCCTTGCTGAGTGAGAGAGAGAGAGAGAAGTGCTTTCTCTGCTGCTCCTGATGTGCTCAGCAGGGCTGGCAGGGAGAGGTTACCTCAGCACAGAGCTCCCCCCTGGCTCTGCAGGACTGCAAGTGCAGCATCCTTCTCTGAGGGGTTTGGTGTTGTCTCACAGAGATAATGGCTGAGCAGATCTTTGCCTTGTGTGTGAGATGAGATTGTGGAGTACATGGAGATGCTTCCTGTGGTTTCTGTTTTCCTGCTGGGACTGGGAACAGCTTGGAAGACTCCTTGCAACTCAGAAGTCTCTCTCAGATCACCTGACAGCAAAAGCTCTTCCTTTGATGTTGGAGATGGGAACAGAAAACACTGGAAGCACAAAGAGGGGATCACGGGCTTGGTCATATTTCTGTGGGACAGTTAAATATTCATGGCTTTGCTGCAGCTCCAGTCTCCTCTGAAATGTGCTTATTCTTCTTTCTGCTGAGGATTTTACAGCATGTTTTTGTTGTCCTGTGAGTTTCCTTCCTTCTGCCTTCATCTTGGTAATGTTATCTGAAACAAAGCAGGAGCTTGGGGTTTCTTTTAAATGCTTTTGGAAAAACTGGTGTGTGTTCAATCTTAGCTGTGGCACAAAGTGGTCTTTTCCAGTGTCTTAAGGTGGCAGAGGCTGGATTTTGTCACCCAAACCTAACAAGGATAAATTGGCAAAAAGGAATAACTTAAACCAGGAGTTTATGGATGTGCCCTCCCTCCCTGCTCATCGTGGTCATGGCAGTGTGGATGGAGAGGATGTCAGTGCTGTAAGAAGCCCTGGAGACACACATGGGGATGGTTATGGTTCATGAGTCTAGGCTTTGAAACCTGTCACAGCAGAAGTCAGAGTATCCCTGGGGCTGTGCAGCTGCTGCTGGCTGAGTGCAGGGAGCCTTCCTCCCTGGAGGAGGCTTTTCCCAGGAGATGGAGGTTGGTTCAGGGCTCAGAGCCTCACTGGAGAGATGTTTTCAGGTAGGGATCAAAGGCTGGGCTGCTTCTTCACCATCCTGAGGGTTTGGGGAGTCTCCTCTCCTCCCACCAGGGACAGGTCAGCACTCAGAGCTGATGCTTCCACAGGCTTGGGAAAGGATTTACAGCTGCTGTGATGTTGGAGGAGTGAGAGGAACCAACCCTAAGGTGAAACCAACACAATTCTCACACCCACCCTCTTGTGGAACATTAAAAGTAGCACTAAAGAGTCATAAACAGAAAGAGTGTCCAAGTTATTTCAGTAGGAGAAAGCTCCTGCAGCTGCCTGCAGAGGGTCCCCCTCTCTTTGTGTCCAAAAGGCGTTCAGCTCAGTATTAGAACAACTGGCTCCATGCAATTCTCTCCTACATCACAGGGAAAATGACTTTCTGCCTGTTTTTTCCTGTTGATGGCACAGGAAGGCTGTCAGGAGCTCTCCACTGGGATGTTGTAGCCAGGCTGGACAAAGCAGGGTGCTCATCCTGCAGCCACCTGTCTGGTTTCTAATTAATGAGGAGAAGGATTTTCTGGGAGAAATAAGGCTTTTCAAGCTCTGTTTTCTGTTGGTTTGTGAACTCTCATTCAGGTTGGCTGTTGGAAAACAGATGTGACAGATGACAGGAACAATTCCCACAGGCCTTGCTTCCTGCTGTGGCCTTGGAGCAGCATCCTGGGATCACCATGGATCCACAGCTTACACCAGGGTGCTCCCCTTGGATTTTCCAGCCTGGATTTCCACCTGGAATCCCCTTGGATTTTCCAGCCTGGATTTCCACCCTGGAATCCCCTTGGATTTTCCACCCTGTGCCCTGGAGCTGGATGATTATCCTGAAGGTTTCTATGGAAATAGAGGCTGGTGCTGGTTTGAGCACATTTGTCCCTTCTTTTCCTTATGGAACATTCACAGACAGGAGGTTTGTTCAAGGAACAGCTGGAAGAAATAGGAAACATATTTTGCTGCATTCCCACTCTGTAAGGCTTGTCTGGGCTCACTGCACTGTGCCACTGCTGCAGATAGGAGCTGGCATCATGCACTGGGAATGGGGAAGATCCCTTTCCTTAAATCTGCTTTTCCTCTGATGGTATTTTCCACAGCAACCAAGTGTAAAATCAGCAGTGGAGGCTGGGGATTGATGGATTGCAGGACAGAATGGACAGATCCACTGGGAGATGCCAAAACCCTTGGTTTGGTGGAGTTGATTTGACTGAAACAGGGTGAAAAGTGAAATCCCCAGTTCTGATTTCAGGCAAATATCTCATGAAGCACAGGAAATAGAGGAAGGAGACAACACAAAAGGTTACTGAAGTGGAAAGGCAGTTGTCAGAGGGGCTTTAATATTCAAATGAATTTCATTTTCTGGTTGTTACTTTGAAACATTTGTGGAATGCTCTGAAGTGCCTATCATTTGCCGAGCAGCACACCCGAAATCTCTCAGGTGATTACACAATTAAACAGCATTATATGGAGCTCATAATGCAGAGTGGATGCTTCTCCAGGCAGGGTTAGCCCCTTTTCTCTCCATCATAAAAGTCCTGATGAGACCATGTTGAAAATTAATTTCTTTTTCTGTTTTTGAAAAGGTCAGTCCACATAAGCTGAGGACAAATTAACACCTGCAGGAAATCAAAGTAGAGCCTTTAAAAGCAATGAAGCTTCTTTGAGCTACACCTGAGCCTGTGTTTTAAAAATGACTATTTTTTTTTCTTCATCCCTGGAATGATTCCTGCCCACTGTGAACTCTGCCTAAATGCATCTGTATTTCTGGAATGTTCAAACCAGAAGCTGACAAACGTGACTTTCAAGGGTTGCCTTTGTCCCTGGACTGTGGCCTTGCTTACAGAGCATGCAGTCACAGCACATTCTCCTCTCCTGAGTGACACATCCTTACCCTTGCACTTGTACAAGTTGCTTGCTTGGCTGCCCAGAAAATGGATGGAAAACAAAATAAGGTGCTGAGCCTGGGAAATGCTGTGCTTGTGTGGAGCTGTGACCTAAATGCCAGTTTTTTGCCTATCCATGAGGATGTGGCACGACGAGGCAAACAGATATGTGTCACTTGTGGTGACATGAGCACAGGAGAAATGTGCTATTTTGGCTACAGGCATGTAGAAGTTCATGCAATCCCTTCCCTTCCCTTCCATTTGATTGGTCAATTAGAGCATTGCTTTCACAAAGCCCTTTTCTGCTGAGTGCTCAGCACAGCCATGGAGAATTGAGGTCTCAGCTGATGGATGCAGCTCCCGGTGATGTCTGTGGGAGCTCTCTGTGTTGGGGAGTCACTGGGTTGGACCCTGGGAATGCTCAGGCTCTTGGGAAGCAGTTTCAGATTCATATTTGTGGGATATCACTTAAATGGAGCTACTGGAATAGTTACAAGAAAGCAAACTACATAAATTAACAACACTGGGCTGAGCTTAATCCACCAGCTGCATCCTTGTGTGCTCTGTGGCCATAAGGTCCTGATTTTCCTGCTTTATTTTAAGGGACCAAGGTAATCTGGAAGTGAGACCTGTTCTTTGTGCATTTCAGGCCGTGGAGAAGGCGTTTGCAGTGCCAAAGGGATTTTACTGGCAAACAGTTGAGAGTGATGACAAACACTTCCCTGACAGCAGTGCCATGGAGGCTTGCAGAGACACAGACATTGAGGTAAAGAGCAGCAACCAACCCCCTCCTTCCTCACCTGGGGCTCGTGGGGGGACACTGAGAGACAATTAAGTGCCCTGGAATATTTCAATCTAGAGCTTTGATACAAATACTGATCTTGAAGTATTTTTCACTCAGACCTAAATATATCAGCTGAGTATTTTATGCCATCAGTATTGATGTGCTGATTGCTCTGAGCCACAGAAGATTAAACTTTGAAATGTGTGGGTTGGAGAAATTGCTACCAACCAGGTGCAAATCTGTAAGAGTAGACAAAATGTTGATAACGTGAAACCACTTGACTGTAAGTCAGTAAACAGCACAACTTTGATTAAACTCAGAAACATTCCAAGAAATTTCGGAAGGTTCTGGTTCTGCCTGACCTTGAGTAACTGTGTGTTGTATGAACAAGTAGGGAGCATTTGTACTGACTGTACCCCAGGAAAAGAGAAGGCTAAAGTGATTTCAATTACCTCTTGGTTAGGAGTGCAGCACAAAATGTTCAGGACTTCACCCATGTGAAATGAGTTGTTATTGAGAGGAGCAGGGCAGGGCCAGCAGCAGTAACAAGGATCAGCCCAGGCTCACAAAGCCATGGGTTGCTTTGGGTTGGAGAGACCTCAAAGCTACCAGTGCCACCCCCTGCCATGGGCAGGGACATCTTCCACTGTCCCAGGCTAGGGCAGGGCCAGCAGCAGTAACAGGAATCAGCCCAGGGTCACAAAGCCACGGGTTGCTTTGGGTTGGA
Source organism: Onychostruthus taczanowskii (assembly GCF_017590055.1). Taxonomy (NCBI): domain Eukaryota; kingdom Metazoa; phylum Chordata; class Aves; order Passeriformes; family Passeridae; genus Onychostruthus; species Onychostruthus taczanowskii. Next base: position 1,919,569 of record NW_024496526.1, on the reverse strand, counting down.
GAGGCCTCAAAGCCACCAGTGCCACCCCTGCCATGGCAGGGACATCTTCCACTGTTTGGGCTCCTCTGGACTTGCTCCAACAGGGCAACATCTCTCTTGTGTTGGTGGCCCCAGAACTGGGCTCAGCCCTGCAGGTGGGAACCCCCAGTGACAAGGCCAAGGCAGAAAGCCCAGGGTTCAGACAGTGGTTGGGACTGGTGGTGTCTGAGACCAGGCCAGGCACAACTCAACCAAGCTGCAATGAAGAGCAAGGCCAAGTGTCAGGCTCCTGAGGAAAGGGGACACTGGCACTTCCTGAGGCCTCCCTGTGCTGGATGGCTCCATTATCACAGCTGGCTCCAAGCCCAGGCAGCCCCAGGGACTCAGAGCAGCTACAGGAAAATTCTTCATTACTGGCTACTGTGAGTACTGGGTTAATAGCAGGAGAGCTTCAGCTAGATAAACATAAAGAAATTGGAGCTTTTATTCCTAATTAAACCACTTTTATATGATTTGAGTAAATTTCTATCTTTATTTATCATGATGGTAAAGCCTCATAATGTCTTTATGGGGCAGTAACATTTCATTTCAAGTGTCCGGTACTGATGGATTCATTTGGCGTTTGCTGCAGCCATAAACCTTGAGCTGGGGAAATCCTTGAGCTGCTCAACATCCAGGAGAACCATGCCTGAATTTGGGGCCAGAAAATCACCTTGTCTGATCCCCAGCTAGACAATTTATTATCCACAGAACCACACAACTCCCTGTCGTAAAGCACTTGCTTTTTAAAACTATTTGTTTCTCTGATGAGGAAACTAATAATAATTTGCTTCCCTTTTGGGTATAAACATTCAGAATGTGTTGGTGTGAGTCTTCCTACCTGCCAGGATAGGCTGAAATGGATTAGACTGGTAAAGAAGACTGTGAAATGTAAATCTGGGACAGTACCAGTGATGTGTTTGCCTTTTGATGTTTTTTTTTTAGTGTTGATTTTGGTGCTGTTAAAGGTATAGAGACACAAGCAGTTGGTCTATTATTATTTAATCATCCAAAGATGGGCAAATGGTGCTGCACAAAGTGAACAGCAGAAGGGATGCACTGTGGGCTCTGCCCCAGAGGCTTTGCAGTTTTTCACTATTAGGTTTATGTGGCAAAAGGCAAAGTTATATCAGCAGAAATAGATTAAATTATAACTATTGATAGTTGTGATTTAGCCCAAAGCCAAGAGCCTTGTGTGTGAACTGCACATAAACACAAACCAAACCCAAGCCTCTCTGTAGTCTGGCAGTGCACATCCATCCTGGGAACTACAGGTGAGCAGCAGGGCTGCAGCTCTGAGGTTCTGCTGGGCTTGGGAGCATTTCCCTGCTTTTTCCATGTTTTTCTCTGGCTCTCCAGGTTGCCATGGTGCTGCTGTTTGAGGCTCTCTTCCGAAGCCCCCTGGAGACCCATCACACTCTGCAGCTGCTGCTGGGCTCTGGGCTGGATGTCTGCGGCCTCCGCCTGCTCTACCCTGGCCAGGACCTGCTGCTCTCCAGCTCAGGTGGGCTCTGCTTCTTCTCCAGAGCGTCCATGCTGCTGAGGAAGGCCCAAATCTGTAAATGCACTAGGTGAAGGGTGATCAGAGTCAGATTTGCATGAGGGTTGCTTTATCAGTTCCTCTGTCTTTCCCAAAAGAAATTACAGAATAGCTTTGACTGTTTCTTTCTTTCTGTTCCCAGTGTTGAATATCCATGAGCTGGATTTTTAACTCTTCATGCATTTCTGGGTCTCAAACTTTAGCTCTTGTTCCTTTGCAGTGAGCTTTCACCCATTTCAGTGCCCTGAGCTCCAGGGACAGGCTCATGTGAGTTAAATAAAATCATTTAGTTCCCCACTGGTAGTCCTAAGGTTTTAGCTGCAGAAAATCCAGCCTCCCTTTTCTACAATTCCCCCATCTCATTGCCTGTGGGACTTCAGGAGTACTGATTTATCTGGCCTGTAATTGTATTGGCTGATAAACCATCACCAAAATGTCACATTATTTGATAGAATCCCATCTGAGGTGGGAGACCAGCAGGATAAGGTAAATAAACACAATCTGGGGCTCTGAACTCAAATCACAAAGTCTTGAACATCAGACACCAATGTATCAAATACTGGCATGTACCACTCAAATCTTTATTTTCTCCCATTTGAGAAACAGAGATGATGGACCCTGCCTTAAAGCATTATGGAATATTATTGGTTGTGGCTGCAGAACAATAATATTCAGATATTCCAGAGCAACAGGTGTGCCCTTAGCTGCAGAGTTTTGAGATTGCTTGTGGCTTGTGCTTCTTTTTAAGCCATAAAATTCTTCTGGAAGGTTCAGATGTGCTGCAGACAATCCATTTCTCTTGGGAAGGCACAGGCAGGCTGAGAGGGAGAGAAATGGGCTTCCTTCTCCTCTGACAGAAGGGGAATGAAGACCAGCTTAAGCTGAGAAAATTCCCCAGTCTCCTTGCTCCCTTTTTACATTTGAAAGCTAGGAGCAGGTTGCCTTAGGAGGGAGATTGCAGGTGTCTGGGTGCTGTGCACAGAACACATTCCTGGTGAGAGCTGGAGAAATGCAGGAGAGCTCCAGAAATGAATAAGAAAACCATAAAACCTGCAGTCATTAGGAGCTGACAGGCAGCAGATCTGCTTCAGTGCTCCGTACCATGCACCATTATTTAAGAATATTTCCTATGAAGAGACAATTCATTTGAGCTGAGAACTGCTGTGCAAGTTTGTAAATTAGATTTTTACCCTTAGCTTGATAACTCTAAAATTATTATTTTAAATATTTACAGCCAGTTGCTCCATTATCTACCTGCTCTGGAGATTTGTGTTCTGCTTCTGTTTCTCATGCTAGAAATGATACATTTGAATATATTTTTAAACCTAAGGGAAGAAAATCACACACCTTGCTGCATTGTCTGACATCTGCAGTAATAACTGAAAAGGAGGCAAATTTGCTTGTTCTGGAGTTACTTCCTGGGCACCAATTGTGCTGGAGAAAGGTTTGCCAGAGTCATAGGGAAGAGTTGTTGAAAGAAATAAGGGAAGTCAGAGTTTAAATCCTGGCAGAAAATTAAAGGTGGCAAATCAAATATTTGCCTGGACTGTACAGCATTGTACAAAATCTGTATTTAATCCAGAAGGAAATAATGTAAAAAAGAAGTCCTGGATTTCCATTTTGTGATGCCCTTCAAAACCATCCCTTTCCTCAGGCCCCTGTTCTTGTCCTGTACTTCAATCCACCAGCCTTGCTTGTGATGAACAAGAGGAACGTGAAGTGCTGGCTTAGAGTCACAGTGTGGGCTGAAAAGACCCTAAAGACCAGCAAGTTCGAACTCCTGCCACAGGCAGGGACACTTCCAGTGCATCACCTGCTCTGTAATAACTTTTCACAGCAAACATGAGGCAACCAATTCCTCTTTGTTCAACAGATTGCCTCGAATAACCTCAGGTTTGCTATTGGGTGAACACATGCATGTGCTGCCAGCATCTCTCCCCCAGGGCAGGGAACCAGGAGATGGATTCCCAGGGCAAGTAACTAGGTGATGGATTTCCAGGGCAGGTAACCAGGTGATGGATTCCCAGGACAGATAACCAGCTGGTTCCCAGGGCAGGTAACCAGGTGATGGATTTCCAGGGCAGGTAACCAGGTGATGGATTTCCAGGGCAGGTAACCAGGTGATGGATTTCCAGGGCAGGTAACCAGGTGGTTCCTCTGTTGAAGTCTGCCTCTGACAGATCTGAAAAGAGCCCTTGAGTGGAGTGAATGACTTTGGGGTGGGTTGTTGCATGTTTTACTCGCACATGTGTTTGTTTCCACAGAAAAGCTGCCTTCCTCCTACACTTCAGAGCCTGGCAAGGTGCCCCCAGTGCTGGCATTAGGTGTGAGAGGGCCCAAAGCCCATGGCATCCTGCAGGACATCACCCGAGGCTCTGGCAGAGCGGAGCCTGTCGCGTCCCTGCCCCTGCCCAGCCGGGTGCACAGGGAGCTGTGCCTATGGTTCGGAGGGAGAGCTGCTGGAATCCTGCCCCCGCCTTCCAGGTGATTGTCCCGGGTGGTTTGGAGCTGCTGTGGCACAGGCAGTGAGCCCTGGAGGCAGGCAGGCACTCAGAGGTCTCTGTGTCAGCCCTCCAAGGGTTCTGCAGCACGGAGTGCAGGGGGAGCAATCCCTCTATTTGTGTATTTCCAAGCCAGTTGTGCAGTCTGCAGAAATCCTTCTCTCTTCTGCAGCAGATCATAGAACCATGGAATATCCTGAGTGGCAAGGGTCCCACAGGGATCATCCAGCCCAGCTCCTGGCCCTGCACAGACACCCAATAATCCCACCCTGAGATCATTATCCAAACAGTCCTGGAGCTCTGGCAGCCTCGGGGCCATGCCTATTCCCTGGGGAGCCTGGGCAGTGCCCAGCACCCTCTGGGGAAGAACTTTTTCCTAATATCCAACCTAAACCTCCCCTGGCACAGCTCCAGCTCCTGTTCTCTCAGCTCCTAGATGTGTCAGGTGTAGGACAGTTGCAGTTGCTTCCCATTCCCTGTTCCATGGAATCCGGGCCCCTAATTCATAGTCTTGCTGCAAAATTTGGAAACCTGGTGGTGGAGAGGAGCTGCAAGTCTGTGTGCCAGTGAGTGACCCTCACCTAGGAAACCTCTGACTTTGCTCTATTTATCAACTGATAAAGGGATTAATTAGGAAAAGGTTCTTTTCCTAATGGAGGAGGATGATGAGAGAAGTGTGTGAAAATGAAGGTTGGCTTATAAACCTTGAACTGCAGGAGAAACTCTGCAGCAGAAAGCTCAGACCTCCAGGTTCTGAAGAGGTTTAGAGACCCTGCCTAATCCTGGGGACAGGGTGGCACAGTCAGAGGCAGCAGGCTGGAGGTGAGATCCTCTGCACTGCTGTCAGTGCTTTCTGTGAGTGGCAAAGCTCAGCCATGTGGAATTAACCTGTGGATTGCTGTGGAGGGTTATGTGTCACCGTTCAGCTCTGCTCTCAGCCACAACCAGCAACTCTCACCATTTTTTATGTTTAAGATGTCAAAAAAAATCAATTTGGTTGAGTTTCATTCTTTTTATTTGTTTATTTTCCTCAGGGATTCCTTTTTCCTCTTACAAAGATGATGAATTCTGCTCCTCTGGTATAACTCAGTCCGGAGCAGTGCTACCTCCTAAATAATGCACTTGTCTTTCTCCTAATGCTTGTAATTTGGTCTGTTGGGAGACAGGAATACAAACTGCAGCTCAGATTGCCCTTTTCAGATTAGACTTGCAAATGCTACGGGCTCCTGGGAGTGAGCAAGCAGGATGAGTTCCAGGCAGCTCCGTGGTGGTGGCAAGGGATGAGGCAGGTTTGCCTGAGCAGCCTGAGCTCACAGTCTCAGCCAAAACTGTTCCCAGACAGTCCCTGGCTTTCTACCACACCTTCTGTTCACCCTGTCCTGATTGGGTCCTTTTGGATGTGCAGGAATGTTGTGGAAGTTTCGCTGGCAGGAACATCCCTGCCAGACTGGATGGTGCTTGTTGCCTAACACGAACCCTTCAAACTGGTTAAACTCAGCCTAAAGAACCCAAAGTGAATAGCAACTAGGATGTGTCTGTGGGTGGGAAAAGCTCTGCTAGTGCAGCCTGACATATTTCTTGATTCCCAGATTTCTTTGCCAAGCTGACTACTTTGCATTAGCTACTTTTAATTGAACACAGAGAGCCTCAGGGGGAGTGATATGAAAAGATGTTCAGTCAGAGAGACCTTGATGCAGCTCATGTCACGGACAAGGGATTGAAATGGCTTTTCCAGTAAAGCAGTTTTACCAGAGAAGCTTCTGTGGCCTTGGATTTGTCACAGAAAGTATGTTTGAGTCAGAACCTTTTAATATTTTTCATTTAATATTTATAATTTTTCTGCAGCTCTCAGAGACCTTCACCAGCTGGGGCAGGAGCAGATGAAGAAAAAGTTGACCTCCAGGGCTTGATGCTGCCTCGATCTCCAGCCATGCTTGTTGCAACTACCAAAGGTCAGTGTTAGGAAATTAAATTTGAGGGTTTACAGTTCTCCTTCACTGATAACACCACTTTATTCCAGCCCACCTAAGGCAGTTCTGCCTCCCTGGATTGCTCAGGGCTGTGACCTGGCCTGTTCTGGAGGCAGGAATGAATTTCTAGTGGGACACTGTTGCCCAAATGAAGCAGCAGAGAAGTGGCACCACCAAATCCTCCTTATGGGAGCAGCTGCTGGAGTCCTGGGGGCTGCTTGGATATCACTGAAGGGGGAAAAAAAGAAATAAAAAACACTTTACAGGAAACCTGTGCACAGAGGGGGACATCAAAGAAGCAGTCACATGAAGAGCTAACAGAGTCCTTAAACTGTTGGTTTATTCATCAGAGATCCTTTGCCTGTCCTGCTGAATATTATAATCAGCAGAATTAAAATGTTAAACCTTCATTTAGGGCAGGACTGACCACAGTCAGAAAGGAGAGACTTTATTCATGGGACTAATATCAACAGGTCACCACCTGGTTCCACTCACATCCCCATTTTCCCTTTGTAGGAGCAGCGTTCAGCCCCTGAATTTGTACCTAACCAGCAGCAAACTGTGTCCCAGGGACACCTGCTAAGGGCCTGCCTGGCTGAAAGGTGTTGGGCTCCTGCTGCAAAGGCCAACATCTCCTGGAGTGGGCCTGGCACAGCACATCTGGGGTGCAGGGGGCTTTTGGACAGTGCCGTTGGCTGGTTTCTGCTGGCCCAGTTGAAGGTGGGAATTTCATTCACAGGAATGAAGCCTGAGGGGAGCAGAAGTTCAGCAGCTGTCAGGGAGGAGATGGCAGAAGGAAAGCAGGATTGGAGTGACAGAGAAAGAAGGCATGGAGAATTACACTGCCAAAGAAAAGAATCCATGAGAAAAGGATGGAAGCATAAGGCAAAAATATGAAAAAGGAGTAGAAGGGAAGGAAAATAGAGAAGGGAGAAAGGAAAAAACCAATTTTGAGACAGTTTTTCATCTTTTGGCTCATGTTAACTCAGGTAGTTTGGCAGGCAGCCCTTGGCTCTGTTATTTGGGATTGGGATTGATGGCAGCTGGTGGCCACTGATGGAATGAGTCACATTTGCTGCCTCCCCTTCCTTTTATGGCCGTTAATGATTCACATTTGCTGTGGGCTGCTGAGTTCCACCACACCACGTTCCATCTGCATGGAGCCTCAGAAGTCACTGTCAAGCTTTGCTCCTCAGATAACTTTGCTCTGGCAAGGGGAGCTGAAACTCTGCTCTGGGAGCAGACACCCTTGGGGTTTTCAGAAAAAAAAACATTCAGTGACTCCTTCCCTCTCGTCTGCAGCAGCTCCTCTTGGAGACAGGAATATTTACCTATGCAGAGCAGAGGTACTGCAGCAAGGTAGACCTGCCCCTTCTCAGTTAGCAGAGTTTTGGTGACCCAAGCAGATATTCTTGTTGATTTGGGATATGTGTGTGCAAAAAATGTTTTTTAAAGCGTTATCAACTGGAGTGAAACCAAAATCTTCCCACCAACAGTCTTAGATTTTGACAGTTTCATGTAATGAATATGGGTAAAAGCCAGTGTTAAAGCCATAAAGCCAAACAGAGATGTTAGGCAAAGAACCATCCTGCCTGTCCCATCCTTAGTGATAAATACAAAAAGGTTTCCCTTGTTTTAGTGCTGTTGCTTTGAACTACCAGGCTGAGCCTTGGCAGGACAAATATCCATATCATAAAGTCTAGAATAAAAAGAAATATTCACTGTCCTACCCTCAGAATCAACTGGGACACAACGAAAAATCCTCCAATCTCATTAAATCTATTGGTTAAAATTACAAGAAATTACTGAGGCAGTGTAGAGGAAGCCCATGTAGAAGTGGTACTGAGGATTTGTCCTCAGAGCTCACTCTTGGCAGCCTCTGGAAATCTGAATATACACTGTGAGGGATAAAAAAGCTGTGTTAGAACTGAGAAAGTATAATTATGGAGGTCATGGTAAAAACAGGGAGCTCAGGCAGGTCAGAGGCTTCAAGGAAAAGTTTTGAGCTTGTCTCACACTGCTTAAGATGTGGGGGGCTGCTCAGGAGGCCTTGGAGGCTCCTTCTCCTGAGCTTGCTCAAGGTTGGCAGGGAGCCTGGGATTCGTCTTGGAGAACAGGAGTCTAAAAATGCAAAGTTCTAACCCGAGGTAAATTCCAGTTGTGTCTACAATCATTTGTACTGGGATGAGGGACTCAAGGAGAGCTCAAGCAGCCAGAGCTGCGGATCAGGTAGGACAAGGCAGGATGGTACCATGGCCATGATGTCCAGGGAACCTGTGAGGTCCCAGAGGCTACCAAACCAAAGGTGAGATCACAGGTGGTCCAGAGCTTCAGGAGCTTGTGCCACAGTAAAGGTCTGGGATGAAGGTTAAAGGCAGGAACAAAGGAGGGACGGCAGGAACAAAGGAGGGACAACAGGAAGGAGAAGGGGGTGCTGAGCAGGATTGCTGAGACCACCAGTAACAGCAGAGAGGAATGAGAGCAGAGAGGAATGGCCAGAGCTGCTTCATGCTCTTTGGAGTGGACAAATTGAGCAAGAACAAGTAGTTCTTGTTGCCCAGTTTGGTCACTCAGAGAGTGGTCAGGTCTACAAGGCTCAGTCCTGCCCTGAGTGCTGGGGGCTGCACGGGGACAGCTCCCACAGCCTGGCCAGCACCAACACACTGCCTGTGAGCAGCTCCCAGACCTGGGAGACAGGCTGGCTTGTCTCATCTGATGATTCATAAAGATATTACTGATGATGCCATAAGCTTTCCCACTCTGGGCTGGCCTTGGATTGCAGTCATGATGAGCTGGATGCAGCAAACAAACTGTAAAACACAGGGTGCTGCTTGGGGTGCAGCTGTTTGCTTCAAGGTGGAGGCAGCTGCTGTGAGAGCTGCCTTGCATTGATACCACAGCTCCTGTGACAATAATATGCTGTTTTTCTTGCCCTTTCTTTGATCTAGGGGACATCATTCTGCTGGTGTCACCTGTGGTACCTCCACGTGCCTATGGGGCTGTGCTTTCCGCCTGTGCCCGCCGGGGCTTTGTGCTGCAAGGACTGCGGCAGCTGCAGCTCTCAGCACAGCAGGGCCGAGTGCTGGGCATGGCAGCAGGGCAGGTACTGTGCCCTTTGTGCCCTGGATTACCCCTTGCCCTGCACCTAATGGTGCCAGCACTCCTCCAGTGAGTGCTCGAGGACAGCCATTCTCTTTCCCAGCTCTCTGTGTTCCTGTGAGTGGAGCTCTGACTGCTTTCAGTGCTGCCTTTTTCCCTAGTAGGAAAACCCCACAAAGCCTTGGCCTCTCATGGAGAACAGGAGTGTAAATTCATCATCCTGCTCCTACTAAAACAAATGTGAATTTTGCTACTGATGTCAGAATAAGCAAGAGCTGGCAGTAGCCCCATGAACCAAAACACTGATCTGCAAAGGTGGTTCAGGAGAAGTCTTCACTAACAGACTGATATTTGGTGATGTACCTCCAGTCCCTCTGAGCCCTTCAGCATGAAGCCCTCTACTTCAGTGCATTCCAGATGGGTTTCAGAAAGAGCTTTCAAAAATATCTTTTTTCTTTCTTTGAAGCTCTGCCTAACATGGTGATAGGTTTGAGGTAAAGTGCACTTGGCATTTTGACAAGTCAGCCTAAGAAAACAGCAATAATCACAAATGCAAGGTTGCAGTCAAACTTAACATATGCAAGAAGTCCAGTGCTGCCCTTCTTATATTATAAATCCCACAGGAATCATATGGCACCTTTTCTTACAAGGGAGTGGACCCCACACTTCAAATCATCATGCTGAGGGTTCTTTGCTATGTCAGTCAGGAAATGCATAATTTTGCAAATCAAACTCTACAAATCCCCTCTTTTCTGCATGTTCTGTAATCAATCCTAATGAATAACAATGTCCCTGCCCATAATATTTTGTAGAATGAATAAAACCTATTTATGGAATACTACATCCCAAATAGCCAGATATTTGGAACATGTTGCTAAGTGACCATTAAGGAGTTAACAGCAGCAACCACTGCTCCAATGTGAAAATCATCCCTTATTTGAGACTCCAGATAATCTTAGAGTGACTTATGGTACATCCACTTATGGTGGATGGTACCACCTATCAGCTGAGTTACAACTGCTGTGGTTTTAGCCCAGCCCAGCTGCAGGGCAGAATGATTTTGTGTTAAGCCTCTTCCCTGAGTTTAAATTAAGTTTCTCTGTCTCAGGAAAAGATGACGCAGAGCACCCAGATATTGCAGTTCCTATGGGCAGTGATGAGCTGTATCTTGTTGTGCCATTGTAATTTGACAGAGCACCCAGATATTGGAGTTCCTATGGCTCAGTGATGAGCTGTATCTTGTTGTGCCATTGTAATTTGTCTATTTGCTTGAGCCCCATAGTAATTACATCTGGATTTAGCAGTCTAATCTGCCCTTCATTATTTCAGATTGCTGTCTTTTGCCCTGGCAAGAGTTCAAGCTCACCTGCTGGTGCTGCAGGAGAAGTCCCTGGTGGGCGCCGCAGGCACTGCCTGGTGCTGCTGCTGAGGAAGGAGAACGCCACACATCACATCCCTGCCTTGCTGACAGGTAATGCTGCCCTGCCCAGCACCTGGCAGGGAGGGTTTGCATTTCAGTGGGTTCCACATCAGCAGCCCAACCACATCTGTACAGTGCATGGAATATTTATTGGGAATATCAAGGCCTGCTCATGTTGCTGTAGGAATCTCCAGACCAAGGTGTGAATCAGTCACTACTACACATCCAACAGAGCTGCCTGGCCTTTGCCAGTTGTTTGATCTTTAGCTCTGGAGTCCTCTTGAACTTAGAATCACCGAGTAGTTCCTGGTGGAAGGGGCCTCAGAAGGCCTCTCATCCAACATCCTGCTCAGCAGAGCACCAGCAATGAATTCCTTCAGGATGCTCAGGACTTTTTTCTGTCAGGTCTTGAAAATCTGAAAGGACAGAGATTTTCCTGCCTCCCTGGGCCTTTAATCCATCATTATGGGAAATGTTTTTCCTTTATGTGAAGTTGTAACCTCCTGTTTGGATTTGTGAGCCTTGTCCCTGGACACTTCAAAGCTGTGCCTGACTTTGGCATCTCACACCCAGTGCCTGGAGGTGTTGTTGGGGCTGTCCTGCTCAGGGCCAGCAGTTGGATTCCAGTGATCCTTGTGGGTCCCTCCCAGCTCAGGACTTGCTGGGATTTTATGGCCTCAGTCACCTCCTCTCAGAAACTCTTTTTGCCCAGAGAGGTAGGGTAGCCAAAATCCAGCTGTGCCACTGAACCTGAAGGCAGCACCAGGTTCTGCATCCTTGTGACTTCCAAGCACCCAAAGGTGGAGGGACTGCCAAAACCCCCAACCAAGCTGCTGCCTTAAATCTTCTTACTTGAGTTTCTGGTTTCTTAAGGATCAGTTGACATGGACCTCAAGTGGGGAAGATCAGAGGCAACAGCAAGTGGTCAGGAGGGAACAGAAATCCTGCCCTGCCCCTTCCAAAGAAGGGGTCACTGTGGGTGACCCTTCCATTAACACCATCCCACACAGCCCATTGTGGAGACATTCATCCCCATCCCAATTGCTTCCTTTAATTTATCCACAATAGGAAAGAACATTTAGAGGTTTGGGAGGGGGGGGAAACAATGACAATTCAAATAGTCCTGGGCTTTTTCTCCTGAGACTATCACAGAATGTTCTGAAAACATGTGCAGACACAGAGGATTAATCATGGCACAGTAATTACAGCCCCGTGTCACCTGCTGCCTCTGCACCCAGGGAAAGTTGCTCATTAAAAAGTGCAGTTTCTGCAGCTTCCCTCAGTGCCACAGATGATGTTTTGTGTTCATGTTTTGCACGGGGAAATTTCCACTAGAAATACATAGGGGGCTGGAATGAAGGGTAATCTGGAAAGGTAAAATATTTTCCCTCATGCTGCAGAACTCAGAGTTTTTCTCTTTGTTTGTGACAGATTTTGCAAATGCCTCTTTCCATGTGTTCTGTGCTATTTTCATCAGTCCTGCACTGCTGAAAGACATCTTAGTCCATATTCCAGGGCCCTGGAGAGGGGAAGCTGATATTCTTTCCCCATAGACTTTGGATTGGCCTCTGGGAAGTGCAGAATAGCACTGAGGTTGGAGTAGGGTAAATACCTCACTAAGAAATTCTGCATTTGTAATCAATATGAAAAGCAGTTCTCCCTTCAAGGTCTCGAATTCTGTTCAATTTTCAAAGCAAGTTAAAATTTGACAAATACTCCTGAAACAGAGCAGATAAATAGGTGGGTAAGGATGTCTGTCTTGAGGTCCAAACACCACACATTTTTGTCCAAGCTTTACTTTCTGCCATGCCCTGAGTTTGAATAAACAACAGGCAATACTGCTGGGACAGTGATGGCCCATTTTTGGTGCCTCATACCCTTTGAATTTTGAGGAGCAGGTGATTGTCAGTGGTACATTTGATATCTAAGCTTTGCCATCAGCCTTTAACACCAATAATCCATTTCCCATGCTCCACTACAGTGAATTTTTGACAGGCTTGTACGGTAGGAAGCAATCAAATGTGTACAAAGTAATTTAAAAAATAACAAGCCTTTAAAACTGTGGCCTGAAACATTATTACAGAAGGCTGAACTAATTGTTGTGGAAATGTACTGTATGCAACACCTTAATGCACTGCCTGTGCACAGCCCAGCTCTTTAGAGGGGCAATGGGAGCTGAGAGATTGTGGCTTTAAGCACTTAGTGTCTGTAGAAGTGTGTGGAATGGGATATTTTCCAGGCTGGAAATCACAGGAGCAGAACATGATGTCTCTGTTCAGGTCTGTCACCCCAGCAATACCTCCCTGCCCACGAGGGCCCTGTGCGATGCAGGACTTCGGCCTCGTGCCTGGAAGTGTGAGACACCTTGAGGGCCTCCTTGTGAGCACTGGGCTCACATTTGGGACTCTTCCTAGTGGACACCACCTTATTTAAGATATTTTTTCAAATTCAGGAGCTCTGAGGCAGCTTCTGTGCACTTGTTCCACCTTTCAGTTCCCAGCAGGAGTAAGAAGGAGACAGAAACAACTGGGTGCTGCTGAAAAAGCCAGAGAAAGCTGTGGGCCAGCCTCAGTTCTCAAGAGCTCCTTGGCCCTTTTTAAGTGACCCATGTGATTTTGGGGAGAGGGGATGGTTCAGCTGTGTGTGGTGTCTCCGGTAAGCTCAGTCTGTAGAGGAGCTGTGGCCAGTGACTCAAACATTTGCCAGCAGAGTGCTTTCATGTCAAATGCTCACATTTGCTGCTGCTCTGAGCACAGGGCTGATGGAGGAGCTGGCAGAGGCAGGCCTTGGCAGCAGGCTCAGCATCCCCCCTGCAGCTGCTGGAGAGGAGCCGGCGCTCTGCTTCCACGGGGCTCCGTTCGCCGCGGCCGCGCTGCGCAGCCTGGGTACGTCGGGGGCTCTGCTCCAGCCTGGCTCCTCCGGGAGCACACACCAGGCAGTGCTCTGGGCTGGGAGGGACCTCAGACCTCATTCCACTCCATGGGCAGGGACATGCCGCTATCCCTGGTTGCTCCAAGCCCTGTCCAACCTGGCCTTGGACACTTCAGGGATGGAGCAGCCACACTAACAAGGGATTTTCCTGGATAAAACCATTAGGAATATGCTTTTTGTCTGTAGGATCTCATTTACTCTTCTGCTGCCAGTCAATCACAGTAACTCTCCTGGAAGAATCAATGGAAATCAAAGGGAAAATACCTTTTTCAAGTAAATTAAAAGATATATGCAAAAAGAAATTATTGAAACGTGACACAGTAACATCCAATTAAGCCTTAATTAAGATAATTAGAAGATTAATAGGCAATCAATACGTATTTATTGCCATAGTTTCAAGAGAAGTCAAAATATTAAAATGAGATAAATTGGTGGTTGTGTGTAGAACTGGAATGTGCTGAAGTGACAAATGCTGGCAGCTATAGTTCTGTAGGTGCAGAAAAGGCACTTTCCAATTTCATTTTACTCAGATATTCTACATTTCAGTTTGTACAGTTGTATTCACTTTGGTAACTCATTCATTCAAAGCTGGGAGATTGATAAGATTTCAAACAGCAAGGAAATGGGTTTTCTGTTCTTAATCTATGACTCACATGGGTGAGTCTTAAACCTCCTAGTTCTGTACACTTGCAGTAAAAAAATCCCATGTTTATTTCACTAACTACATGTTGGGGGTTTTTATGTGTTCAGTAAGTTAACTTAGCTTAATTTAATTTAGTTATTTGAAAATTTGGATGCTAGGAGTCTGAGTTTAAATATATTGATCTCCAAAACCAAACAGACTCTAAATCCTAAGGAAAAATGAAAATTAAATGCATGTAATTCACAATTCTCTAGCATTATGAAATGTTATGATGTAGGAATAAGTAAGCAAATGAATGTTTATTGATACAATTGCTTACATAATTTTGTAGTGAATCAGTATGGAGCAAACAGGGATTTCTGATGGGCCAGGGATTCTCCAGGCTGTGCTGTTCCCAACAGGATTGGGGATAGAAGCACAGTGTTACAGCAGTCCCCAAATTAGCTCCCAATTGTGTGCCCTGCAGTGTCCTGGAAAGCAAAATGAGGTATTGATTTAATGTGAAGTCAGTCATTAGTTATCAACCCAAAACTGGTGCCTTAAATCATTTTGGTACAGATCTATCAACTCTGCCTAATGGTGTGAATAAGGATATCAAAATTACAAGGAATGTATTTGCTTTACATGGCAAAATGTAATTCCAGGGAAGGACTGGGACTAATTAGAGGGACTTTGCTGTGTTAATATTCCTCATTCAGGAGGCTTTTCCTCAGCAGCAGTGTGAGGAGACAGTGAAATGCTGGTTGGGATTTATGCAATTCCGTCACAGCAGAAAGCCTGAGATGTTTTTTCATGGGGTAACAGTTTTGTGTTGATGGTGTCCCTGGGCAGGAGGAAGCCTCAGTGCGGTGCCAGAGCCCCAGCACATCCCTCTGGATTTCCTGTGCCACCGGGCCTACGCTGCTGAGCCCGGGATGGAGCAGGTGGTGATGCTGACAGTGGTGGGGATGCAGGCTCTGAAGAGTGCTGGAGAGCTCCTCCAGCAGATCCTGCTGCCCCCACTCAGGGATCAGTCTTGGAGTGCAGGTAACCCCAGAGCTGGAGACCTTGGGTTATCCTGAGTAGCTCTTTTTAGCAGACCAGGAACATAATGGAAAATGTGGTGAAGGGGCCTCAGGAAGAATGGGTTTCTTTGTTACGCCCCTAAAGAGCTGAAGAATTTCTCTTGGTTTGTTATGGGCAATCACAAACAGCTCAGGTGGGCATAATTTGCTTCAGAGAGCATCAAATGAGTTCCAAGTAGTGCTTGGGCTTGAAGAGCTTTTATGTAACACAGAGCATTGTGTCCCTCCCTGAGCACAGGGAGGTAAGGTTGGGCTGGAAGTGGGGCAGGAATTTGGGAGTCACAGGCTCTGTTCTGTGCAGTGACAGCCTTGGTGAGCAGAACCAAAGCCCTTGATGGCCTCACGCTCCGGTTCCCCCGCGGGAGGAGCAGCGAGGCTGTCCCCACACTGGCTGCTCATGTGTGCATGAAAAGGGCTGTCAAGCCCTAGGCAGGACAGGGAGTTTATGCAATTTCATGTGCAGGTTGCACTGAAGTGTGATAACACAGGAGCTCTAGGCACAAAGGGCTCAAGTCTGCCTGTCTTACACTGTGCTGTATCCAACTCTCCCAAAATCGTGTTGAAATCCTACTTGAAATCCTGTGAAGTTCTCTATCTGAGATCTGAGCCAACAGAAACTTCCAGCACTCATGGATTGAGCCCTAAATACCTTCCTACATAGTCAGAAGACAACTTTACAACTCTGACAACATTGAAGCTACTTTAGAGACAAGTCAGCATTCTGCTGTAGTTTGCTATTCTGCTAAACATTCCTTAAAGTGTTATGAGAGGTGCTAAAGGATCCATAATTATGGATTATGTTGTGCCAAGCCACACTGTTATCAGTGTACTCTCAGTGATTCCCTTTCACCTCTCCTCCATTAGCTGTGCTCTCTAATCAAATCATGGCACTTACTCCCTGTGGCTCCCTGTTGATTTCCCAGATAGCCCTTTTTTTGTTCTTCACTGTAATGGCATTTCTTAGAATTTTCATCTTGTGGGTTTTCCCAGTATATTCCTACATTTGCATTACAGTCCATTCTGGATGAAACAGAAGTCAGAACAGCATTGGAACTCGTGCAGGGACAAAATCCATGTGAAATAAAATGTTTGTGTCCAAAATAAAGCACAGCTTCTACAAAACACAAGCTGCTGCCTGGTGCTAAAAACATTTTTCTTGACTTGCAGCAGAGCCCGATTCAGGACTTGAGCTCCTGGGCCTGAAGTGGCTGCCCCATCTCACTCGGTGTCAGGCCAGAGAAATGACCCCTTTTGAGGCTGGGGACACTCTCTGGCAGAGGAGCCTGGACACGCTGATGTGCAGCCCCGTCCTGCTGTGTGTGCTCCGTGGCATCGACGCCTTCCGAGCCCTGGGAGCTGCCCTGCAGGGATGGACACAGGGCAGGGACAGGCCCAGCATGGGTGACAGCCTCCCACAGGCACTAATGGCCTTGACCCCAGAAGTGACCTTCAGACAAGCCATGCTCTTCTTCACAGAGGCAGATTTGGTAACTGGTAAGGCACCTTTGTACTGTTTGTGTTCTCCTCAGCTGTAAGGTGTGTGGGAATTGATTGAGCTTGGACAAAGGAATCCAGTGCTGGGGGTTTTCTCAGGCACAGGAAAATGTAATAATGTGGGGGTAAATTCTGTGCTTGGCTGAATTAAGATGAGGCAGTGGACCCAGGAGGAGCCAGCTGAGGTCACCTACAAGGTAGCTTATTTAATTGATGTGGCTTGGTGCCCTTTCTGATGATCCTGAGGTACTCCATAAGTACTAATTAGATATCAGAGCAATTGGCAGGATCAGTAAATAATACCATGCATTCTAAACCCTCTCTATAAGGGAAACTGAAGATCAGAGCCCAAGAGCTCTCACACCTAAATGTGGGCCTCTAATTGTGGTGCCATACTTTCAGCTTGATGCCTCAGCCTGGCCCTGTGCTCAAGGAGATTGAAGGTGTGACCAGTCAGTAAGAAAACAGATTTCTTAAGAATTTCTTTTTATCCTGGAGGAGAATGAAGAGAGGAATGGAGACCTTTGCTGTCAAAAGCTTCTCAGAGTTCAGTGATGTGTGCCAGCATCGATCTTTCAGCACAGTAAATTTGATAGTTTCCTCCTGTAGCAGGAAATGTATAGCCATGCCTCTTAAAACTAAATCACTGTGCAGACTGTGGGGTTATTGATACTGGATGGTTTAGTGCAGCAGACTACAAGCTCCCACTGTTTTCTTTTAATGTGAAATATTCAGAGAAGAATTGGGGCTGCCTGACTCCTCACACCCAGAGAGAAACAGCTCTGAGCCCTGACAGTTTCTGGCAGGGAGTTGGAACAAGATGGTCCCTTCCAACCCAAGCCATTGTGGGATTTTATGATTACTCAGAAGCAGAGAGAAATCAGAGATTGTGGTAACATCATGCATCAGCTGAAGGGGAGTGATGCAGTCCCATAAGTGCATTCGTGCTTTGAATTTACAGCCCTTCCTTTATCTTTCCTTGGGGAAGAAAAGTCCTTTGTCATCAACACAAACTTAGCCACTTGTGTCAAACCCACTGTGCCTGTGTAGTGTGCAGTAACAAATGTGCTTTGCTGAATGCCACGAAGGAAGATTTGTCTGGGAAAAGATCCTGGGTTTAGGCTCACAGCAAGTTTGATTTGTCAGTGAACTATGGGGGTGTTCTCTGTGAGACTGGTGAGCAAGAAGAGGAGCCTCCAGAAGAGAAGGCATTAGGTATCCCAGAGTGGTGTCTAAAAGTCTAAAGATTTCATGCACTGCAGCCCTTAATTAAAGTTATCTTGAGATGGAAAGGCAGGATAAGAGGAAAGCAGAGCTGTGAGCTGAGTTTATTGAGGGAGGTTGTAATGGCAGTGACAGCCTTTTGCATCAAAGCCACTGTGAGGAACAAAGGAGCACAGCTGAAGCCAAACTTCAGCATCCTGCACTGTCTCTTTTATAAGGCAATTCCATTTTTTCCTTGTGTTTTTATTGTTGTAGGAGGAATGGAGAGACCTCCGTGCTCAAGAACAATATTTTGTAGCAGCTTGAACATCTGTCCTGCTAAATAAAATTACTTTTGTCTCCCTCCTGCCCCAGACACTGAGGGTTTCCCATCTTGAATCCATAAAAATACCTGTCCTTCCTTTTCCAGATGCAGAACACCGCCCTGCTGGAAAATTCCTGCCACCACCTGGCAGGAGCTCCAGGACTGAAGGGAAGACCACAGGTAAGCACCAGTTGCCTCTTGAAAAAAAACAAGTTATTTTAGACTCTTAAATAGATTGAAGAAAACTGTGTGACCTCTGTCAGAGCCATTGAAATGGGATTAGTAAACCTTTGGTTAGACATCCTCATCCCAGGCAGTTGGGGAGGAAAGGCCAGCTGGGTCTCCCCCGTGTGGGGGAAGGTGTGACTATTGTCACATCACATCCTCTCCACAGTCCTGAGAAGCACCTGCTGAGGGATGGTGTGCAAAGTCAGCTGGAAAAGTAATTAATGTCAGCTCTTTAGTAGCTTTTTTCAGGTGTAGATCCCAGAAATGTTGATTTTCATGATGTTTTAGAGAGGTGAAATCAGAGCAGAACATGCATTTCCTATGTCTCTGTCATTTACATCCCAGTGCTGCCCAGGTCACCGTGGGATTCACAGATCCTGAAAGTCCTTTCAGGTAACTCCAGCACTAAGGAAAAAAAGCTGGTGCTGGGAGGATGAACCAAAAACTTATGAGACAAGGCAAGGACCTTAGGGCTGGTTCCACCTGTTAATTGTGCTTTTATTATTGCAACAAACGTGTGGAAAGAGAAAGAGGGTTCATTAGGAAAAAAAACCCCAACTCTTTGGCTAAATACCTTCCAGATACATAACTCTGGAAAGTAGATAGACATGGATTTTGGACAGTAATACAAAAAAAAAAATAATAAAAAAGGTAATTCGTTTTGGCAAACAAATTTTAGTTTTTTCTTATCTACCTTGCATGTCACAGTGGCTAAACTTGCCAGTCACTGGAAAAGAATTCTTTTATCAGTCTGATGCAGGATTCCCCTCAGTGTGCCCTAGATCTTGATAACTTCTCAATTCTCATGTGCCTGAAGTGCCTTGATTTTCCTCATCTCCAAGTCACTGCAGGTTTTACATTAGACTGAAGGGAACATTTTTCTGTTGGCTTTTGTCCTAAGTTCTGATTCCCCAGACTCCTTTCATCCTGCTCTGCTCTCCTGGAGAACCACTGGAGCAGCCACTCCTGGCTGGCTGGGGAAGTGCCAGGGAGGTTTTATCAGCAGCACTCAGGATCCACAGCACCTCTTTGTTTCTGAGAGAAAAAAACAAAGAGAAAATCAAAGAGACAAAAAACCAAAGAGAGAATCAAATAAAACACCAGAAACAGGGCAGCATCTGACCTGACTGTGGAATATTAGGAGCATAGTTAGGTTTAAAACCACTGTTAACCACTCCCTGAAATCCCAGAAAAGGTAACCAAGATCCAGCATGGTTTAGGACCTGCAGTCCTGCTCAGCCTGTGCTCCTGGGATTACCAGAGAAGGGGGAAGTGTGACCCCTCCCAGGGTGTCCCAGGACATCTGAAATCAAGCCCAGTCCCAGTGTAACACCCTAAAACATCAGTGTGTCACTCTAATATTGGCTGCTTTATGTACAAATGATAGCACAATTCTCAGATTGTCTCAGAACACACAAAACTCACTCAAATCTGCTTCTCTCCTGCAGTGGGTGAGAGCTGGAGGTGCCGAGCAGAATCCCTGTTTTCCTTCCTGCAAGCAGGTGAGAGAAGAGCAAATGGAAAAATGTCCTTTGACAAGGACTTGGTGGAACTAAATCATCCGGATGTACCAGCCCAAAATAAGCAAAAAAAGGATTATACCAACATTTTCCTTAGGCTGAAATCCAGCCTGGTGCACTCTGAGCATGCCAGGAGATGTGCTGTCTGCTTGTCTTGACTTCCACTTATTTGAAGTCACACCTAGCTGAACTATTATCTATAAATAACATATAAACTAAACTCTATTTTCACTGTTAGGCTATGAAATCAAAACCTATGTAATAATTTTTTGGGGAAGGAAAAAATGAAAGGATTGTGAGGAATGGATCTAAAAGTATTACAAAGTAGAGAAACGTAATAAAGACCAGGAAAGGCTCTGAGCAGTCAGAACTGGAAATCAGGCAGGTTTTAACGTTGCCAAACAGGTCCCTCTGCTAATTCATGATCAGCAGAGATTGTTCCATTGTAATTAGTGGTATTTTCTCTAGTTCTTGTTACTTGTAATTGCTGAGGAGAGAAAGCCAGCTCTGGGTGACAAGGTGTCTGAGCAAACCAAGCTGGCAATCCTCCTGAAGTGTCTAAAGTCCCTAAAAATGCAGCAGGTAGTGACTCACACAGCAGAAGAATGAGAATATCTGCCCAAAAACGTAGTAGATGGTGAGCAAAACATCTGGAGGCCACTGAGTGCTTACATAACACACAGGGGTGAGGTTGCTGAGGTGGAGCCCAGCAGCTTCCTGCACTTCCAGGCTGTTGCTATGGAACCTTTTTGTTCAGGAATGATGGGAGGAAAACAGCACATCTGTAACAGGAGGGCTCCCTGCAGCACAAGGGTTAAGTTTCCATATCAACTGGGGAAGAAATAATCTTGGTTTTTATTTTTGATCCTGTGTTTCTGTGCCATGTCCTGCTTGTCACCTGGAAATAACAGCATTAAGTTTGAGGTAGCCTTGCTGATGCTTTGCTGCATTGACATCTGTGTAATTAGTACTTGGGTGTACAGAAACAGCAAATGACATGTTTTGTACCCAAACAGATCAGCTTGGATCAGTTTTAGCAGCCTGTAGGATGTTCTCCTGTGCTCGTGCTGATTGATGTGGTTCAGCACCAGCAGTTCCTGGGCCTCACAGACTGGTTCTGACACTGCACTTGCCAATAAATCTCCACAAGATGTTATAAGGATAAAATATTAACTGTACTCTTGGTAGCAAGTACTTTAGCAAGACTAAAAATTTGAAAATGCTGTCATTTAAAAACGGAATTTATGTATTTTCTGCATTTTCTGCCTTTAAATCCATTTCCATCAGACAGCAAAGCTTTCTTGGTCTGGTTTGTTTTCTGCTTCTCATAGTGCTGCACCTTCCTGGCAGCTCTGCTGGGAGAGCTGTGTCAGAAGCAGAAAGTTTTTTCTGGAACGTCAATTTTGGTAAAGACAATTCAATTAATTATTGGTTTATGACATTAATTGGGACCTGTCAGGGTTGTCAGTGCCTCTCTGAAACAGAGCTCTAAAATACACAGAACACCAGAGTAAGAATGTAAGAGCTGCTTAAGCATCACATCACCATGGTTCACATGAAAAATGCAAAAGGGAATATTTTATCTCTCTTAAAACATTAATCTGTAATATAAAGGTTTGAGTCTTATCCGACAGAGCTGCCACAAGAACTTTTAGGACCTGGAGCAGATTTCCTTGACGGAGAAACCTCCAAGCTTGGACTGTTTCAGATACATTTTTAATCTGAAAACCCAACAAAGCGAACCCCAATCAAGAAATGATCCCATATGCCCAGGTTTTTTATGGACTCGTTTTGCTGGTATTTGTGTGAACTTCCTGCCAGGTTTCCCCGTGGCCAGGGTAGTAAACAAACCCCACCGTGTTTGTTGCAGGGGCACAGGTTCTCTGCACGGTGCTGCTCATCAAACCCGGGGTGTGGAGCCACAGGCTGCCGAGGATCCTGCGGGATCTGCACCTGGAGAAATTCTGCGTGGTGGGAATGAAGCACCTGGAGCTGGGAGCAGCTGCTGCTGCTGCTCTCCTGCCCTGTGAGCTGCAGCAGGTCGGTGAAGGGAACGGCACCTCTGTGTGGGGAGGAAAGGGATGAGCTGTGGATAATCCATTCCTGAAAACCTCAGCAATTCCCACCCGGGATTTCAGAGCTGTTGCTGGGAGTATGGAACAATCAGATCTGCACCTCATCAGCACAAAGAGCTGAGCGCTTCTTTTATCACACGCCATAAAGACAGCCCTGGTTTCTCCCAAACGAAACTTTGGGGAGGGTATGGGCAATGCAGACCTCGCAGGAGTCTGTTCAGCTCTGCCAAACAGGTGTCCTCTGTTCCTTGCCCCAGGTCATTCCAGGTAGGGCACATCCAGGGAGCACGTGTGCCTGGCTTTATTCCATGTGGTTAAAGCTGGGACAGCCTCCTGCCTGCCGGGAATGCACATCTCTGGGGTGCTGTTACCTGAGATTGCATTGCAGACACAGCTGAACCCTGGGAGCCAGTCTGTAAAAATCCCCTGCAAGGAGAGGAAATTGTTCTTGCTCATGTCCAATAAGCAATAAAGAGGGTTCTTAAATCTTAGGGCATTGTGGGGTTGATTAGCTAAAAATAGATGTTTGTTTCTGTTCTTTCATGGCATTAGAAACCTTTTCTTTCTCAACCTGACATACCCTGAGTGTAAGGATACTGTGAAAGCCAGGAAACTGAACTCTGGGCATTTGAGAGGAGATGGATAATTATTTTTTTACTTGCCTTGAGGAAAAACAATCTATGTTATTTGACTGCTTTCCTGAAGACATTTAACCACTTGACTTTATAAAAAACAAACGTTTATAATTGATATTGCATTGGGGTTAAGTTTGGAAAGTTTATAACATTGTCTCCTAGAAATTCTTGGTAGAGACTTCCAGAAGAAAACAGGCACATGCCAAGGCAGTGCTTTGGAACAATTAATACCTTCTGCATGGTAGCAGTGAGCACAGGCATCTGAGTTTGAAATATTTACACTGGCAAGAGGGATATAGTGGCCATTAGGGTTGATGGGGATGTGCTTCCCAATGTTATTTAATCACAGAGCTAAATACAAAATGCCTTTTTGATAATCTGAAACAGAAAACATCTTTAAAACCCCAAATATCCTCAGGAAGCAATGCAGATGCCTGAGGGGTAAATGTGAGGAGAGGTTGTTTCCTGAAAATTTCCTTGTTTTTGGAGTTCTCCAACACACCAGAGCAGCTGTTGAGCATTGATTCAGTTGCCTTGAAGAGCTGGTGACTAATGAGGATAAAAATTACAGACTGTTCACGAGGAAAAAAGCAGGGTTTGAAAGTGAGGAAGCAAAGAGAACTGCTTTTGCTGAAGGGGAGCAGACAGTGGGAAATGCTTTCTGCTGTCCAGGGGCCCCTGCTCCTTTTCAGAACAGCAGGAATGGCTCTCACTGGGGAGGGCTGGGAAAGGCTGAGCTCCCAAGATAAGTAGGGAGATTTGGAAAAAGCCTCAGCAGGCTCCAGGGACCGGGTTATTTACAAAATCCAGCGGGTAAGTGGCTCAATGGCAGCCATGGGGGCAGGGCTGTTTTTCCCAGCTAAATTCCATGTACAGCTTTTGAATGGGAGGAATGTTCATGATGGATCTGCTCCTCAGCCTGTGGCACAAAGGGGTGCAATGGTGGGCTTCAAATGAGACTCCTAAAATGGGGGCAAATTGCTGACATTTAGCAGGTGACAGAATCCCAGTTGGGATAATCCCAGCTGGGTTTGGAAGTGAGCTCTGGAGATCATCCAGTCCCACCCCCCTGCCAGGGCAGATCCCCATATCCAGGTGGTTTGGGATGTCTCCAGAGAGGGACACTCCAAGCCCTGCCTGGGTGGCTGTTCCACAGCTCTGCCACCCTCCATGGAAGGAAGTTCTTCCTCAGGTGCCGCTGGAATTTCTTGTGTTTTAGTTTCTGGCCGTTACTGCTCCTCCTGTCACTGGGCACTGCTGGAGAGAGCCTGGCACTATCCCCTGACCCCTTGGAGACATTTATATGGACTGATGAGATGCATGATGAAATGTCCTGCTGAAGAAGATGGAGCCAGTGTGTCTGTCCCTGCTAGAAGTTCTGTCCAGGGCTTTTTCTCACTTCACCTGGAGCATGCTCCAAAATCCATCTCTAGAGAACCCCCAAGCACCTCCAAGTGCTGGTTTGTTGTGTTTTGAGAGCAAATCTGGGTTTATTCACTGCAAGCAAGACAACCTCACATCTCCTTTTCCTTTCTAATGTATTATTTACATACACTTGACAAATATCCTTGGCAGCACAGCTCAGCTCTGTGATTGGTTTTCCTACTGAAATAGTCCCCCTGAGCTCAGATAGGCATGTGGCCTTTGGAGCACAAGAAAAAACACCTGCTCTGCTCTTTGCTGAGGTTATCGAGTCACAGGGGCCACAACAAGATGTTTTATCTGAAGTTTAATAATGATTACAGAAAATAAAGGTCATGTAAATAGAGCTGACATTGTCCCCAGCTTTCAGGCTGAGCTGGTGGTGTGCAGCCAGCGAGGAGTGCCTGTTCCCAGGGGGTTCTGCTGGATGTCCCTCCCTTCAGTGCACATCCAGCACATCCAGCCCTCTGCAGATTGGCAGTTTGGGATTTATTTTTCCACTGAGGCCTGATCTTGCTGTGGGGGTTTGCCACTGTTGTATTGAGGACAGGTGAATAAAGTGACATACAGACTCCAAGGTCTCAGAAGGCAAATGCCAGGTTTATTAGACACCACATTATTTTTATAGACAGTTAGGATACAGCTGGACCTGACTGGTCCTCATCAACACCTCTCCCATCATTGGCTAATTAGGAACAGCACCCTTCTTGTAAACATCTTACAAGAAACAACACATTCAAAACACCAGCTGCAAAGATTAAGGATTATTTTAATTCTTTCTCTGAGCTTCCTCAAACTCCCCCAGGACAAGGCCTGGGAGAGTTTATCTGACTTTCTCTCTCTGAGCAGACTTTCAGCCACAAGCTGCTGTGATTGCCTGCAGCAGCAGGGCTCAGGGACTCCACGTTCCCTCCAGCCCCATCCTCTGCTGCCAGCGGTAAATGCAGCCGGGTAATTCCTCTGCTTTTTCATCCCCTCAGTCCTCCCGAGCCAGGGCACAGCTGGAACTTCCTCCTCTCAAGGAAACTGCTCCCTGAATTCCAGGCATCTGCACAGGGGCAGCCCCAGCACAGCTGCACAGGGATGTGGAGCAGGATGGGAATGCAGGGAGTGAAGGCAGCACCGGGCTGGCCGAGTCTGGCTGGTGTGAGAGGAGCTGCCAGAAGCTCCCTGGCACCATCACTGACCATGAGAAACAACATCATCTTCAACCCCAAGTCCGTGGATTTGCTGGGGAGCAGCCAAAAGACAAAAGAGATTTGTTATTTAGATCTGAAATCACTGGTTATAAGCTCTGGAACAAAATACTTTCATTTATTCTGGTCTGTTTGACAGAAACCGAATGTTTTCTTTGCAGCTGTTTCCAACCTGGATGAATATTGATATGTTTTATTAGTCCTTTTGAATGTTGTAATGAAAAATATCACTGGTTTTTCATTGCCCAAAAGAAAACCCATAGAAAAGTGGATTAAATCCATTTTTTTAACTAACAAAAATTTTCAAACAGGAAGGGATTATTTTGTATTATACAGAACTGAATGAATGTCACCATTTCTCAGTGCACTGTGACAAGCTGGAATTCTTCATCCTCCTGCAAGCAGAGCTGTTGTCACCAGAGAGCCCCTGAGTGACACGCTTGAGCCTGTGCCCGCGGGGCAGGAGCATTGGCAAGCACCACACCCCACCCCTAAATACTCACCAATTTAAGCACAGAGGGCTTTTCTCATGAAATACTTTGCCTTTGCAAACAGAGGGGAGAATATCAGGCTTGATCCCCTGGTTGTCAATTCATAACCTACTTCTCAGAGATGCAATTTAGGAGGCAGCGAGTGAGAGAAGATTTGGGTCAAAGGCACTGAATGGCTTCACGTGATAGAAAAGCAGAGAGGCCTTGAAGTGTTTTATCTCCATATTTTTAAATGAAATGATAGGATTTGCTTTTGGAAATGTTTTATCTAGAGAATTGCTATCCTCTGCTGCTTTTAGAAGATTAAAAAATAGAGGAATTAAAACCTCTGTGAATGACGTGATTCAGTCAAATCAAATGGTGTTTTTCTCCCCTCTTGTTTTTATTTCCTCAAAAACTGGGGAAAAAAATAAACAGTCATGGGTTGATTCTGGCAGGGAGCTGGAAATGCCCTTGTTTTCTAAACTGGTGAGAACATCCAGCCCTGGCTGCTGCTCTGTGGGGTGCAGGGAGGCACAGCTGGGTGTTCCTGCACCTTGTTTGGATGGAGGGGCAGCAGGAGGCACAGCTGGATGTTCCTGCCACATTATTCAGCTGGAAGGGCAGGAAGAGGCAGAACTGGATGCTCCTGCCCTGTTATTCAGATGGAGAAGCAGGAGGAGGCAGAGCTGCAGCTGCTGTGAGCACCCTGACCTTGTGCTCAGCCCAGACATCTGCAGCAGGCTTTTCTTGATTAAAGCAGGCAGCAAGGCCAGAGAGCTCTGCCACGCGCCTGCCCCAGCTCTGCTGCCTGTCCCAGGGTCCCAGGGCTGCCTGGCTGGCTGTGCCCAGCCTCTCCTCACCAGTGCAGTGGTTGCTTCTTGTAATTTCCTCTCATCCTTCCTCAGGGTGCCATCCCAGGGTGTTGTGAGCCCCACAGCTCTGCTCAGGGGTGGGCATGGCCTGAACTGACCATGCTTGGGAAAGGAGCAAAGGTGGAGGAATTTGATGTGGGGCAAAAGACATCAGACAAGGCCAGGAGAACAAACTGATTTCTTGCAGCCCCTGGTCTGGCCCTCCTACTTTTAAGTTCTGTAATCCTGATCCTTACTAGTGTTCACTCTTCAGGAGAAGCAGGGTGTGTGTGGAGTGGTGTCCTGCCATTTGTGAATTCGAAAAGCAATGCTCTGGTATTTGTGACCCATCACTTTACATCAGCTGAAGAATTAAAATGTGGCTTCTCATCCCAGGGTATCTATAACCCTGCTGTTCTTGCTTGTGCCTGTGCTTCTTCCTGATCCAGAGATCTCCCTGAAGGACCAGCCCTCCTGTGACCTGCTGGATGTCACAGGAAGAGCTCCTGGTTAGTAAAACAAATGTACTTAGTAACAATAATGTAGGACCCAAATACACTGGCAACTCTGACTGGCCAAGCACATCAGAATTAGCACAAGACACTGCTGATGGAAGAACGTTTTTCTGTTCACCTCTGGTCAAGAAAGGTAAATTCAGCCTGCAACAGTCAGAGGAATGACATGAGGATGGACTGTGGAAATGGAGAATCCTCTCAAGAGTTAAACCAGACCTTGGCTTGTTTGACCCAACACAACCCAAAGCTGAGAAACAAATCTGATTTCTGATAAACACTTCAGGGTAGGAAAGGTCAGAGGCATAAAAAGAGCTACTTAAAATAAAGTCCAGATAATGGCACAGGAACAAATGGGCACAAAATGGGCACTGCTTGGTGTCTGAGCTTTAGATTTTGGAATCTTTAGTACACCAGCAGTGTATTAAAGAGGAGAGAAAACAAGGAGCAACAGCAGATTTGCTTACTCACAACTTTCCCTCCTAGCTAAAGGAAAGCTGGGATGTTCCCAGTGCTCACCAGCTCCTCATGACCTGTTCATCTCTGATTTCTTCTCAGGATCCAGCTGCTGTGGAAGCTCACTGCAGCTACCTGACCTCGGGCACTGCCCTTGTGCTGTGTCTGCAGAGGCCCAATGCTGTGAAGAAGCTGATGGATCTCCTGGGACCAGAGGATCCTCAGCTGGCCCAAGCACTGGATCCATGCCTCTGGAGGGCTCAGTGTGGCACCAGCACAGTCCAGAATGGATTTTATGGTAGGTTTTTGTAAAAGAAATTCCAAAGACTCAGATATACAAATATGTTGTGTTTGTTCCCTCCTGTCACTAGATCTGTCACTACAGATCCAGCCTTGGCAGGCACTGCAGGCCATTATTCCCCAGAAAAATTGCCCAGTGTTCTTGGTGGCTGAGCTGAGTGTGTCTCAAGCAATGAAATATTCTCCCAGAAGATATATTCCAAAAGGCTTCCTCCCAGAGCAGCCCAGCTCTGGCTTTATCAGAACAGATTTCCTTTGATCTCTTCCTTGCGTGGTCATTTTGTACTTTTAGCTTGGTTATTTTGGAATTAATCCCAAGAACCCATCTGTCTTCCCTGCTTGTGTGTCCCTTCCTGATGTCTCCATTACCCATTGGCCAGCTCCAAGATTTCACAAAGTCTGCAGGACATCCTGTAGCATCTCACGATGCTGATGGCTGGCAGGAGAGAGGTGACCCAAACCTGCTGAGGCAAGTAGGGAAACTCAGCTGCTTCCCATCTGGAAAGGCTCTTTCCAGCTGGCACATGGGCAGAGGCAGAGGGCAAGTCAGCATCCTTGGAATGCTGCCCCATCCCAGCTCCTCTGCCAGCAGGGAGGCACTGGGATGTGTGGGGGGTGGTAAAGGATGGGAAAATGGGAAGTGTCCCTGGAGAGAGCAGCCTGTGGAGAGCCCAACATCATTGCCACAAGGAGGGAAGGATGTCATTCCAAAATTCAAAGGGAATTAAGGGTGGTTAGCTCCCTGCCTGTGTTTCTCCTCAGTGTTGCACTGATTTTGCTGTAATACTTAAAGGAATATAAAAAAATAAAGCAATAATTTCTGTAAACTCAGGTGAGCTGTGTGCCCAGAGTCCCAGAGGAACTTTCCTGACAAGATCCATTAGATTATTTGGCTTTCCCATTGTATCTGGGCTGTGAAGTCACTCTCTCTTTCCATCCATGTCAAGTGGGCTGCTGAGAACTGGCAGGGAGTGAAGGAGCCACAGTTTTGGAAAGAGAACCAAGCACCTGCTGCAGAACCTGAGGACTTGGACTCAGCCAGGAGAGATCCCACAGGGTTTGTGGGAGTGACTGAAGAGCAGGATCTACTTATATTAAAAAAAAAAAAAAAAAGTGATCAGGGCTCTCCAGCCAATGCTTTTCCATTGCCAGCACCTGCTTCTCTTGCTCTTGAGATGAATGAAGTGTATCCAGATTGCTCTGAAACTCCTCAGGCATGGCTAAGAATGGGTAATATACATCCCAAATTTCAGATGTTTGCTACAGCTGGAGCATCCCCAGCATAACTCAGTGAAAACAAGCAAGGGGAGCTGAGTCTCATCTCATTTCTGTTGGGAGTTACAGGGAGCTCCCTGTGGGAGAGAGATTCTTGGATGCTGTGATCCCTTCATACCCCTAGGCTGGGATCATAGGTTGCTCTTCAGCTGTGGGCTGAGCCCAGAGCTGGCCCTGCCCTCTGTGCCTGGTGCACTGAGCAGGACCCAGCTGCAGGGCTGGCCCACAGAGCCCTCCCTGCACTCCTTCCAGGAGCAGGGATGCAGCTGCAGCATCTCATCTATCCATGAGGAAAGGAGTGTTCCCAACCCCCTGCACCTCCCAGAGCTTTTCCTCCAACACAGTTAAGCTGGAAGAACCTTCAGTGAGTAACTGGGGCGCTGTGCAAGCCCATGCTCCTTTCCTAGGTGGGAATTCTAGGCTCTCCTAGTTTTGCTCCAGCTGAGGAAGAACTTCAGTTAATGCCTGAAGCAGAGTAAACTCCTACTATTTCCTCCCAAAGTGACAAAAGAGATGCAATTGAGATGAAGATGGGGTACCAGGGAGACTGGTGGACCAAGAAATGCAGCTTTAATCCTGTAGGGCTCAGCTGCAGAGGTGAAGCTGCACCCTCCCATCTCCTCTGGGCTTGGGAAGTCATTGCACTGTGGTTTTTGTGCTTTTTCTTGCATCCAAAGAGATCTTACATGTGCACCCTACACTGTCTTGTACCCTGAGCAAAGTGAGAGTAAAAGGCTCATTTGGGAGCATTTGTGTTCTCTGTAATGCCACCAGTGATGGAAGCAGAGGAGGTTTGGTGTGGAGGGATGGAAAGGATCCAACCCAGTTCATACACTGGGACTTACACAACCTCAGGATTGTAAACTGCTGCCTTAAGGGCTCTGGCTATACAAGACCTGGAATTATGGTGCTCCAACAGGGCTGAGTGCTCTCAGGTGGGATCCTTTGAATGGGCAGCCTCAAAGGTGGGAATATTTCAGAGGATATTTGTACCCCAGGAGCATGGATCTGTGCCAGCACACTGACAATCTAGCTAAACTCCCATAGAAATAGCTTTTCCCTCTAATATTTTCCATCCACAAATCTCCAAACATTCTGAGTAATGCTTTATAACACTGTTGCTTTTTAGGGAAATATTCAGCTGCTAAGCCTGGGGCACCTCTCGAGTCACTGAGTTCAGTTAATTCCCTCACAGACAGCCCCATCACGTTTTCCCTTCCATAAGCACCCACCCCAACTGGATGGATGTCACAGAGCCTTGAGAGCTAAAAATCTTCTTACATTTTCAAACTTAAATATAGCCACATACACTTCGTGCCCATTTATTCCTGTGCCATTATCTGGACTTTATTTTAAGTAGCTCTTTTTACACCTCTGACCTTTCCTACCCTGAAGTGTTTATCAGAAATCAGATTTGTTTCTCAGCTTTGGGTTGTGTTGGGTCAAACAAGCCAAGGTCTGGTTTAACTCTTGAGAGGATTCTCCATTTCCACAGTCCATCCTCATGTCATTCCTCTGACTGTTGCAGGCTGAATTTACCTTTCTTGACCAGAGGTGAACAGAAAAACGTTCTTCCATCAGCAGTGTCTTGTGCTAATTCTGATGTGCTTGGCCAGTCAGAGTTGCCAGTGTATTTGGGTCCTACATTATTGTTACTAAGTACATTTGTTTTACTAACCAGGAGCTCTTCCCATTCAGTAAGGGCAGCCTGGTGTGATCCAGAAGCAAGGGAACAACAGGATTTAGAGCTGGAATTGAAAGGTTTCACAGTCTCCTTAACATGATTCCCTCAGCTCCACTGTTAGGAAATAGAAGGAATCTTGTTTACATGAGGAAGCTGCTGAGTGATAGTAGGACAGAACCAAAATACCAAAGAGGCAATGGAACTATTCTAAATATAATGGTTTAAAATGTTTGCTATTACTGTACAGAACAGCTGGCCTTTAAAGCAATTACTGCAGTGAGTTGCACATCATCAATCTCTCCAAAAGATGAGTGTGAGTCTAGAGAATGTTTAATTCATGGCCTGAGAGAATCTTCTCATTGTGTTTCTCTCTCAGGCTCCAGATCCTATGCAATGGCAGTGCGGGATGTGAAGCTGTTTTTCCCAGAAGGGCTGTGCTGTGCCCAGCACCAGCCAGTGCAGGAGCAAGAGGTAGGAATCTGCCCCTTCCTGAGCTTATCCTGCTGTGCCACAGCAGCAGCTTTGGCCCTGCTATCCTGTGCCTTCTCTGCTATTATGCTGTAGATAATGCAGCTCTGGGTGTGTTTCCTGAGCTGCCAGGCTCCCCTGGTCCTGGGGATGTTCCTCCCCCTGCACTGAGCCCAGCAGCCTCGGTGGGGAAGAGCTGCTGCAGATCTGTTTGTTCAGCAAGCTCTGCTGTGAATTTGGGAGGGCTCAGGTCAACACTGCTTTGGAAGCAGGGACAGCAGCCTCACCCTGGCTGCAGAGCACACTTGACCCAGGAGCTGCTTTTTTACCAGCTTTGTGTCATTCAGGGATGGGATGGCTGATGATGTGAAAATGATTGGGATATGCTTAGCCAACAGATGGAAAGGTTTGAGCTTGCTGTGGCTCAGGTGACCCAGCTGAGATGGTCCTCTCAGGAGATTAGCTCTGGAAATGGCCACATCTGTAACAGGCTTCAGTTGTGTGGGTGTGCAGCTCAGTGCAGGGCATCCTGACTGTGCCAGTTCTTTCAGGGACAGAGGGAGCTGCTACACCCCAGTGTGGCACTGGGTAAAGCTGTCACACTCTCACGGGCTTTGTTTGAGCTCCTGGCCTTGAATACCTGGGAGTGGAGACTTTAGAATGATGGCTGGATATGGGACCTTGAAAAGGATGATGAGACGCTGCACTGAATTAAACCTCAATTAAAAAGAAGAATGCATGCAAAATGTTCTTGTATCTCCAGACAAGCAGGTGTTTTCTAGGCTGGCAATTACAGAAGTACACCACAACAACAAAAGCTTCACAGCTTGCCTGAATCAATACTTGAGGAGTGTTATCCCTCCTCATTAGGTAATGTGTTCACATGACTTGCTTCTCCCTCCCTCCCTGTCTTCCCTCCTGCAGATCCATAACCTGAAACACGACACCATCCTCAGCCTGGGAATCAGGAAGCAGCACAAGATCCTAACCCGTGACCCAGGAAGACATCCCAGTGTCCTGGGCTCTGAGCAGCCAGGCAGTCCTGGTAAGGAAATGTAACTCCTCTTATGGAGTGGAACTGCTATTGATTAATTGGACAGCAAGACAAACCATCTGGTGGCAGCAAGATTGGGTATTGATGTCCTTTCAGAAGGGAGAGAGACAACTCTGAGCTGCAGAGAACAGCTCCAGGGGAGTCCAGCCTTTAACTGTTCACCTGCCAGCACTTCAGGGCTTTAGACAGAGCTGTCCACGAGAGCTGACCTTAACAGCAGCAGCAGAACAAACACTGACAACACAGCTGGTGTCAGAGCAGCACATGTTCCTCTCTGAACCCTTCCCAGGTGTCTCAGCACAAGCCTGGTGGTTTGTGTCCATTCAGAGCCTCCCCTGGGGAGGCAGCAGGGCTGGGCAGGGTGAGCTGTTCTGTGCTGTGAGTAGATAAATATCAGTTGGTGCAGGGAGTGCTGCTGGCAGCGTGGCCAGAGGCCTCTCCTGAGCTCAGCTGAGAGCTCATTCAGCTCCCACTGCTGCTGAGCAGCTGCCAGCTCCAGATGACTCCCAGCTATGGCCAGGCTGACTTTGATTGGGAGCTGAAGCCTCAGCCAGGCTGACACTTCCTGGGATGCAGCAGCTCCTCAGGGCCTTTCCTGCTGATTTGGCTTGATGGACATGTGTAAACACAGCTGTGCTGCAGGGGCAGGAGATGGCTCTGACACGAGGGGATGCTCCCACCTTGGGATGTTGTGGATTGATCCCAAGCCTTTCTAAACAAGCAGGGACCACGTGAAGCATCCCTGTGGTGGTCCCTGGGGAACAGAGTTATTTAGAACAATTATTCCCATTCCTGTAGCTTCAGTTCTGATGTGACTGATGTAGGCAGCTCAGAAAATGTTCCTGTGCTACACCTGATCACTGCAGTCCTTAATCCCAGCAGTGGAACCTCAGCATTGCTGTGGATGGGAGAGGAGCAGGATAAAAAAGTGACAGAATCACAGCCCTGTCCTGCCTGACACAGGACTTTTGGGGGCATTGGTCACTTACCAGCAGGTGCAGAAGTGCAAGGGGGTGGTGGTAAATCAAGTCCTCTGCTCCTGGGGTGAACACCAAGTCACTTGTGTGCAAGGGGTCTCTGAAGGAGGATTTGTCCCAAGGTATTTGGGAAGGGTGTTTTCCCCATCATCTTAGTGCAGATTTGCTGTGACCAAATCACTTGATTTGTAGAAGAGATTGCATAAAACAAAATAATAAAACAGCTTGTTGTGGAGAGAGCACAGGTATTCTGCAGGCTTTGCACAGCTCAGTGGCGGGAGCTAATCTCAAAATACATGCCCCTAATTTCCTGCTACACAAGGATATCTCAGCTTTGAAGATGCCTAAGCAGAGTGAAAAGGAAAACAGCGTACAGCCTGATGTGTTTGTGTCTCAGAAAATGTATTTCAAAGAGTTACTGCCCTGGAAAAGCAAGTCCACGTGATCTCTGAACTGTCAGGCACGATCTCGTAAGTGCCTCCAGCAAAGCAGACACATCACTCACGTTCTGGGCTCATCTTGGACACTAGAGGAAGCTCTTGCACACAAGGAAAGCTCCTTCCAGCAAATAATTATCACCAAGCTGCTGCCTAATGGACAGACAGATTTATCATGAGGAAAATATGAAATACATTAAGCCTCACGTATGCTGAGCAGAATTACATTTGGGATTATAAAAGCAGCTGGATTAGCAGCTTTCTCTGCTTGGCAAAAATGAAAATGGAGTAGTAGCTCCTGTAGCAAACCAGCAGTTGTCCTTGTCTGACTCCTGAAATGGGGTCACTCCTGCTGTCTTGTGATCTCCAGACAGGGACACAAAGGCATGCAGCAGTTCGGGATGGGCACCTCCCAGGGCACATCCCAGGGCTCATCCCAGGACATCCCCAGGCACCTCCCAGGGCGCCCAGGGCTTATCCCCTGGGCACCTCCCAGGGCACATCCCAGGACATCCCAGCGCCGTGGTGCCCCCGACTGCCACGGACGCATCTGTGCCAGGGCAGAGGCACTGAGAGGGCTCAGAGGTGCTGGGGGAGAGACCAAATAAATGTTGTGCTCTTTTCCATCAGGTCAGGCATTTCTGGAGCAGCCCTGCCACAGCACCTGCCTGGTGCTGCCCGGGATAATCCTGCGGGGCTCGGAGCCGCCCCCGTACGTGGCGCTGCTGGAGGAGCTCGTGGGCAGAGGCTTCGTGGTGACTGGAGCTCGCCTGGCTGTGCTGGACTCACCCCAGGCTCTCTGCATCTCCCAGATGCTCAGCAGGGCCAAGGGCAGTGTTGCAGCAAAGGTATGGAACAGCTGGAGCTGGGCTTTACTTCTTTGGCACAAAAGAAGAGCCTTGTAATGCCTTGCTCTGATGTGCTGCCCCGAGGCTTTGGTGGCACTGTTGCAGCACTGACTCTGAGCCCTGGCACCTCTGGTGAGTAATGTGGGCACTGGGGACACTTCCTGATGGTCCCACATCCCTGGGAGCCCTCATGGTAATGGTCCATCCACCAGTCATTTATAGAATGTTTCATTCCAGTCAGCCATCACCGTGTTCTGTGTGCTCTGCTGCTGTCTCTTCTCTTGTTTCTCCATATAAATAGTTTTTATTTCCCTCTCTCTAATCCCACCCCATTAATCCTCCTCTACAATGTTAAAAAACCCTTCTTCTTCTTCTTCTTCTTGGAGCCTGAGCCAGAGGTTTTCCCACCTGGAGTGTTGCCTCCAGCTCTGGGGCTCCCAGCACAGGAAGGACCTGGAGCTGCTGGAGCCAGTGCAGAGGAGGCACCAGGATGGTCAGAGGGGTGGAGCAGCTCTGCTGGGAGGAAAGGGAATTGGGATTGTTCACCTGGAGAAGAAAAGGCTTTGGGGTGACCTAACTGTGGCCTTCCAGTGTGTGAAGGAGCTACAAGAAAGATGGAGAGAGACAATTTACAAGGGACTTGAGGGACAGGACACAGGGAATGGCTTCCCACTTCCAGAGGGCAGGGCTGGATGGGATGTTGGGAAGGAATTGTTCCCTTTGAAGGTGAGCAGGCCTCTGGCACAGGGTCCCCAGAGAAGTGACCCTGGATCCCTGGCAGTGCCCAGGGCCAGTTTGGATGGGGAACCTGGGATAGTGGAAGGTGTCCCTGCCCATGGCAGCAGTGGGACAAGATGGGCTTTGAGGTCCCTTCCAACCCAGGCCATTCTGTGGCTCTCAGCAGGTGCAGCCCAGCCTGGGATTTGGGCACAGGATGTGCTGC
Source organism: Onychostruthus taczanowskii (assembly GCF_017590055.1). Lineage (NCBI taxonomy): Eukaryota > Metazoa > Chordata > Aves > Passeriformes > Passeridae > Onychostruthus > Onychostruthus taczanowskii. Next base: position 1,884,007 of record NW_024496526.1, on the reverse strand, counting down.
TGGGCTGAGCCGGCATTGCTCCACAGCAGCAGAAAATCAGGCCCAGACTGTTTTCCTCTTAGTGTAGGAGAAGCCCACCCAGTCAGGAACAGTGCCTGGGCAGAGCTGGAAGGTGGAATGTGCAGGAAATGCTGTCAGCAGCAGAGAGTAAGCAAGGGGGGACAGTAATTACAGTGGCAGTAGCAAACCAACAATCACCCAAGGGCTCTCAGACCACAGCAGCCCCTTCACTAAACATTTGGGCTTCCAGCTCTCAGTTCTAAGTCTTGGGTGTTATCTGTAATAAGAGCATGTAAGATCTTTTCAGGTTGTGCTTTTTAAAACTGACAACATCCCTTTGAAGTACATCTGTATGGAACAGCAATTACATCTAGCAGCCAATTAGTGTAAGCACTGCTTGCCTGTGCCCTGAGTCCCCCGAGGATCCGTCCCTCTGCACAGGGAATGTGCACAGCTCTCTAGGAAGGACAAATCAGCACTGGGGGAGCAGAGCCATCCCTCCCTCCTCCTGTTAGAGATAAATGGCCCTGGGCAGAGCTGGTGTGTTTCCAGATGGATCTGGCACTGCTGAGCCAAAGGTGAATGTCACAGCCTTTGCTCTCCCTCTCTAGGAGAGAGATAGGCTGCTTCAAGTACTGAGTGTTTCTGCTAGTATATCTCAATATTTACCTGTCTTGGTGTTCCTGCTTCCAGCAGAGGTGGTGACTGAATAACACACCCAGACACTCTGCTGGCTTTCACTCAGAGAGGGCAACAGGAATACTGGAGGGCTGGAGGGTTGTGGGGATCACAGCTCAGACATGGCACTGCCTCTGCCTGGGGGGATCTGTTGTTCTGTGGCTCCTGTTCCTCACCCATCAGCCAGACTTGGAGACTTGTTCCAGGTGCAGAGCAGCACCAAAGCTCGGTTCCTCCCTCTCTTGCAGTGCTCCCTGCTGAAGGATGGGCTGTGCCTGGTGCTGGCAGCACAGTGGGACAGTGCTGTCACCTCCCTGGGCTCCCTGCTGGACAGGTAAGGAGGAGCTGCTGCCTTGAGGTGGGGCACCTCTCTTCTGTGCTTCTCACTCAAGGGCAGCCTGTTCTGCACAGTCACCTTGCTCGTGGTCAGTCACTGGTCATGGAATTGTTAAGGTTGGGAAGGATGAAGTCCAGCCAGGAACCAGCACATTCACCATTAAACCAGGCCCCGAGTGCCACATCCACACATTTTAACTCTCCCAGGGATGGTGACCCCACCACTGCCCTGGGCAGCTGTGCCAGTGCCTCACCACCCTTCCCTCGAAGAAAGTCTCCCAACATCCAACCTAAACCTCCCCTGGCCCAGCCTGAGGCCATTCCCTCTCCTCCTGTCCCTGTTCCCTGGGAGCAGAACCCGACGCGCCCAGGTGTCCCCTCCTGTCAGGAGTTGTGCAGAGCCACAAGGTCCCCCTGAGCCTCCTTTTCTCCAGGCTGAGCCCCTTTCCAGCTCCCTCAGCTGCTCCTGACCCTTCCCAGCTCTGTTCCCTTCCCTGGACATGCCCTCCAATGTCTCTTGTCATGAGTGGCCCAATACCTGAGAGTGTCCCCCAGTTTCCAAGTCATGTATCCTCTACTCAGGACTTTAAAAACCAAGTTGTGTCCTTTGTTAAGGAGCTGCAGTGTCCATAAGGTTCAGCAGCCTGGTTCCATGAATACAGGGAATTCTCTGAAATTAGGACTCACACTGGGAATAGACCTGCTGAATCAATAAAAGTCCTAGGAGAAATATCTTAGCAGATTTTATGTTTGCTGTGAAGGAAAAAATAAAAAAAAAAACACACACACAGAAAACCAAACCTTAAAATAAACACCAGAAAGGAAAATCAAAAATTAGCCTCTTAAATAAATCACCAGAAATGCTGGGTAGAGGATGTATAAGCCTGGAAAAACAAACAGAACCCCTCTGCAGGGACTGATTAGTGAAAGAGAGTGATTAGCAGGGCAATTAACCCTGTGCTCCCCAGAGGGAAGGGCTCCCTGCACGGGGCTGCTATTTGGCACTGGCATGTGCAGCTCTCACACATGGCTCCTCTGGCACAGGAACCCAGAGTCAGGTCTGTGCCACATCCCATGTGGAGCACCAGCAGCCATGCCAAAAACCCCGTCCTGACTTTGGCTGTGCCCTCTGGAGGGCTTCCAGAAAGTGCTGTCAGTGGATTCAGGGATGCTGGAGTTTGCAGACTCCAAGGGATCAAAGCTGAACATTGTTGTATTTTCTGGGTGCCCCAACGAAGGCGAAGAAAGGAAGGAATCTGACTTCATGTTCTTACAAGGCTATTTTATTATTTTATGATATTATATTATATTATATTAAGGAATGCTACACTAAAACTATACTAAACTATACTAAAAAATACAGAAAGGATACAGAAAGTTAGAAAGATACTAATGAAAACTTGTGACTCTCCAGAGCCTCGATGCAGCTGGCCCATAATTGGTCAAAAAGTAGAAATAATTCACATGCAACCAATGAAACAACTACCTGTTGGTAAATAATGTCCAAACACATTCCACAGCAGCAAAACACAGGAGAAGCAAATCAGATAATTATTGTTTTCATTTTTCTCTGAGATTTCTCAGCTTCCCAGGAGAGAAATCCTGGGCAAGGAGATTTTTCCAGAAAATACGATGGTGACAGAATATCCACGTGGCTGCACCTTAGAGTTCTCGCTGTGCAGAAATGTTCCCAGGGCCACACCTGGGAGGAATGGTTGGAACAGATTCCATTGGTAACTTTTCAAAAATGTTTTTAAGCTAGTGATAGCATTTTGACTTTACTTCCATTCATTTAAAATCACACCCTTGGGAGCCACATCCCAAACCTTCTGCTCTGCAAGGGGAGACAAACAGCAAGTTAGCCAAGGCCTTTGTGGTGAGATTTCTCCCAGCTTTCTCTGATTCACAATGAAAAAAACTTTTGGGAACCCTGGAGGTCACTGCTGGAGGTAGTTCTGAGAGAGTCACTAAAGATCCCAATATCTGTATTTTCTTCAGCACCACAGTCATGGGTGCTGCTTAGCAGCCCAGCACTCCCCTGTCCTTCAGGCTGGCTGTGATTCCAGGGGCCAGTGCCAAGGCAGCCCCTCCAGAGACACCTCCCGAGCTTCTCCAGGCTTCCAGAACCCCGAGGGGCTGAGCAGGGATCGCTGCCAATCTCTGCCCCTTCACCCCCTCCTGCTCTGTACAAAGGATGGACTTCTGTGCTGAGCCCCAAAATATCCATTTGTGACCTCCTGGGCGTCAGGAGATCACTTCCAAAGGGCAGGATGAGCCCCAAGCAGCAGCATCCACTCTCAAAGGAATGGATCCACCCCCACCCCCCCCCAAACAGCAGAGTCCACTCTGCCTCTCCCCCCAGTGCCAGAACCAGTGATCACAGAGCCTTTTCTAACCAGCTCTAGGAAGAAAAAAAAAAAAAAAACCCACCCAAATTTTTTGTCTTCATGACGGAAATGCCTGTGGAAGGGAGGGGCAGCAGGTGTGCCCGAGGGCGGGAGGAGGGAGGGCTCTGATCCTCAGGGAGATCAGGAGCTCACACCCTTTTTGTCTCTCAAGCTGTCGAACGTTTTAAAATGAGCCTGACTTCACTGGTGCCTCCCAAGGACACTTCATGCCAAGACATCTTCCCTTTAAATAACACCAGAGGTTAATTACTCCCACAGCTCCATCAGCCCTTTCCGTCCCGGATAAATCGCTGGATATTTATCTCCCTGGCTCTGCCAGGACCCAGCATTCCAACACCTGCCGGGTCCCTGCGGTTCAGCTGCACTGCTGGAGCCTCACCGCCGTGAAGGGATTATTTTCCAGCCCCTGAGTCCCAGCTGAGCCACATTTCTCTGGCTTTGTGCCGCGGGGAGGGAGGGACGTTCCCATGTGTATGGAAGCCCGGCTGTGATGTCAGAGATGGGCTGGGATAAAGAGGAATCAGGTGTTGAGAGGAACGATGTGGGCTCTGCCAGTGAAACTGCTCCTAGTCCTGAGCCTGTTAAAGCTTTCCTAAGGCAGCTCTGTCAAGGACAGCCATTCACCTCCTGGGGGTTTGGAGGCAGCCCCGGACCCTCCTTGCTGTGGCTGTTCAGCAGCAGGGCCCGCTCTGGCTGCTCCCTGGACATCCAGGGCATCATTTCTGCACCAAAAACCACTGAGCACAGAAAAAGGGACAGAACAATGCGGGTGTGGGCACAAAAGCAGCCTGGCAGGTTGGTTGGAATCTGGGAGTGTGCCAAGGGGAGCTGACAGGGCAGAGGGGGTGCTTGGAACAGGTGAGGGAGCAGTGGGGACCCCAGAGAGGGAAGTGACCCCATCCTGTCCACAGGCAAGGGAAAACCATGTGGTACTCACCTTTCTTGTTCTGTCAGCATCTGGCTGCCTGGATGGCTCAGGATAAAGCATCTGAATTTTCCCTGTCATAACTTGTTTTCACAGCCACATTTCCTGGCTGCAGGGTGGCAGAGGCAAGAATTTACAGCAGTAGATTCAAAGCAACTCCTGGAAGGAAGGCATGCTCTGCTTTTTATGCATGACAAACCAGATTTAAGTGCCTTAAGAGGTGATGCTGGTTCCACAGTGATTACTCCTCTATGGTTTAAGCATTTTAAAAGTACTTTAAGATTGTCAGAACCTGTGTTGTGCACAGAGTTAGCAGCTCACCTGGTTAACTCAGCTCAGTAGGCAGGGTTTGGCTAAAGCACCCCCAAAACCAAGCTGCAGCAGGAAAAAAATTAGAGTTTAGGCCAGGCTTTGTGCCTGCCTGCCTTGAAACGCAGGACTGCAATCAGAGCAGAAGCCAAGAGCTGAGGAACTTAGCTGGATGTTTTTCTCTCTGATGAAACATTCTTACCAAGTGCTAATTGCTGCTAGCAGGGAGCGATGTTATCCCTATAGGAAGCTCATCCCGGGGAGCTTTGGAGGGGAAGGAGATGTAGAAATTACAAAAAAAAAAAAAAAAAAAAAAAAAAAAAAAAAAAAACCAAAAAAAATGAACACATGGGGTGTAAATTCTCGGAGCTGTTGAAAACCAGTGAAGGGAAAACTGTTGCCAAGCACAATACCTGGCTCTGGGGGAGGGAGCAGGGAGTGCTTTCCAAAGCCTCAGGGGTTTTCAAGCCTGAGGCTCCAAGTGTGCACAGAGTCCCTTTAAAAGGCACTTCTGAACTTGGTACCTTGCCTTTCCATTTCTCTGGAATACATTTTGAGGTCAGGTCATGTGTGGCTTGAGGAGAGCCAGAGCAAAACCAGGACTGGTGAGGCAGTGTCTGCTGCTCCAGGCAGTTCAGTAATCCTGGCACTGGGGCAAAACACCCAGATTATCTCAGTGGAGAAAAAGTCCCTTGCCCAGGGCCAGGTACCCACATTTATGTGCATTTCCCACAGAACCGCCCTTATGCAACTGGACATGGCTTGTCCAGTTGGCATTTAAAGTTTCTTTGAAGGTTTGTATTTAAATAGTGCAAAGCCATTTACACAAAGCTTTGTAAAACCCAGGATTTAGCTGTGTAAAGAGGAGCAGCAGCAGATGCCTGTGGCTGAAGCTGCTGGCACAGAGCTCAGACCTGCCCACCTGGGTTATCTCACTCCCTCCCAGCTGACATGGCAAAATAACCCTGCTTCCCTTTCTCTTTGCCCCCAGTGCCTGCTGGCAGAATCAGTCAGTCCTGGACACTGCAGAGCATCTCCTTTATCCCCAGAATGAGAATCAGGCAAGTAGAGAAGTTTGTGGTATGGATATGTGTTCATTGTGCTCCTGTGATGTAGGAAAGTTGTTAATATTGGTTGAAATTTCAAAGAAGATGATAACTTTTGTGAGTCAGAGGTGGTGACAGCCCCAAGCCTTGGCTTAGGCTGAGAGCCCAGAACATGGGGAAGGTGGGACCAAAATCCTGTCAAACTGTCTCCCACATTACAGTGGTGACACAGTTTTGAATCAAAACATTTGGAGATATTGATAAAGGTTCTATATTTTCCATAGAAATTGTGTTAGTTTTTATGAAAAATCAACACTGAGAAAAATATCACAGAATTGTGGGATCGTTTGGGTTGGAAAGGACCTTAAAGCCCATCCAGTGCCACCCCCTGCCATGGCAGGGACACCTCCCACTGTCCCAGGCTGCTCCAAGCCCCATCCAGCCTGGCCTTGGGCATTGCCAGGGATCCAGGGGCAGCCACAGCTGCTCTGGGCACCCTGTGCCAGGGCCTGCCCACCCTCACAGGACAGAATTTCAAGTGTCTGTGATATTTGTCAAAAATAGTGATAAGAAATGTTCATTCAGCCCTATGGCCAAGCTGGCACAGGTCCTGTGTTCTGAAAGTTGCATTTCAGAAGCCCAAATCCAAGTGGAAGAGGAGGAGTGAAGCCATTAGCCATTCCAGGGATGGTCTAGCTGAATATTTTCTCAGTAATTCAGCCCAAGAAAGGAAACACCGAGCTCCAGACATGTGGGCAGCTAATGGGAATAAACTGCATAAATACATTCAAAATTCGGGCTGCAATCATCAAAGTTTAGCTCAAACAAATGAGAGGTTTGGAGAGAGGAGGCAGAGCCTGAGGAGTTGGGATCAGGAGATGTGAAGTCCTGGTGGAGGTGTCCCTGCCCATGCCAGGGGGGTGGAGTGACACTGGCTTTAAGGTCCCTTCCAGCCCAAACCATTCTGTGATTCTGTGATAAAAGACTTGTGGAGAGTGAGAAACGCTAGCAAGTGGACAAACCTCTCCTCTGGATCCTTTTTTTTCCCCAAGAAAAGCCCAGCAGGAGAGCGAGATGCGTTTGTAACCTCATCTAACACATCAGAGCTGCTGTCTTCAAGCACCAGTGCTCTAAGGACTGAGCCTTAAAAGGCACCGAGCCTTTTTGAAGCGTGCATTCCTGCTTTTAACGCAGACAGAAGAACCACCCCGGCTTCCCGGCGAGGCTGAGCCGCGTTCCCGGCCCTTTCCCGAGGGCACAGCGGATCCCGGCGCCCGGGCAGCGCTGCCCGCACGGCTCTGCGGGGCTCGCCCAGCCCTGCCTGCTGCTGCCAGGGTGCCAGGCTGTTGCCAAGGAATGTGACAGGCCAGCAAGTCCAGGCTGTCTCCTGATTTGCTTTGAAAGGACATTACATCTCTGTGCCTGACATAAAATCCCTGCTGCTTGCCGGCGCTGGGGAACGAGCCTATCAGGGAGAGGCTTAGAGGGCTTTTTGTGCTAGGGAGGAGAAAAAGCAAATGTGCTCAGCCCTTCTCTCTGCTCCTGGCAGCCTGGGATGTGCAGGCTAATCCCTCTGGAAGCAGGGAGCTCGGAGTTTCCAGCAGGAATGCAGTCCTGGGGCAGCAGCACATCTCCCTGGGGGTACCAAAGCACAGCAGCAGCTCCTGCTGGGTCTCCAATGGGCTTTTTTCTCCCAAGTTCAGGGCAGGTTCAGGAATCACAGTGAGATCTGTGGTGCAAACCCACCGGGGAATCTGTTCCTCAAAGGATGGCCCCAGGAATGATGTTTGAGCCTCTGATCTCCTGCTAATGAGTTTGTGAAATGTCAGCCAGGCTTTGCGGGGCAAAGCTAATGAGCAACAACACGATATCAGGCAAAGTTCAGGAGGGTTAAATGAACATGGGTTTCAAATCCTCATGGTCTGAGCAGAGCTGCAGCCTTTCCTGGTGGAGTCAAGCCGTGGAAGTGAAATGGAATATCATCCTCACTCCCAGTGTGATTTGGGATTAGGCAGCAGGATGAGAAATCAGCTTTCCAAACGTGGCCTGGTGCAGTGCTGACATCTGTGCCTGCTTCTGCTGCATTCCTGGAGCACCTTCAGCTGCCCTGAGGAGCAGACAAATCCAGCCTTTGCGAGTTCCTTGTTGCCCACAGTGACCCTGCAGGTGCCAGGCACACTCAGCACGGCTCACATTTGGAAGTGACAGAGCCATGGTTTGTTGGTGCCACCATTAGGGGCTGGTGACCTTCCTCAGGGGTGTCCCAGATGTCCCTGCAGCTGGTTCATGACCAAACTGGGATGTCTCCAGGGCTGAGGGAGTGGTCAGGGAGTGCTGTGCTCAGCCTGGGGACTGGGATGCCCTGGGGCTGGACACTCCCCCTTCACCTGCAGCAGTGACTGGCTGGGATGGGACTGTGGGGACAGAGTGGCTGTCCCTCGGTGACATCACTGACCTGCCACCATCAGCTGTCAGAGCAGTGGGGTGACACAGTCTCTGTCCCTCAGTGAGAGCCCACAGGGAGCAGCCCAGCCTCCCCTGGCAGCAGCAATCCCTGCACTCTGCCTGGAGCCACCTGCAGACTCCTGAAATGTGGAACAGGAAAAACACCTCCCAGCCCCTCCTGGCAGGATCCTCTCCCCTGAGCAGCAGGCAGAGGGGCTGCAGTCCCCTGAAAAGCTGTGAGGAGAGGCAGGGCTGGCAGGAGGGCCCGAGGGCTGTGTGGGTGGGTGGCAGCACAGCATCCCCAGTGCTTTGGGGCCCGGGTGCCCATTAGCACAGGCAGCATGGCAGGCTGGGCTGCAGCCCCTGGCACCCCATGGGCCTCTCCAGCTCACAAACAGCCGTGCCAGGGGCTGGGCTTGGGAAGGACAGGCAGAGCAGCAGGGAGGGAGGGGATTGCCCACTTAGCACCTTGCTTGTTGCTGCTTCTCTTCAGTTCCTTGCAACCATAACTCCCGAGCATCACAAGGAGCAGTGTCCCCTGCTGTGGGACACTCACAGCCACCTCTGTGCTGGGATTAATCCAGCCCAGAAGCAGCCTCCACACAAGAAACCTGCCTCTGGAAAAAGGTTTCTTTGCCACTCACGGAAGTCACAGCTCTCTTCCAACCCTTTCCTTGGTTTCTCCCCAGGCCCAGGAGCTGCTCTGCTGCTTTTTTGACTCCCTGACATCAGAGAGCATCCACCAAATTGAAGTCCAGCGTTGCTAGCAGAGATGGGCAAGGCCCCCAGGCAGCCTTGGATGCCACTGTGGAGATGGACACACAGGCACAAGCAGCCCTAAGAGCACTGTTTGTTTGGAATTAAACACAGAGTCTGAGGTGTTAGCATGGGTCAGAGAAATGAGAGTGGTGGAGGAAGGCTCAGTGCCCCAAAACAAACCCCTGGGAACTGTGCCTGTGCTTCCCAGTGGAGCCCATCCAGAGACAATCTGCTTGTGTGCATGGAGCAAGGCTTGGAGCACTCCTCTGGCTGGGAACACCTCAGGAAGCAAACACAGGGCCAGGTGCTCACTGCTGTGTCTCTCAGGTGCCTGGGGACTCCACCTCCCCCAGGCCTCAGAGACTTCATGGAGAGACTCTGCTTGCTGCTGCTCCTCTGAGCCAAAGACAAACCCCCAGCAAAAGAAATGGAAATAGAGGGAAAGCTGCATCCCTGGAGGTTCAGAACACCAGGCTGAGCTGTTCAGTAAGATTAAAGGCTGGACAGCTCAATGTTCAGCTGCCTCTGCTCCAGCAGCCCTGTCATGGGCTGTGCCAGCCCACATCCTGCTCCCTGCCATGGGCACACGGCCCTGCCTCCTCTTCCTCCTCCTGCAGCAGCTGCTGGTCCTGTCATCCTTTCTGGGAGCCCAGAGGAAAGGAAGCTGCTGTTAATACAAACCCACAGCCTTCTTGGGACACTCTGGGGTCCTTTTCCTTTGGGAAAGACTCTTCTCAGTCTGCCCAGGAAGCCTCCTGTTCCCACCTGCCCTGCTAAGGCACAGAGACTTAGACTCTGCCCTGGTGTGACCTCACCCCTGGTCTGGGGCAGCTGTGGGTGCCACAATATCAGAAGGATCTAAAGCTGTTGGAGAGGTTCTGTCATTCTGTGCATGCTTGTAGTTCCAGCCGTGGCAGAGGTGGCAGGGACAGTCCCTGTGAGTGTCCCAGAGGTGAGGGCAGAGCAGTGTGGCCACCCATGCTTCTAGTTCCAGCCATGGCAGAAGTGGCAGGGACAGTCCCTGTGAGTGTCCCAGAGGTGAGGGCAGAGCAGTGTGGCCACCCCAGCTCTGGGTGCTGTGGGTGAGCCTGGGTGAGCCTCCTCCTTCCCAGCTCTCACCAGCTGTGAGAGTGACACCGCTGAGATCTGTCCCTTTGCAGATGAGACAGGAGTGCCCAGTAAGTCCCAGAGCTGTCAGAGGTGTGGCCATGCAAGCTCTGCTTCCTCAGCAGGTACCAGTCCTAAACCAGCCTGTCCCTCCCTAATCCTGGAACAGCCAACAGAGATTGTCACAGCCAGCCAGGTGTGAGGGGGACAGTGACCTGGCCTGACCTCACACAGCATTTCAGTCACAATCACAGAAACCCAGCCTGGTTTGCATTGGAAGAAACCTTAAAACTCATCCCATCCCACCCCCTGCTGTGGGCAGGGATACCTTCCACTATCCCAGGTTGCTCCCAAGCCCTGTCCAACCCTGGAAGTTTCTCCCAACCTCTGCCCCCCAGCCCTGTTCTGCCTGCATGGGCTCTGTAGTGGGACCAAACATCAGACAGGAGCTGGAGAGGGGAGCAGGCAGCTGCCCTGGTCCCTGGGGACGACAAGGTCCTGGGAGTCACTGTGCTGGAGGAGCCTGCTCTGCTCCTGCAGCTAAGTAGGCCATTTCCTCCACTCCAGGCACATTTCTGTCATGCTTGTAAGCCTATATGGCTTTGAAACAAATGGAAATTAAAAGGATCCACCCCCAGCACTCGGGGAATTTATCTGGAAAAGGAATGGAATAAAGAGAGCAGCTGAGGGAGCAGCCCTGTGGAGCTGCACGTGAGGAGGGGGCACCCAAGGCAGCAGCAGCCCTGACCTGGCCAGCCTGGTGCCACAAGGGTCACAGAGCCCTGTCCCTCTCACCTGGGCCCTCAGCCCTGTGGGGCTGGAGCTGGACATCGTGAGGAGATGCTCTGGTGAGTGCCAGCAGTCAGCCTGGGGAGGTGACATCTCAGTGGGACACCCCCAGCCCACCTGGGCTTGGCAGGAGCACTCCCAGGAGCTGAGGCCAATTAATTAATTAATTCATATAATTAATTTATTAAATCAGAGAATTATGGCTGGTTTGGGTGTGAAGGGACTTTAAAGCCCATCCCACCCCCTGCCATGGCAGGGACCCCTTCCACTGTCCCAGGCTGCTCCAAGCCCTGTCCAACCTGGCCTTGGGCACTGCCAGGGATCCAGGGGCAGCCACAGCTGCTCTGGGCACCCTGTGCCAGGGCCTGCCCACCTTCTAAGTAAAAATCAATTCACTGTGTAACAAACCAGGGCCTGGCACAAAACACATCCCGTTTCCCATCCCCTTGCAGACATCCCTGCTGAGGCTTGAGCTCTGTGAGCTCCATCCACCAGCAAGCAAAGCCCTGTGCCTCAGTTTCCCACCTAGGAAATGGAGGTGGCAGCTCTGCCACATCCCCCAGGCACAGCAGCACCATCCCAAAAATGGGGCAGCACCCAGATATCTCTGAGCAAGTAACTGCTGCAGTGCTTTGGATTCCTATTTTAAAGCCCAGCTAATTAATCTCAGCGTAACAAACTCGCACACCCTGCGCAGAGCAGGGGAAAGCATCATCCTCTGGTATTTCCAAAATGCCAGCATGCCAGAAATAACCCCGCCAGCCTTTTCTCCTAGAGAATACCCCACTTGTCTCTGGAGAAGTGACAACCAGGAGCACTACGAGCCACCAGGACTCAATCCCTCCATGAATGGGAGCTGCAGCTCTTGCACCGTTTTTCCCTGGAAACTGCCACAAGGCAGCCAGGATTAGCTAATCAGAGTTGAGGAGCAAATTAATGATTGAAAGAACTAGGAGAAAGGCAGATTTGATCCGAGATTGCCAGCTTTGCAGCTGGCTCCTACTTGCAAACAATTCATTTAGATTATGAAAGCAAGAAATTGAGTACAAAACCCCCTAGATTGTTTGCTTCCTGGAGAAAGAAAAGAAAAGAAATGGAATTTAGATTAAAAATTATGCAGAATAGTATTAAATCCCCACCCTCTTGTGCCTCCCCTCTTGCTGGAAAACCAGAGCTAATCAGAATTTTGCATTGTTCTGCTGCCAGTGTCAGAGCTGCCTCAATGGAGGAGAGATAAAATACAGGAGGTGGCATTTGCTGTTAACTCCTTAGGGTCCTGCCATGGCAAGAGTGGGAACACAGTGCCTGGTGCTGAAATCCCATTCTCCCTGCTCCCTTTAGGGGCGGGTGTTGGGGGCAGAGCAGCTCCTGCTGTGCCCTGGGGTGGGCACATTGTGTTCATTCACACACTGGGAGCTCTCAGGGGTGCCCTTTGTGCCTCCTCAGGAAGGATTGGTGTCCCAGGGATGTGCAGGTGCTGGATGCTCTCCCCTGTCGAGGGCACAGGCAGAGCCTCACTCCTGCTGTAGCTTTGTAGCTCCCCTGTGCTGAGGACAGATTTAATTAATTAGCACCCTGGTGATTGCTGCCTGGCTGTCCCCAGCAGCAGAGGGACACTGACACCCAACAGGTGATCGAGGGGACCAGATCACTGCCCTTGCCAGCCTGAGCAGGGCAGGGGCAGAGCTGGCAGGAGCTGCAGGAGCAGCTCATCCCCACTGGGCAGAGCCTGGCCATGCCCTCCTCTGGGTGGCTGTGACCAGGGCAGCCCTGTGCCCATGAGCCCTGCTGAGCCCTGGGAATGTCCTGTGTCACCTCCCAGAGCCACCAGCCTGGGAATGACTGCACAGCCAGCAGGATTTGCTGCCCTCCCAGCAAACTCGAAATTGGGCACTTGGGTTTCATCTCCTGAGGTCCATGGCTGGCTCAGGAAGCAGGAGGAGTTGATGGATCTGCTGGAGCTGTCCTTGGATCATCCAGACTCACCAAACTCGATCATCCTGTGCCATGCACCTCCCATGCCCACAAATATCTGCCTTGCTCTGGCTGACAGAGCCAAAGCACCTGTGTTGGCCAAGAGCCACTGCTGATCTCCAGGGACACCTCAGAGCCCCTTGCAGGGGCTAAAGGGGCTCCAGGAGAGCTGGAGAGGGACTGGGGACAAGGCATGGAGGGACAGGACCCAGGGAATGGCTTCCCACTGCCAGAGGGCAGGGATGGATGGGATATTGGGCCGGGGTTGTTCCCTGTGAGGGGGGGCAGGCCCTGGCACAGGGTGCCCAGAGCAGCTGTGGCTGTCCCTGGATCCCTGGCAGTGTCCAAGGCCAGGCTGGATGGGGCTTGGAGCAGCCTGGGACAGTGGAAGATGTCCCTGCCATGGCAGGGGATTTGGGTGATCTTTAAGGTCCCTTCACACCCAGCCCAACTCTCCTTCCATGACTGTGATACCACAGGGTGGTGGCTGGTCCTTGCCTCACCACTGTCTCCCTGGGGGGTGGGACCAGGACCTGGCCTTCAGTCCCACTTCTGTCCCATGGGACAGGCAGTGGCCCTTCTCCAATCCCTGACCTCCCCCTTCCCAAGGCACCATCTCCAGGCCTGTGGCAGCAGGAGCTGGTGATTAATTGGTCCCTGGCACTCCCCCGGGCCGGGCTGGAGGAGCACAAAGGGCGCTTTGTGTGATAAAGGGGCCGGGATGAGTCACTGCGGGGAATTAACCCGGGGAGGGGATGCTCAGCCAGAACAGGCACAGAAGCTCACTTCAGGCTCTGACTGGGTCACACGGGAGACCTGGGCTGGAAGTGCCTTGTCTGGGCCCTCCTGGCATGGCCACGGCCATGGCCCAGCAGCAACACCACTGCCTGTCCCCAAAAGTGACCAGTTTGATCCAGTCAACCAAGGCAGAAGCTCTGCCAGGACAGTTTCACACAGCGTGGGGTCAACTGGGGCTGATGGGCCTACAAAAACTCCTGGGGAACTCAGCTGAGGGGATGGAGGGTCTGTCTGTCTCCATCCATCCATCCATCCATCCATCCATCCATCCATCCATCCATCCATCCATCCATCCATCCATCCCTGTGGGGATGTTTAAGCCTTAGCTGAGCCCTGTCCTGAGGCTGTGCTTGGCTGCTCTGCCAGGTGAACCAATGGATCTGACCCCTGGAGTCTCCTCCTTGCACACCTGTGGGATGTTGGCCATTTCTTGGCCATCAGGAGCCTCCTGACATCTTTGTGAGCTTTCAGAGATGATTCTGAAGATGAAAATGTGTGTCCAGCAAGATCACCAAGATGCTGCAGGTCCTCAAGACCCCCAGGTGGCTCCAATGGGCCTGTTTGTGACTGGTTAGCCCAAAAGAATGGTGAGGGGCCTGGAGCATCTCCTTGTGAGGAAAAGCTGAGGGAGCTGGGGCTGCTCAGCCTGGAGAGGAGCCCCAGCTGAGAGGGACCCTGAGCCCTGGGTGTCCCTGGGTGCAGGGAGGGGCAGGGCAGGGCCCAGGATCTGCTCCGGGCCCAGCAATGGGCAGGAACTGATCCCAGGAGTTCTACTTGGACATGGAATCATTAGGGATGGAAAAGACCTCCAAGATCAGTGAGGCCAAGCTCTGAGCATTCCCACTAAACCATCAACATGGGGAAGAACTTCCAGTGACCGAGCATGGCCCAGAGGGGCTCTCAAGGCTCCTTCCCTGAAGATATTCCAGAGCCATCTGTCCACAATCCTGAGCACATGCTCTGGGGGACCCTGCTGGAGCAGGGTGGGACCAGCTGAGCTCCAATGGTCTCATCCAAGCAGAACTATTCTGGAATTGTGATCTGGATGCTGTGATGTACCAGCTGACCTACCTGGCACTGACACCTGGGAGACTTCAAGTGACAGAGGGAAGGAGGGAGCAGGGTGGGGTAGGATGTCCCTGCTCCTCTCCCTCAGCAGGCCATTGTCCCTCAGCTGGCAGCCACTGTTTGGAGACTGGAGAGTGCTTCTGGCTCCCAGGAACTCACAGAGCTCACAGGAGCTCGTGGGGCTCCAGAGCCCATGACAGCCACAGCTGCAGTCCCAGCTCTGAGGGGTGGCTCTGGGTGTGGGGCTCCTCCTGAGCTCTGGCAGAAGATCCTGAGCTGGTGGTGCCTGATTCCCTCTCACAGCAGACTGGCCAGTGAATGCCCCCTGAGGGCTGTGGAGCAGCAGGAGCAAGGGGCTCCCAGGAATGGTGGGAAGCTGGGCAGTGACTCGGGGCTGGAGGCCTCGTCCTGCAGGGAGGTCACTGTGACACAAATGGGATTGTTGGGCTGGTCCCCAGGCCTGTCCTTCCCCAGGACCCAGCCTCCTTGGGAAGCCTGGATGGTGTTCAGCTCCTGACAGAGAATTCTGGGCTGCTTTAACCCTGCTGTCAGCCCTGGGGTCCTGCAGAGCTGCTCCTTCCCCCACACGGGGCTATCCAAACACATGGAAGTGATTGAGGTGCTCTGGAGCAAACTGAACATCCCGAGAAGCTCCTGACCACTAAAGCACCACAGTCCATCCATGCTGAGCTGCTGAGCTCCCACACAGCCCCAGCCAGAGTCCATGTCCAGCCACAGCCACGGCCAGCACAGCTGGCAGCCTCCAAATATTGGAGTGCCCCTGGCCCTGAAGCCAAGCCAGTTGTCTGGGCAGGCTGGGGGCAGCCAGCCCTGGCACACACCAGTTATCCTGGCCAGCCTTGTGGGGCAGACGTGACCCAGGAGCTCTGCAGAGCCAGCCATCCTCACAGGGTGCAGGGGGACTTTGGAACTAGACCTTGGTACTTGGAAATGGCTCCTGGCACTGCTCCTCAAGCCAGGCCTGGCCCTCGAGTGGCTGCAGAGGTGTCACAAACTGGAGTGAGGGAGCTGGAGCTCCCTTGGGATGGAGGGAATTGAAATCCCTGTCTGGGATTATCAGATCTGGGAGCAGCCTCAGCCAGGAAGGTGCTGGTGGGCTCCTGCCCAGGAGGGTGCGGTAGCCCCAGGAGAGGGACCCCAGGCCAGCTGCAGGGTTTGTCCCCTCCGAATGGTCCCCAGTTCCCACCCCGTGCTTTGTGACTGGGAATGGACAGGGCACATCTGCACATCTGGCCCTCCCTTGTAAACTGGCCTTGCTTCATTGTGCCCCGGGGGCACTCAGGTGTCCCAAATTCCTCTGCCTGCCTTCGTGCCAGGGCTGGGGTGGGGGAAACTCTTGTAAATCCCCCATATCCTGAAGCAGTGGGAGGGGTGAGGTCGTGCCCAGGCTCACCTGCAGCCTTCTCCCTAAGATTCCCTTCCCCTGCGGTGTCTTCAGGGCTACAAGGTGATTAACATCCCCTTTCGGCGCGTTCCAGCCGTGTTCTGGATGCCTTTAAGCCCCCGGGGTGTTACACATGGCTTACAAGTCGGGCTCCATTAGCACTCCATTCGCTGTTTATTAAAACCTCGATTAATCTTGTATTAATGCTTTTCAAATGCGACTTTTGTGGAGGTGCAGCAGCCTCTGAGAGGAGCTAAGCTTCTCCCCAGCCCTGTGCCACTGCTGTCAGTGAGGAATTAGCTCGGGATCTCTCCAGGCTGAAGCTGAAGGGTTGGGAGGCTGCAGAGAGCAACGATGAGGATGCCCGTGAGGATGCTCTGATTAATGGGGTAACACCAGCCCAGAGACACCCCTGGCTCTTCTGCCCCCAAATCCGGGGCAACTGGGGGAGCAGGGTCCGTGATCTGGGAGCCCACTGCCCACTGTGTCCCCCCCAGAGAAGACAGGAAGGTGTGGGGGCAGCCTGGGGGATGGATGCTCTGCTTGCCAGGACCCCACAAATCCAGAGCAGATGGAAGGGTTTGGAATGGGAAGATCCACATCTGAAAAGCAGAAATCTCTCCTGCCCCTGCCCTGGCAGCCGTGTGGCTCTGAGAGGGCTGTGCAGGAAGGAGGAGCGTGGCCCAGCCCTCAGAGCCAGCAGGAATTGCACCTCGTGCTCCTCCGTGGGTTTGGGATGCTGCCTGTGCCAGATCCAGAGCCAGGGCCGGGCGAGGCGCTGATGGGATGGAGGAGATTTCCCATCCCTGCCAAGCTGGGATGCTGCAGTTGCCATGGCAACGTGGGAGGCCTGCGAGCTGGAGCCCACAGCCCACCCCTCTGGGGGTGCTCCCCGCCCCCCTCTGAGCCCCGGCACCTCCCCGCACCCAAACCTGCCCTCAACCCCCTCCTCCCAAAGCTGGCACCCCCACCCTTCCCTCAGCCAAAGGACCCCGCTGAAAACACTGCCTGTTCCACGGCGAAAACACCTTTGGGTGGGAAGACGTGCCCGAGGCGCTGTGGGGAGCGCAGCGCACGGGGGAGATCCCGGCGGAGATTCCCGTGGCGTTTCCTGCTCCCCTGGGCCCGAGCCCAGAGCCCCGGCGGGCCGAGGCTGCAGCAAGGGCGGCCAGCCCCCGGCAGGGTCCGGCCGCCATCAGCCGTTCCCCGTGGGATGCTCCAGGGCTCTTCCCGGCCGGCACGGCTGTGCTGGGAGCTGGGCTGGGACGGGGCTGGAGGCGCAGCCAGCTCTGCTCTCCCTGCTCCCAAAGGTGGCTGGGTCATCACGCAAGGTCACCTCTCCCTCCCAGCCTGCTGAGCCTTGCCAGGCGGCACAGGCTGCGTTTTCCCCCACCTCGGGACAGTTCTTGCTGTCTGTCTCCGGCAGCTCATTCCCGCTGGGGCCCTCGGCCGCTGCCAGGCCTTGACTGACATCTGTCCATCATCCCTGGCAGCTGGAACCGCACACAGCAGCGGGTCCCCGCGGGAAGGACAGGCAGGGACGAGCCCGAGCTCCGTCCCCTCTGTGGGCAGTCTGCTGCCACAGAAAGAGTCTCGGGATGCCCCCGTGCCCGCTCCCCTCCTGCCGCATTCCCGCATTCCTGCCCGGGCGCCCGCCCGGTTCCGCCGGGGCGCCGGGTGGCACATGAGTCACACTTCCTCCCTACGCCCGTTCCAGCGTGGTGCCGCCGCTATTTTTGGAAGTTTTGGAAAGCGGATCAGCCCCGAGAAGCGCAGCTCGTGGATGCTCCCCACGCCGGGCTGGCGTCCCCCCGTGTCCCCGAGCCGGGCTGGGGAAGCCCCCGGCAGCCCGGACCCTGCGCTGCCCGCGCTGCTCGGGATGCGTGGGAACTCCCTCCTCATCCCACGGCCCCTCCTGAGTCAGCAGCGAGCTGAAGCACCATCCTAGTGGCAAAATATTACCTTTTAAAGGGATTGTTTGCGATTGGGGTGGGACTTCGTGCAATGCCAGCTTGGCGTTGATCGTTGTGCTCCCAAGGAGCGGATCATTCCCGGTTATTTTTACTCCCAACCCCCAATGTTTTAGCTGGGGCTGCAGTGCCTCACAAAGTGTCTGTGAGGAAAACCGGGCACAATCCAGCTCCGGAATCGAGGGGTGGATGAAATCCGAGGCGGGATCAGCAGCTGAGCCGGGCCTTCCTGGCCTTCCCAGCTCAGAAGGATCTGGTTTTACGGGATGCTGCACCCACACCATTCCACACCTGCCACCCCATCCCCTTCCCTCCGCTCCTCCAGGACCTGCCCAAATGGAGGATTATTTTCCTTTCAGAGCAGCGACTGTGTTGCTCATCCTTCCCCCGGGCACTGCCCAAGGTCAGGGCCGTGTCCCCGGACGTCCGGCTGCCCTCCGGGCCAAACCGGGGAGGCTGTGGCCCTGCCGGGCAGGTGACACCTCTGCCGGGCAGGATGTGCCTTGGCAAAGTTTAGCTCGGTTTTTTGTGGCTGGAGCTTTTGCCTGGAGACAAGCAGCTCCTGCCCCGCCGGCGCTGCCGGGCTCGCAGCACCTCGACCTTGCCGGGATAAAATTATCCCCGTTTTCCTTTGGATTAAAGGCAGCTCTGCTGGAGCCGAGCGAGCGCTTCGCCTCCGAGACGTCAAATGGCAGCGATCCCTTTCTTCTCTGGGTAGGGGAGGGGAGAGTCCTGCCAGCCAGCGCCTGGTGACAATGACATTGATTTCCTAGACCTCTCGGCGTGGCCAAATCTGTATTTTTAGCCGGGGAAGAGAAAAATACGAATCACGTGTCAGAGCAATGCTTTCCGTGCCCTGGTGGGAGGGAAGGAGCCGGGAGCCGCCGCTGCTGGAGCAGGGGATGGGCAGGACTCGCTGCCCGGTCCCCGGAGCGGGGCTGGGATGCACCGAGGATCCTTCCCCGGCGCTGCCCCAGCCGTGCCCCACACAGCTCCGGCCTCCTCCCCGCTCCCAAAGGATCCCGGCCGGCCCCTCCGCATCCCCTGTGGCCGTTTATCTTCCGGGGCAGGCGCTGCCTTCATCTCTGCTTCCCTGCCACCGCCCCCTCCTCCTCGCTCTCCCCCACCCTGCTCTCATTTCCCCAAGAAGACTTTAATGAAATCTGCCCTTAATTAAATCCACATTCATTTGCATAATTACCAGGAAATTGAAATTAGCCCGCGGACGTGGCTGGAATACAATTGGCATCCGGCAACGCTGGCTGTTTGGTGGGGGCTGCACCGAGGGCTGCTGGGTGCCCCCCACCCCCAGGTGCCCCCCGGTGCTGCTCCCACATCCCTTCCCTCCCTCCCGGGGTGACAGGGTGGAAGTGGAGGGACAGCCACTGCTGAGGCCACGGCAGGGCACAGGCCGTGCCCCCCACCCCCGCACGAGCAGCATCATGCTTCCTTTAGTCAATAACTGAAAAAAAAATCTTCACCGCCACTGAGAAATTTTTTGTTGCTTTTATAACTATGTATTTTGTCATTTTTTTTATGGTTTCAGTTGTGGTTTTTTTAAATCCTTTTCAACAGTGACAAACTGAGGTAACGTCTGTGACACTACAGCCTCTCCTACGGGAAGAAGGTCCGAAACCCGACAGCTGAGGGAACTGGAAATAAAAACCTGACAACCTACGGACACAGCGACCTCGACGGGGACAGAAATCACACCGGGCACCCCCTGGGACACACCCCGGGCGGTGCCACCGAGCCCTCCCGGGCGGCCGGGATCCCTTATCTACATTATTGCACGAAAGATAGAGGACATCGAGGGACCTAAGGCAAAGAGGAGTAAAACCGGTGCCTAGCTCTCTACGTGGGGCAATGCTACGTCTAACGCCGGGCCCGGGGGTGCCGGGGACGGGGCACGGCGGGGGCGGGGGCGGCCCCTGCTCTGTAAACTGCTGCTGCTGCTGCTGGAAAGCGTTATAGCCCTTTGTGGGGAATTGGGGCACAGGGGCTGCCCCACGGCACCCGCCCCATGGGAGGGAAGCCCGAACCACAGCAGGGTGCTCTTGGGGTGCCCCCACAGCTTCCCCACCGCGGCGGTGGGGTGAGCTCCCCGCTCTGCTGGGTGCCCAAATCCAGGAGGGAAGGTGTGACCTCCACGCACACCCAGGACCTTGTCACTAAGGGGCCACCACGCCCTGCCTCGCCGCAGCCAGCCCCGGCAGGGTCTAGCCCGCCGCCGCTTCCCCGCCAGCCCCAGGGGAGGGTGACAGGTTTGGGAAGGGGTGACAGCAACGAGGGGTGACGGGGACAGCACAGAGAAGCAGGCGGGCCCGCGGGAGGCCGCTCGGAGCTCCCTCCCCTGCTCCCGGGCTCTGCAGGCCAGCCTGGGCTGCGCCGCTGCCACCTCCTGCAGTCCCTGCGTACAGAGGGTCTGCAGAGGGGCCGCCGGCACGGCAGAGCATCCAAGCTGCTGGGTGGCCGGCATGGCCAGAGGGGACCCGTCCCTCCGGCGGGGCCTGAGCCCTGTGGGGCAGGGCAGGGACAGGGGCTGCCAGTGGCAGCGGCTGGGACACACAATGACACACAGACAGGGACACTTGCTACATCAATGGCTGCCAGCACCTCCCACGGCAGGGAGGCAGCCGGGGCTGCCGGGGGTCCGGGGCTGCTGGCAGCCCCCCGGCTCCCCGTCACCCACCTCCCCATGCCCTCCCAGTCCCCAGCAGCGCGGCAGGGACCAGTGGGAGAGGGCAAATCACCACCCACCCAAACCTCCCCAAAGGCCTCCTCCACGGTGCAGGGTCATCGGCCTTCCCGCCCCCCGGGCGGGGTCGAGCACGGGGTGGGGCAGAGCCGCTGGGTCACCCGCTGCCCTCTGCCCCCGACTCTTCCTCCCCGCACTGGGAGACCCCTCCCCATGCCCCCCGGGGGAGCCTTAAGGGGGCAGCACAGCCGTGGCAGGGCTGTGGGTGCCCCCAGCCTCCCCAGCAGTGAGCGGTGCCCTCGGCCGGGCTCCGGCCGCTGGCCTCGCCCAGGCGGGGCGGGGGGATCGGCATCCTCGGCGCTACAGAGCGCAAGCAGTTCTGTCCTTTTCCTCTTCCATCGTGATTCTTTTCCTTTTTTTTTTTCCTTTGGGAAACCCAGAAGCCGGGCCCGGCTCGTGCCACCACCACCACGATGTGCTCCCCCATCCCTGTCCCGGGGCGGGGGGACGGGGCGGGTCGCGCAGCCGCCAGCCGCCGCCGTCACACGCAGATCTCTATTGCTGTGGCCAGGACCATCTGCCCCTTGCCCTTGTCCTGCCGTCCGTCTGTCCTGCTCGCCGTGCCCGGGGCGGCTGCGCCGGGCTCGGGGCCGCGCGCTCCGCTCCCCTCGGTCAGGACGGTCCTCTTGAGCGGGGCGGGCGTGCAGGAGCCGCTGGCCTCGTGGCAGTGCGGCCCGGCCGGGAGCTTGTCCCTGGCGTGCTTGCGGGAGCGGTACGAGGGCCGGCACCGCACCTCGGCCATGAGGTCGCACTTGATGAAGTAGAAAACCTCCTTGACGGGGCAGCGCTTCTCGGGGTCGAGGGCCAGCAGGCGCTGGAACATGCGCAGGGCGCTGTCCGTGAACCGCCGCCACTGCGAGGGCAGCCCCGCCAGCCGCCCCTTCTGCCACCGCACAAACTCCTCGAAGAAGGCGTCGGACGCCACCGCCGCCTCCCAGGGGAAGTTCCCGGTGAGCACGCAGAAGATGAGCACCCCGAAAGCCCAGACGTCGATGCTGGTGTCCACGGCGAAGCCCTCGGCCCGGCCGGCCTGGCACACCTCGGGCGCCGTGTAGGGGATGGTGCCGCTGATGCGCTTGACCCGGCAGCCCACCTTGCGGGTCATGCCGAAGTCGGCCAGTTTGACGCGGCGGCAGTCGCGGTCGAAGAGCAGCACGTTCTCCGGTTTGATGTCCCGGTGCACCAGGCTCTTGCTGTGCATGTAGTCGAGGGCCAGGCCCAGCTGCTGCACGCAGCGCTTCACCAGCTCCTCGGGGAGCCCCACCTGCGGGGGGGACACGGCGTCAGCCCTGGGGGGACCCACCCAGCCCGGGCACCCACACCTCCATAGTCTGATGGTCGTGGGTGATTTTATCTGCGTGCTCTGAGGCAGGGGATGGTGGTGGGTCCTGGGCCACCCAAGAGATGGGTGATGAGTCTCAGGGTCCCCATAGGATGGTTTGAGTTGGAAGGGACCTTAAGGATCATCAGTTCCACCCCCTGCCCTGGGCAGGGACACCTTCCACTAGCCCACGTTGCACCAAGCCCCATCCAGCCTGGCCCTGGACACTTCCAGGGATTGGGCAACCACAGCTTCCCCAGCAGAAGGGTGATGGTCTCAGGCCACCCTAGGGACGGATGATGAATCTTAGGCCACCCAGAGGATGGGTGATGGGTCCCACACTTGTCTGTAGGTGCCTGTGGTCAAGCCCAGCCTAGATGGGGGTGCCCAGTCCCTGCACCTGCACCCTCCCACATGGGCACAAAGCACAGGGGCAGCTTTGCTCAGCACCCCCTGAGCCCCCACATCCCACAGAGGCTCCCACGGGAGGTGCCGGGGGTCCCACCTGAGGCGGGATGATGTCAAAGAGGTCCCCGCCGGGGGCGTACTCCTGAGCGAAGACGTAGCAGTCCTCGGTCTCGAAGACCACGTCAAAGACCTTGATGATGAAGGGGCTGGAGGAGAGCGTGTTGGTGATGCTGAATTCCCGCAGGAAGTTCTTCAGCTTCGTCTTGCTCTTGTTGACGAACTTCAGGGCCATCTTGGTGCCTGTGGAGGGCAGGGGACGGGAGTGAGCCCTCGGCTGGGACAGACCCAGCACCCCGCTCCCAGCACACGCCCCGCTGCCCTCACCTGTGCTTTTGTGGGACACCAGGTCCACCTTGCCGTAGGTGCCCTTGCCGAGCTCGCGGATGAGGTCATAGTGCTTGGTGATGTCGGTGCCCGAGAGGGTGCGGATGGCCAGGGACTGCATGTCCTCGGTGATGAGGGGCACCCCGCAGCAGCCCAGCTTGCGCGACGGCTCCTGCTCAATCGAGCCCGCGCTCATGGTTGCGCTGCAAGGCAGAGGTGGCACTGCTTCCGTGGGGGCTGCAGGGCCACTGTGTCCCATCCCACCCCATCCCACCCCATCCCATCCCATCCCATCCCATCCCATCCCACCCTGTCCTGTCCCTTCCCCAGAGTTCCAGCCATGGAAAAGGGGGATTGGGCTGCCAGGGTGGTGCTGAGCAGCACACACTGGGTGCCACCCCTCTGTCCCCAAGGGCCACCAACCCAATGGCGCTGGAGGGGATGCTCCAGCCTCCACAGGGGCTGCAGCCATGTGGATGTTTGGGGCAAAGGGAGGAGTCCAGGCATGGCAGAGACAGGGACAAGGACACACATGGATACAAGCAGGGACACACACATAGACACATTTTCTCAGGCTTGCTGTGTTCCCAGCCACTCTGCAGGACAGGAGCCAAGGCCCTTTGGGGGTCCCCTCTCCTGCTGTGTCCCCAGTGGACACCCCAAAAGCCAGCTCTGTCTGCTCCAGTACTGAGCCCTTCCAGAGCTGAGCCTCACCCCAGCTGGGGAAGCTCCAGAGTGGAACCAGGGCCATGCCCTGGCACCAAGAGGGACACAATGGCTCTGCAGCAGATCCCTCCCTCACATCTCTGACCATCCATCAGCACCAACTCCTGGCCTTCGCCAGCCAGGGTGCCAGACTGGTGTGGAGAATCCCAGAATCCCAGACTGCTTTGGGGTTGGAAGGGACCTTAAAGCCAGTCTTGTTCCATGGGAAGGGACACCTTCCACTGTCCCAGGCTGCTCCAAGCCCCATCCAGCCTGGCCTTGGACACTGCCAGGGATCCAGAGGCAGCCACAGCTGCTCTGGGCACCCTGTGCCAGGGCCTGCCCACCCTGACAGGGAACTTCCCAATTCCTTCCCAATATCCCATCCAGCCCTGCCCTCTGGCAGTGGGAAGCCTTTCATTCCAGGCCCATTCTGCAGCTCTCCTGAAGCCCCTCGAGGCACTGAAATGGGCTTTAAGGTCTCGCCAGAGTCTTCTTTCATTCCAGGCCCTTGTCCCAAGTTCCTCTGCAGTTCTCCTGAAGCCCCTCGAGGCACTGAAATGGGCTTTAAGGTCTCGCCAGAGTCTTCTCTGAACAATCCAAATTCTCTCAGCTTTTCCTCATAGCAGAGGTGTTCCATCCCAATAATCATCATTGTAGCTCCTCTGGACTTGCTCCAACATATCCATGTCTTTCCTGTGCTGGGGACCAACAGCTGGATGCAGCATTCCGGGTGGGATCTCACCAAAGCAGAGCAGAGGCCGGCCCAGCCAGCTGCACATGGACACTGCAACATTCCTCACTCCCAACAAACCAGGGATGGTTTTCTCTGGCCCAGCCAGCTGCACATGGACACCAGCACCAACATTCCTCACTCCCAACAAACCAGGGATGGTTTTCTCCTCACTCTGACCATTCCCACATGAATATCCAAGCTTGGAGTCACCCACCACAGCAACACAGCAGTGAAACCACCCCAGCATCTCCTCTGATGTCTTCAGAGCACTCCATCACTGCAGAAGCCCAAACCCCGGGCAGCCAGGGATGTGGGGAGGGCACTTGGTGGGTGAGGATGGGCAGAGAGAGCCCAGGTGGTGCCCACGGGCTGAGCCCCATGCAGGGGCTGTGACAGCCACCCCACCCCACGGTCAGATTCACACACAGGGATCCTCCCAGCCCCTTCCCAATAAGGCTGAGTCAGGTCTCCAACTTTTCCTTCCTTCCTTCCTTCCTTCCTTCCTTCCTTCCTTCCTTCCTTCCTTCCTTCCTTCCTTCCCCCCATCCTGCTGCCTGTCATCCCAAACCAAAGCTCAGCTTCTTCACTCATTATAGTTATATTTTTTTCCCTGGGAAGTTGGGGAAAAAATAGAAAAGGAACTTCAACATCATGATGTTCCAAAAATGTAACAGTTTGACTCATAAGATCTCCGAAGCAGCTCATCTCCATAGTGTTTCATTGGCCCCCTGGCAGAGGAGCACCATCTCAGTGTCTGGGTGCTGGAGGTGGAGGTGGATCAGCAGCAGCTCGCTGGAGGCAGGACTGAGAACAGCCCCCAGCATCCTGCATGAAGAATTCTGGCTACGCTTGGATTTACGGCTGTGTTCATCAATGTCCCTTAATTAACCGGCGTCAAAATGCAATTATTCAAGTCGGGAAGGTTGGGTTTGAGGAAAAACCCTGCTGGTTGGATGGGAGAGAGGAGAGGGAGGGCTGGCAGCTTGTGGAAGTGCTCTCCAAGTCAAGGGCTGTTTGCTTTTCCCCTTGGCTCAGCCTGTTGGTGTTTCCAGGTGTCTCTTTCCCAGCCAGAAACAGAGGAGCATCCACGGGAAGCAGGGATCCCGCCGAGTCAGGTCGCGTGCTGGCATGGGCTGGCACAGCTGGCACCGGGCTGTGCTGCCAGGGACGGGATGTGCCGGGATCCTGCTGCAGTGGCACGGCCAGCCCCGAACAGCAGCCCCGCCTGCTCGGGGCTAACGGGAACACGGGGCCACCTCCGGTCCCAGGAGGAGCCAAACAGCGGCGGCGACCAAAACACCGACACGCCGAGGCCACGGAAAGCGTAAACACAGAAGTTTTCATTAAAAATTGAAAGGCTTTTGGAAGCATGTCGGGTTTGATGTGAGCAGCGAAGCGGGGCGGCGGCAGGAGGCAGCGAGAGCTCCGTTCCAGCTCCGTGCACTCCCAGGGACAGCGGGGATGCGGGAACAGCGGGGCACAGAGGGATGGCAGTGCCAGTGTGGCAGGAGATGCCACCAGCTTGGCAGGGGCCGGGGTTAAGGTCTCCTATCCTTCTGCAGCCAGGCCAGTCCCACCAAGGCGCACCTGTGCGGCCACACACCAGATTGGGTCAATCCAGAGCCACAATCGGGCCTTTCCCAGCACCCCAGCTCCTCTCCTGCCCCAAAACTCTGGAAGGGAGTCAGCACTACATCCGAAGGGGGACAAACACACCCTCTCCAGCTCAGTTCCAGGTGTTCCTGAAGGAGCTTTCCCAAGCAAGAAGGAAGGATGAGCATCCCAGCCGAGTCCCGGCAAAGCCCCCCACGGCTCAAGGTCCTGGAGTGACAAAGAGGCGGCGAAGCTGCTGCCACGCGGCCCCGGGACCTGCCGCTCACCACAGGCGGTTCCTGCCGTCATCTCTGCATCCTGAGCCATTTCTCCTACTATTCAGACTAAAATTGTTCTGTGTTTAAGCTTCAGAACCGTTTATCTCATTGAGTGAGGAGGATAATCCACCCACCTCTTCCTTGCTCCCTGGCAGGTATTTATAGGCAGCCACTCGTCTCCCGTCGGCAGCTGCCGCTCCTCTTCCCCAACCTCCCGGCTCCATCCCCAGCACCGTGGAGCACATCCCGGAAGGACATTATGGCACAGCCACAGCATCCTGCCAGCAGCCGAGGCTGGCACCGACAGTCCTGCCCCAGCGCTGTTCCCTGCCGGGGGATGCTTTGCCCTGCTCTGGATCCCGCTGCACATCCCGCTCCGCCGCACGCCCAGCCCTGGGCACATCGGCTCTGCCGATAACTAATTGCAAACTCATTAGGAGCTCATTGAGAGGAGCAGAGGCCGCCCGGGAGAGTTGCCCCAGGCTCCCGCAGAGAAGGCTGCTGGAGCAGCGGCTGCTTGGAAATTAAGAGGGAAAGGGGGAAAAAAATCCCTCTGGCCACATCAGAGACTGTCAGAAAAACAACCCAGTTATTGAGGGAGGTTACAAGAAAAGGGTTTGGGCTGAGCCTGATGCACGGTTGAGCACTGGGGGCTGGGACTCGATGAAGGGAAAATCTATGCAGGGCAGGGGCTCTGCAAAACCCAGATTCCTCTTTAAAGAGGGGAGAAATGTGAAATGCAGCAGTGGGATGGGCAGAGGCCCACACTGCTCTGTCCCTGCACTTGGCAGAGATTTGATTTCCCTGTTTCCCATCCCCAAACCCTCAGTTATGAGCAGGTAACACCAACTCCCATCCAAGCCCAGCAGGCTGGGGGCCAGGGTATCCCTCAGGAGGGATCTCCCTCCCTCCACACCCAACCAGCTTCCAAACCTGCCCTGTTTCCCCTAAACAATGCACCGAGCCAGCAAAGTCACACCCTGGGCCCTGCCAGAGCCATCCCCTCTCCCAGCTCTCCACATGCCAGCACCACCCTGGTGTCACTGGAACGAGGGGCCAGCGGTGCTTTGGCCGTGCCCCACGCTGAGCCGCTGCCTCCCGGAGCCCCACTGGATTTCCAGCCCCTGACACCTCCATTCCTGCCTGACCCCGTTCCAGGGACATCCTCTCCTCTTCTCCGTGCCCCTGGGACCCGCACACCAGATATGAGCTGTGCTTCCCGGGGGCTGTGGCACGCTGGAGCCCAGGGAGGGCTCGCAAAGGCACCTTGGCCTAACGGGGACAACGTGGCTGCGGGGGCAGGACAGGAATCTCAGCGGGGCTTGGAGCCACCAGGGCACCCACCAGGGCCAGGCAGCCTCCAGCCAGGCCGGCCACCACCTCCCACCTCACCCAAAGCAGCAGAACAGCCACAGGGAAAGGGTTCCTGCATCCATGTGCCACCCCAGGGCCATGCAAAGCCTCTCAGGACAAGCCAAGTGCGTCCGGGAGGTCACACGCAGCATGGGGACATTGGCTGCTGGCAGTGGTTTGGGGACAGCCTCTCTGCCATCATCCCTCAGCCCAGGAGGAGCAGGGATCTCCATGTGCACTGGCTCCAGAGCAGCGGGACAGCTCCGGGAGAGGCTGGAGCACCGTGGACACCACGGGAACCAGCCCCAAACCTGCACCGAGGAACCTGCAGCTACTGGGACCCCCCAGTGCCCCAGCCAGGCACCAAACTCCAGGTGATCCAGCAATTCTCATACCAGCTCCTTGCCCAGAGCAGAGCAGCCTGCCTGGCAGCAGGATTCTCTTCGGCAAAGCCAATGAACGCCCAGCCAGGCACGGGCTCCCAGTGGCAGGAGCTGCTCTCCCAGTGCAGATGTTCCAGATGCAGGGCAGGTCAGGCCCTGTCACAGCCATCCGTGGTGTCCCTCGCTGCAGGAACCATCTCCCATCCTGGCCAGCAGCCTGTGACAAGCTTCCTCTGCCTTTGGTCCCAGGATTCAGGTTTCACAGACCGATTCGGGAAGAGCAAACCAAGCCGTGCCAGTACTCTCTCCTCCGCCGGCTCCCCGGGGAGCCACCGCTCCTCCTTCCTGCCACCGTCTCCTGCGCCCTCCGCACTGCTCTCCCGGAGCTGCCAGCCTGATTTTCCCTGCCCTCCTGCACACGGGGCCGTCTCTGTCCATCGGCCCCGATGACAGGACCTTGGCTGCTTTTCAGCGCTTCTGGCCTCGTGGGGTTTTTGCTGCCGGGCAGGATGGCTTCCTTAGGACCTCAGCTCCTCCAGCCTGCAGCTCCTCCCGCCTTCGCCGCCAGCACCGGGGACTTATGATTACTTCATTGTTTGATTGGTTTCATCAGCCTGTCATCATCTCCCTCCCAAAAACTCTTCCGCCAGCGCCGACAGCACCGCACGGTTGGGATCTGCAAAGACAAACGCCCCGAGCGGCACCTGCCCGACCCCACGGCAGGGCCAGCCGGCCCTCGGCCCCGCTCGCTCCTGGCGACAACAGGGACACTTCCCTCGGCCACAAAACCCAGCCCTGACTCCGCTCCAGGGCGCTTTGTGTGCCCTCAGCTCAGCCTGCCGCCGGCCGGGATGCTCCGGTGAAGGAGGATGCGCACACCTCTGCCGTGGTCCCCTCCCGCGGCAGCCCGGGCAGGGCGCGGTGACACGGTGACACCGGGCAGCGCGGGGGCTTGGCACACGGACAGCCAGCTCTGACCGCTGCCGCCCCGTGGGTCCCGGACAAAGGGGTGCCGAGGCCGGGCCGCCCTGTCCCCGGTCCCCGAGCTGTGCCGGGGCTCCCGGCTGGCGTCGCCCGCCCGCGGCCACGGCGGCAGCGAGGCCGGACCGGGAGGAAAGTGGGTCACGCTCCCCCTTCCCCGCTGCGGCCGGGGAGACGCCGGGGGGGGATGGAGGCCAGCCCCGCGGCCCGGGGACAGCAGGGCAGGTGAAAGGGGAGCTAGGGGAGGTGGTGAGGGGACACAAGGAGACAGCAGGGGACGTGGTGAAGGGATGCGAGGGGAGATAAGGCGAGATGACGAGAGGAGATGACACGGGGAGATGATGAGGGGACAAGAGAGGACACAATGAGGGGAGACAATGAGGGGAAAGGAGGGGAGATGATGGACGGGGCATGAGGGGAGGTGGCAAGAGGACATGAGGGGACATGAGGGGAGGTAACAGGGAAGACAGGAAGCTGGTCAGCGAAAACAAGGGGAGGTGAGGGAACATGAGGGGAAACAAGGGGAGATGAGATGGGGAGGTGGTGAGGGTACACAAGGGGACACAATGAGGGGACACCAGGGGACACGGCCTGAGCTGCCCCCGAGGCCGCCTCTCCCTGCTCTCCCCTTCCCCTGTTCCCAGCTGCCTTCCAGCTCAGTGCACCCTTCCAGACACCCCAAACCCGCCGGGAGCCCCCGGGGACCAGCCCCGCGGCCCCAGCACCGCTCGGTGTCACTCACGCCCCTCCGTCCCCGTCCCTCCCCCTCGCCCCCCCGCCGTACCGGGGCCGCCCGGGGCGCAGGTGCCACCGGCCGCAGGAGGGACCCGGGGCGGGGGGGGCGACCGATCCCGGGGGCAGCGCCCGCACCGCGCGGTGCCCACCCCGCTCCATTCATCCCGGAGCGCCGGTTGTACCGGGATGGGGGTTTGTCCCCTCCCCGCGCCGTGCGGGCAAACAAAGGGCGGCCTCGGTACCGGGCGGGCAGCGCCCCCCGCACCCCCATCTCCGTACCCCCATCCCCGTATCCTCATCCCCGCACCCCCGTGCCCGCGCCCCATCCCCGCACCGCCGCCTTACCGGAGGGGCGAGCCGCCGCCGCGCCCCGTCCCCGGCGGGAGCGGCGCCGCCCCGGGGAGGGAGCGCGGAGCGGGAGGAGCGGGAGGCGCGGGGGGGCTCCGCCGCCGGCCCCGCGGGGATGGGGGGATGCGGAATGAGCGATGCGCGATGCGGGGCGCTGCCTGTCCCCGCCCCCCGATGTAGCCGGGGGGAGTCGGTGCGGGAGCAGCCCGGGAAAGGGGGGTCGGGGCTGAGCCGCCCCCTCCCCGCCGGGTGCGGAGCTCCGGTACCGCGGGCTCGGCTCGGAGCAGAGCGCGGAGCTGGGGACAATGGGGATGGGAGCGGTGCTCCGCAGGGGGCGGCTTCACACCCGACCCCACCCGAGGCTGATCCGGGGGTCACCAGCACAGGACCATGTCCTGCTTCCCTGGGCCCTGCTGTCCTTGAGCCCTCCCAGACTCTGTTCCCTCTCTTTTGGCACAGGTGATGCCCCCGTAGGTGGGTGATGCCCACCCTGGGTCAGGGAATGGTTTGGGTTAGAAGGGACCTTCAGGATCATCTCGTTCCAACTCCTGCCATGGGACCCCTTCCACGCTGCTCCAAGCCCCATCCAACAGGGCCTTGGACAGCTCCAGGGATGGGGTGGCCACAGCTTCTCTGGGCAACATGAGCCACCATGGCACAGGTGATGCCCACCATGGCACAGACAGCCCCCAAAAATGCTGCTCCTCAATGTGTGCAGGACATGTGGCTTCCCCTGTGGCTCATGAATGGTGGGAACGTTCAGGCCAACCCAGGGAATGCCAGATGAGGCAAGCATATCACGGGGGCTTCCCTTCAGGTGCCTTAAATTTGGCAACACTTTCAGCAAGTGATGCCGGAGCTGGGCACCAGGAGCTCCCAGGCACCCCCAGCCTGGGGGACAGTGACAGCTTTCCAGGAGGAAGGCGAGGGGTTGGCACTGTGCTCCCTCTTGGAGCATCCCTGCACACACTTCATCTTCCCGGATTTCCTTCTGTGCCCACCAAGGCCAAGCAGGGATGTTTAACACCGGCCAGGATTTGCTTTGGCACTTCCGTGTCTCTCGGCTGGGTGCCAGGTCCCTTGGCTCCTGCACTGTCACTTTAAAGGGACCCACAGAGGTGGGGCTGCCCCACCTCCGAGGGGGACAAGGACTGTTCCCACACATCAGCTGTGCCCCCCGCTGGACCGAGCCGTGCCACTGCCCCCCGAGGCCGCAGGGAGCGGGGAGGGCCGGGGAGCCATCGGCTCTGACTCACGGATGGCTCCGCTCCGCTCGCGCTGAGGATGCAGAGCAATTAAGGCTTTTCATGAATGACTTTAAGGCAAGAGGCTGAATCACACTCTGCTTTAATTTGTGCCACTGTCACCCTCTTCCCGCCCGGCAGCTGCGCACGGGCACGGCCAGCCCCGGGCAGGGCGGCGGGGGCGGCTGCGGCTCCCGGGGCCGCTCCCTCCATCCCCCTCCGCTCGGGTCCTGCCACAGCTCCCGGCTCCTGCGGCTGGGACGCTCCAAGGGTGGGTGATTCCCAGCGGGGTGGAGGCATCGGAACGGCGCTGGGAGGAGAAATGCCGGAGCGCAGTGCCCGGCCAGCCGGGCTGGGCTGGGTGCGGGCTGGCGCTGCTCGGAGCGGCCGCTGCGGGGCTGGCACGGGGCTGGCACGGGGCAGGAGAGTCTCTGAGCAGTGGAGGTGCGGGAAAGAGGGAAAGCGGGGAGATGGGCAGAGCTGGGCTGCGCTCGGTGTCACCGCAGCAGCACACGGGCGCAGCCGCCCGCCCCCTCCATGGGCCGCTAGGGATGGGGTGGCTCCAGCCTCGCCCCTCTCCCCCCGTGTCCCCTGCCTGTCCTTGCGGTGCCGTCCTGGCTCCGCAGCCTCCCGCTCGCGGCTCCTCCGAGCTCTCTGTCAGCTCTCTCCCTATTTATAGCTCGGGGCTGTTTCTAGGTCAGGCGGGAGGTGCCGGTGCCCGGGGAGCCAGCCCGGGGACCGCGGGGAGGCTGCAGGGACACTGTCACACGCCCCACACGTGGGTCAGCCCCCAGTGTCACCATCCTGGTGCTGTGCCCTGGGTACACAGGGGCTGAGCTGGCACTGCGACCAGCTGGGCCTGGCAGGGCTTCGTGGCATGCCGTGGGACTCTGTGGGGCTTGGCAGGGCTTTGTGGGACCCCACGGGATTCAGCAGGTCCTCATGGGACTTTGCAGGGCTCAGCAGAGCTCTTTGGGACTCCGTGGGGCTCTCTGGGACTCCACGGGGCTCTGTGGAGCTCTGTGGGCTCCATGGGGCTCAGCGGGGCTGTGTGGGGCTCAGTGGGACTCAGCAGGGCTCCATGTGACCCCAGGGGGTTCCACGGGGCTCCATGGGAGCAGTCAGGTCCCTCTGGGGCGTCCCTGCCCCTCGGTGGCACATGGGTGACACGCACACTGAGCCATAGTAACACCAGTTGTACCAGGGAGCGCCCGCACTGAGCTCGTGGCCTTCAAAGCACTCCCGGAATATTAATAACTAATTAAGATTAACGAGATGAAAGGAGCCAGATCAAACATGTTTATCACCTCGTGCAATCCCAAACCGTGCGAAGAGCCCCCGCCTCCCCAAGGGACCACGAGTGCCCCTGGGATTTATGCTCGGAAAGGGAACATCCGGCTCGTGCACACCGTGGGATGTGCTTGGACAGGGTGGGCAGCGGGAAATGACCTGGAAAGCCCAAAATATTCCCAGCGTGCCGAATCCCCTCGGAATTTAGCGTGAAGGTCGCTTGTCCCTTCGCCATGGCTCGGCCAGAGCGGGAGCCAAGGGGCTGAGCCCCACACGGCCGCGGGCCGGGGTCCCACGGCCACCCGCGCCTGTCGCGCTCCGGTGACAGGAGCCAAAGCTGCCGGGGATGCTGCGGGGATGCTGGGAAGGAGCAGCGGAGGGAAGGAGGGAGGGAAGGCGGGAGCGGAGCACGCCGGGAGCCGCAGCCCGGGCGGGGGGACCCGCTCCCCCGGGGGCTCCGGGTGTCCCGCCCGCGGGGCCAGCAGCCCCCGCCCAGCCCGGGGGCACCGCCCGTGCCGGGGGCGCCGGGTGTCCCCTCGGTCTCTGGGGACAGAGCCCACCCACGGGGATTCCCAGGGGAAAGGGGTGCCGGAGCTGCCCGGGGCGAGGGCTCGGAGCCCCCAGCTCGGTGTCCCCCCGTGCGCGAGCTGCCACCCCAGGCGGTGACAGCCGGGGGGATTCCCGGGGGCTGCCCTCAAGGTCAGGGAGGGGCCGCGGCCCGGAGCCGTGGGACAGCCCCGGCGGTGATGGGCACACGCCGAGCCCCTGCCAGGGGGTCCGACCCTCGGGGGGCTGCCCCGGCCCGGAGCCCGTCCCGTGCTCCCGGGGCTGCGAGGGACCGAGCGCGGCGGACACAGCGTCCCAAGGGATGGATCCCGGGCCGGGCCGGGGCAGCACCGGCCGCAGGCGGGACCTTGGGAATGGCGCTGGCCCCGGAGCACGGTGACGGCTGTTCAGCCACCGGGACGGAACGGGAACGCAGGGGCTCTTTGGGATGGGCGGAAGAAGCACAACGGGTTTCTTCGAGGGGAAGGAGGGGCTGAGCTGGGGGCACGGGCAGAGCCACGGGGCCCGTCCTGGCACCCCCAGTACCCCGGTACCCCACAGCACCCGGCACCGCCCGGCCGCCGCCTCCGCTCGCTGCCCGTTCTCCTGGCACCATCTAGAGGCTGCGGGAACGGGCACGGGGGGACGGACACGCGGGGACGGGGGGAGAGACACGGGGGGACGGGCGCCGTGAACAGACACGGGCTGACATAGGTGAAAAGACATGGGGACAGACACGAGAGGACAGACATGGGGGAACAGACACGGGGGGACAAACATGATGGGGGGACAAACATGATGGGGCAAACACGTGGGGACAGACATGGAGGACAGACACACTGCCACAGCACCCACGCGTGGGGCCCAGCACCGCCCCTGGCACTGGGGACAGGGTCGGGGAGTGTCAGGGGCGGTGACAGAGCAGGGAGCACCTCTGGCAGCACCTCCTGTCACCCCGGGGAGCCCACTCCGGTGGGGCTCTGCTGGAGGTGACAGGCGATGGCAGCTGTGAGCCCGTGGGATGGAGACAGACCCGGGGACAAGCTGGTGACAACCAGGGGGGTGCTCAGGAACGGGACACAGCCCACCCCCAGTGCAGCCCACCTTGAAGCCGGGCAGCACAGGGAGAAGCCTCTGGCACAAGCCATGGGTGTCCATCCCTCGCTGTGCCCCGAGCAGGGAGGGGCGGTCCCTGCAGCCACCACACGGGACCCTGGGCCACCAGACTGCCACCCCAGGTGCTCCCTGCCTGGCTGAGGATGCCAGGCTCATGCCACCTGTGGCCTGACACAGGCTGGGTGCCGCTGGTCAGCTCTGAGCTGGGCTGTGGGACAGGAGCCCTAGGAGTTCTGTGCACGGCCCTGGCCAGCAGCACCCACAGCCAGGCCCTCCCGACCCCTGTTCCCCACCTGGGCACTGACTCACAGGAACTGAGGCTCCAAACCCTCATTATTTACACCAAAACAAACCCCACAGCTTCCTGCCACCCATCAGGAAGGCCAGACTGCCTGGACTGATCCAGCTGATGGCCCTGGGGCCCCCAGACCTCGCTGGGGACAGCCAGTGCCTGGAGGGAGCAGGCAGTGGCTGTGCTCGGGGCCGGCAGCGTGGGACAGGAGCCGGCAGTGGCTCAGTGCCACCGAGGAGCAGTTGGGCACAACATGTGCCAGCACTCGCGCCTCGCATCCTGCCGGCTGCCCGGCTCATTCCGGCTCCGCACATTCTCCTTGGCTGTCGCTCAGCAGCGCCGATGGGAGAGGAGATTTCGGGAAAGGGGGAGGCGAGCGCCGGTGCTGCTGCCCAGAGGGACGAGCCTCGGGGAGCCTGAGGCTCTCCTTGCGGACCCCCCACCTGCACTGGGCCCCGGGCCCGGCCAGGCAGGAGGAGCAGAGACTGCCCAGGCCCTGCTCAGGTGAGCGGGGACGGCTGGGACGGCTCCGGGATGGATCGGGGGCGGTTCTGGGATGGCTCCGGGAGGCCCTGGGGTGCACACGCTGCTGCCCACAGCCCCACTGCTCCCATGGGCACAGCAGCACCGCTGAGCTGACACGGCACGGCACGGCACGGCACGGGATGCCCAGCGGGTTCCCTGCTGCCAGGGAAGCACATCCCGGGAGGACACACAGCACCGGCTCCGGGCTCCTCTGCCGGGAGAGGACGCCCCCGCTCCCGAGGAAAGTTTGGCACGGCCCGGCTCGGTGCCCGCTCCGTGCCGTGTCCTCCCCGCGTTCACGGCGTGTCCCAGCAGCGCTGTGCCCCCGCCGGGGCTGTCCCGGGCTGGCACTGACCTGTGCAGGTGCAGGGGCTGCAGCTCCTCTTTCTGGAAGCAGACGAAGCAGAAGGAATCCATGGCTCAGGTCCGGTGGCCACCGCGCCCGGGCGAGGGCGACCGCAGGGCGAGCAGTGCCGGAGGGGGGTTGGCATCTTCCTCGCCGTGCCGGCGGTGCCCGGAGGCTCACGCTGGCCCTCCCGGGGCCATGGTGCCGGCGAGCCCGTCACACGGCCGGGCTGAGCGCCGGGACCGGCCGCTCCCCGGGCACGGAGGCGGCTCCGGGCTGTGCCGCGTCCCGCGCCGCCCTCACGGTGATGCCCAGAGCCACCCCGGCACCCATGGCGCTGCCCGGCCGGCGGCACTGCCAGCCTCAGCGGGTGCGAGCAGGGACCTGGGCTGGCATCAGCGGCACCAGGGCTCCGGCAGGCTGGGCCGAGGCACCGGCCGAGCCCTGCGGGGCTTCAGAGGCCGCGGGAAGCGGCTGCCCCTCGGCACCGGACAGCGGCCGTGCCGCGGGGAGGGGAATGTCCCCTGCAGCAGGTGGGGTCCGGCGGGCTCTGACAGGACCCAGCGCGGTCTGGAAGGGTCTGGAAGGGTCCGGCAGGGCCCGGCAGCCGAACACACCGACGGAGGGGGAAAGTTGTGCCGTCGTGGAGCGGCGGCTCCGCGGGGCTCGTCTCACCGGCACAGCAGCCGCTCGCTCTGACAGCTAAAGCAGCGTGCGGGTATTAATAGCTCCCGACTCCCGCGGCGAGGCTGGAAATTAACTCCTCCAATGCCGTCTGCCCGTGCTCCAGCCGCCCTCTCCCGGTGCCCGCTGCTGCCTCCGGGCTCGCCAGCACGGGCTGAGACCGGGCAAACCCAGCCCGCCCGCCCGGGGCACCGCGGGCCACTGGGGAGCCCGTGCTGTGTCCCCCCGACATCCCCAGGCTCTGGCCAGCCCTGGCACGGGGGACGTGGCACAAGCAGGGGGAAATCTCTTAGCCCCGGTGCTCGTGGGTGGCCCGTGCCTGCTGGCGGTGGCAGAGGTGCCCTTGGGAGCCGCCCCTGGGTGTTCCCCCTGCATGGGCACGGTGGGACAGGGCACAGCACGGGAGCCCCAGGGTGCCTGCTGAGGGGTGTCCCTGCCCCACTGCAGTGTCCCTTTGCCCCCTGATGAGTGCCCCTGTGTCCCCTGATGAGTGTTCCTGCCCTGTGTCCCTTTGCCCCCACATGAGTGTCCCTGTCCCAAAATGGACCGATGCTGTGGGCAGTGTCCAGCTGTTCCATGGGGATACACCAGGCCAGGCTGGGTCAGGACCCCCAAAGTCACACAGCCCTGATGTGTCGCTGTTCCCCATCCTTTGGGACCAACACGCGTCCCCCAGGTCCTTGGGACCGAATCCTTGTTGGCCCCAGCCTGTACCCAGTGTCCTGGGCCAGGAGCAAAAGCCACGTCCTTGGGAAGGTGAGCAGGAGAACAGGAAGAGGCTTCCCCAGCCTGGCCTTGGGCTTCGTCATCTCTCCCTGAATTATTCAGTGAGTGGCTCTGCCTGTGGCGTCTGCTCCAGCCACACCCCTGCTAATGGCAGAAATCGATGGCTTTTGAATTCCTCATGGCCAGAAAGCTCCTGGCTGTGCTACTCTGGGCCCTGTCCTCCCAGGAGACTCTGATGATCCCAATTTTGTCTCACAGAATCTTGGAATCTCAGAATGGTTTGGGTTGGAAGAAACTTAAAAGCTTGTCTCCTCCTACCCCAGCCCCTGCCATGGCAGGGACACCTTCCACTGTCCCAGGCTGCTCCAAGCCCCATCCAGCCTGGCCTTGGGCACTGCCAGGGATCCCGGGGCAGCCACAACTGCTCTGGGCACCCTGTGCCAGGGCCTGCCCCCCCTCACAGGGAACAATTCCTTCCCAATATCCCATCCATCCCTGCTCTCTGGCAGTGGGAAGCCATTCCCTGTGTCCTGCCCCTCCATGCCTTGTCCCCAGTCCCTCTCCAGCTCTCCTGGAGCCCCTTTAGGCCCTGCAAGGGGCTCTGAGGTGTCCCTCGAGCCTTCTCCCCTCCGGGGGAGCACCCCCAGCTCTGCCAGCCTGGCTCCCCTGGGGCTGTGCAGGGTGTTTGCAAAGACCCTCTGTCCATGCTGGTCCTTGGGTGTTGGGAGAAGCAGCACCAGCATCCCCCAGGCAGCACTGGGGGAGTGCATGGGATCAGGTCCCCAGGCCCCCTGGTCCCCTGGTGCCAGGGCCTGGCATCCACCCAGGCACCCACTCACCAGGAACATGCTGCAGGAGCAACAAAAATGTTAAAGTTTAATGCCTTAGATAATGGGCTGAGCAGAGTGGAGCAGAAACCTGGAGAAAAAAGGAAGAGGATGAGAGTGCCCAGTGTCTCATGGCTTCCCCCTGTACCCTCTGCTTCCTGGAAAAAGAGGACACCCCTCTTGGCTTACAGGACACTCCTGCCTCACAAAATAAAATCCACCACAATGTTGGACCAAGGGGCCAGTCACAAATCTGTGTGGCTGCTGGTGGAGCCCCACAGGAGCTCCTGGTGAGGGACAGACCCTCAGGATGAGACCCTGCCCATGGGAACCCAGGTTCCATCATCCCTCTCCAGCACCACCTGCAGCTCTGCTGGTGTGTCCTGAGTTGGAAGGTGTGGCTGGGGGGTGGATTCTGTTCCCAGCTGTCAGAGCTGGGCAGTTCTCTGCTCTTCATGGGGCAGTTTTCTTTATCTCTCCCACAGCCCATCCTCCCTCCAGGAGATCTCTGCTGTCCATGGCCACTGAGTGTCCCTGCTGGGCTGATCAAATTCCAGCATCCCATGGGGAGATGCTCCGCCCAGGGGAGGAGCCAAGCATTCCTACCTGGATACAATCTGAGCCTGGAACAGCACAGCAGCCTTTGCCCACTGCATTCCCAGAGGGAGAGCAGGCCCATCTCCAGCAGCCCTGGAGCTCCAGAGGAAAACTCCAGCCTTGTGCAGGATCCCTGCTCCAGCAGAAGCACAGCTGGCACTGCAGGAGGGCTGAGCCCCCCTGGGATGGGACTGTGCCACCATCCTGACACATAGGGGGACAGGGCATGTTCTGACTCTGGCAGTGGTTTGTTTTCTTTTTTTGGACTATTGCATTTGTATTTTTAATTTTCCTAGTAAAGAACTGTTACTGCTACTCCCATATCTTTGACCAAGAGCCTCTTAATTTCAAAATTACAATAATTCAGAGGGAGGGGGTTTACATTTTCCATGTTAGGGGAGGCTCCTGCCTTCCTGGCTTTTCAGATCAAGGCATGGTGTCCCCCAGAGCCGTGGGATGCTGAGAGCAGGGAGAGGGACAGAAGGGCAGCTCAGGACCCCCTGCTGTGCTGTCTGGGTGGATTTGAGATCAGGGAAGAAGGCTGGGACAGACTGAACTTGGTGTAGGTTCAAAAGAAGCCACAGCCTGAACGAGTCCTTTCTCCCCACCTGCAAGAGAGCAGAGGGAGAGACGTGCCCTGGTTCCAGCTGCTCCTTGCCTCTGGAGCTGCTGGGAGGGCTGGGTTGAATTTCCAGGGCTCTCTTTCAATACTCTCCAGCCATCAGACCCACAAAACCTGGCTGGAGCTGGGTTTGCTGTGCTCCCCTCCAAGAGTCCTTTGGGGACCTGCCCAGTCCCCGTGGGCTTGTTCAGCCCCAGGCTGGGAGCAGCCACCCTCCAGAGGGCATTGGGAAGCCATTCCCAGGGGTGGGATCAGTGCCAGAAGCCCAGAACAGTCCCAGATGAATGGCAGGAGCACCTGGCCAGGACCAGCAGTGGCCACAAAGCCACAGAGGTCCCTCAGCCACCACGGCCACCCCGAGCAGTGTGCCCAGCTGAGCACCCTGCACCCCTGGGACACCCCAGCAGGACCCAGCCCCATCCCAGGGAACAGCTCCCTGTCCCCAGGCTCTGCTGGGTTCATGTCATTAATTATCCACTTCTGTACTTTCCTCAGGAATTTGGACTCAGGAATTTTTACCTGCTGGGTTTTTACTGCTTGCTAAATAAGCAAATTCCTTGCCAAGGAACTTGGGAGCCATGGGGAGCCGTGGGGCTTTGTGGACAAAACTTTTCCAGGCTGCTTGATTGGACTTATAAAACACAGTTTAACCCTTTTCATCAAATCGCTTTGCATGAGGTGGCAGGGCAGTAAAATGCTCATTTCTCCGTTTCATTCCCAATGAGCTGCAGCTCGGTTTGTGGCAGGAACAATAAAGGAGATGGGAGCAGAGGGGAGGGATGTGAGGGGAAGCACAGCCAGCTGTGTGAGGCTCAGACTCACCCTGAGGGCAAAACCCAAACGCTGCAAAATGGGAACAGAGCAATTAAATGAGATGAGTATTTGAACGTAGGATTGAAGGGGCTGGAATCAAGGCTGGAGCAGTGCAGGAGGCTTGGAGAACAGGCATTTCAGTGGCTGCTTGCAATAAAAATTGAGAGATAAACCATGTGGTAACAAATTATTTTCACAAATCCTGTTCCCTTCATCTCCCCGAACAGCTGTTCAGCTCCATGGCATTTCAATTCCTTCTGTGTTTTTAAAACATAAAGTTAGCAAATAAATTCAGAAAGAAGGTGGATGGCTTCTCCAGCCTGGGGGCAGGTCCAGGTGCAGTCCAAGCCCTGCTGCTCCCTCTTCAGGGATGGAAGAGCCCCACATTGAAGTGAGGGCTGGTACAGTCACTGGTTTGGGCGGCTGCTCATTTTCTTGGAGAAATGGTGCTTCCAACAATGGGAAAAGCAGGCCTGGGGCCTGGCATGGCTGCATTCCCAGGACAGGCTCCTCCTCATGCTCCAGTGATGCTGGAGGCTGATGGGGAATTCCCACCTTGTCTTTTCTTGGATCAACAACAACAGGAGGTCCCTGACAGGGCCATGTGAGCCCTGGGGTTTCCTGTGTGAGACCAAGGACACCAGGGACACCTGGATGTGTCTAAAGGGGGCCTGGAAGGAAGATGGACACAGACCTTTAATAAGGGCCTAGAGAGCCAGGACACAGGGAATGGCTTCCCCCTGCCAGAGGGCAGGGCTGGATGGGATATTGGGAAGGAATTGTTCCCTGTGAGGGTGGGCAGGCCCTGGCACAGGGTGCCCAGAGCAGCTGTGGCTGCCCCTGGATCCCTGGCAGTGCCCAAGGCCAGGCTGGACAGGGCTTGGAGCACCCTGGGATAGTGGGAGCTGTCCCTGCCTGTGGTAGGGGGGTGGAAGGAGATGAGTTTTAATGTACCTTGAACCCAAACCTTTCCATGCCTTATGATTCCTTTACCTTGGGACAGATGTTTCTAAATCAAAGGCTTGCAAAAGTCAGCCTCACATCCCTGTTCCACATCCTTGGCCTTTGCAGGGACACATGGGATAGAGAAGTCTCCCTGTAGGGATGCAGGAGATTGGCAGGAGGTTCCTTCTTTAGGTTCCCATCAGCTGCTCCCTCCCTCCCTCCTCATCCCAGGCATCTGAGCTGCTTCTCTTTCAGGGACCCCAAAAAGCCCATCCCCACTCCACGGCGGTGGGAGCAGCAGGTCCCTGGCTGGGGAGGCTCGGGAGATCCCTGTCCCTGCTGTCCCCAGCTCCTCAGAGCACGTGTCCACACAGCCCTGCCGGGATGACAAACGCTGGTAATGGGATTATCCTTTAATGATCGCCATGGCAACGAGCCCGCCCAGCTGCGCATCCCATGGGAGCCCTGCCGAGGGGCCAGCTCCAGCCCCACACGGAGGGGACACCCTCGGCTAAGCCGGGGGGTGCACAGCTCTTGGAGTGGGTTTGGAGCAGGCAGAGGAGCTTTGGAGGTGTTAGGGAGATTTTGGAGGTGTTGTAATGGCTTTGGAAGTGTGGGAGAGGTTTTGGTGGTGCTGGGAACATTGGGGAAGTTTTGGAGGGGGTTTGGAGGTGTCAGAGGAGTTCTGGAGGTGTTGGAGAGGATTTGGAGGTGTTGGAGAGATTTTGGAGTGTTGGAGAGGTTTTGGAGGCATCGGAGTGTTTTGATGGGGAAGGAAATATTGCAGAGATTTTGGAGAGGTTCTGGAGATGCTGGAGTGGTGTTTGGAAGGGTTTTGGAGGAGTTTTGGGGATTTTGGAGTGGTTTTGGAGGTGCTGGAGGGGTTTTGGAGGTGTTGGGAATGTTGAAGAGGGTTTGGAGAGGTTGCAGGTGTTTTGGAGCTTTCAGAGGGGTTTTGGAAGAGTTTATCAAAAATTCTGGAGGAGTCACAGGGGTTTGAAGGTGTTGGAGGAGTTTTGGAGGCAACAGAAGATTTTGGGGGAATTTTTCAGAAGTTTGGACGTGCTGAAGAAGCTTTGGAGATGCTGAAGATATTTTGGAAATGCAGGGAGATATTGGGAGGTGTTTGAGGGATTTTGAAGGTGGGAGATTTTAGAGGGTGTTGGAGGGACTTGGCACATTTCAGTGAGGTTTTAGAGATGTTGGAGAGATTTGGGGAAGGCTGGAGGGGTTTTGCAGGTGCTCCAGGGGTTTTGAAGGTCTTGAAGGAGTTTTGGAGATATCAGAGACATTTTGAGGGCATTGGAGAGTTTTGGGGGAGTCAGAGAAGTTTTGGAGGCATGGAGGGGTTGAAAATATCAGAGAGAATTTGCAGAGGTACTGGAGACATTGGAGAGATTTTGGAGAGTTCGGAGGGGTTTGAAAATGCTGGAGAAGTTTTGAAGAGGTCGGAGAGATTTTGGGGAGGTTGCAGGGGTTTTGGAGAGGTTCTGAAGGTGATGGAGAGGTTCTGGGAGTGTTGGAAGGGCTGAGGAGGTGTTGGAGAGGTTTTGGAGGTGATGGGGAGGTTTTGGAGGGGTTGGAGAGGTTTTGGGGGTGATGGGGAGGTTTTGGAGATGATTGAGAGGTTTTGGAGGTGAAGGGGAGGTTTTGGAGGGGTTGGAGAGGTTTTGGGGGTGATGGGGAGGTTTTGGAGATGATTGAGAGGTTTTGGAGGTGAAGGGGAGGTTTTGGAGGGGTTGGAGAGGTTTTGGGGGTGAT
This sequence comes from Onychostruthus taczanowskii, assembly GCF_017590055.1. NCBI lineage: Eukaryota > Metazoa > Chordata > Aves > Passeriformes > Passeridae > Onychostruthus > Onychostruthus taczanowskii. The sequence continues at coordinate 1,841,673 of NW_024496526.1, read as the reverse complement.
GGAGAGGTTTTGAAGGAATTGGAGAAGCTTTGGAGGGGTTAGAGGGGTTGTGGAGGTTTTGGGTGAGATGGACAGGTTTTGGAGGGGTTAGAGAAGTTTTGGAGAGGGTGAAGGGGTTGTGGAGGTGAGTGAGAGGTTTTGAAGGAATTGGAGAAGTTTTGGAGGGATTGGAGGGGCTCTGGAGGGATTGGAGGGGCTCTGGAGGGGCTGGAGGCATTGCAGGGCATTTTGGAGGTTGGGGAGGGTTGGAGGTGACGCCGAGGCAGCGTTTGGAGCCGGGGCTCTGCCTGGGGTGCCCTCCAGGATCCATGGGCACCTCTGGGCCGTGTCTCCTCAGCTGCTCCTCCCTGGGCAGTTCCAGCCCTTGCCAGGCCCAGGAGCAGCGTTCCCCCCAGGGACGAGCAGGACTGGGGCTCCTGGGCTCAGTGCTCTGCTGAGAGAGCAAAAATAAAATCCTCCATGACGGAAAATCCTCCTGGAGACCCACGGGGCCGCTCAGCCCCGAGCTCCAGCCCCAGCCCCACGCAGGGATCACTCCCCCTCCTCCCGGGGTTTAATCCTCTGAGGGAAGTGCCAGCCTTTGCAATGTCCCCACAGGGCTGTTGTCCCCTCTGAAGCCTCTTAAGCTGAGCCACCTCTCGTCGCTGCAGGTGCCACAGGAATTTGGGAGCCATGAGGAATGCTTTGATCTGCATCAGCCTCGCAGGTCTGGAGTTCCAGTGGGTAGGAATGTGTTTTTTGGTGATGGAGCAGCAAAATTATCTTTTGTTTCTTTAAAAAAGGCTCAAAAGTTTTTTTTTTTCTTTAATTAGGTAAAAAGACATTTCATAAGACTTTAGAAACTTTACTTTAAAGATAGCTAATTAGATAAAAGTGAAAATTTTTTAAAAGTAATTTATTAGACAAAGAAGAGAACAAAGAAACTAATGGTTTTTGTGACATGTTTTACTAAGAGTAAGAACTTTTCACCTTAGTTCAGTTTTCTGTAAAAAACTTTATTATTTTGCCTTTTATTGAAACTTTTCTGTTTCCAACACTACCACAAAAGCCATCCTGCTAATTTTATGCCATCTGAAGTAGCTAAGCTATCTCAAGTGTAATATAGATCCCAAAAGCTCATAAAACCTAACTCAGACACCCTCATAGCACCAGTGGTTCCCAGCTCCTTGATTTTGGGGGGCAGCAGTTGGGGCCTGGGTTTCAATGTTGTGATTAATGTTTTCCTAACATTAATCCCCCAGATTAATGATCTGGGATGTCCTCGCTCCTGGCCAGGTCAGGCAGTGGAAAAGTGATGGAAAAGTGATGGAAAGCAATGGAAAAGCGGCCACAAGGAGCTCCAGGCTGAGGCAACCCCAGGACATGGAACATCCAGAGGATTCCCTGCCATGGAGCTTTGCTGTCCTTGCTGGGGAGGGCTGGAAGGGCTGGGGGGTTTGCCTCTCCCTGGTTTGCTTAATTGCTTAATTACTTAATTAGTTGCACGGGCACAAAGCCAGGAGCCACATCCAGAGCGCTGGGAGCTCTTCCTGGGGCAGGAGCCAGGAGGCAGCCTTGGGGGATGGCGGGGGTCGAGGCGCAGGGCTGGATCCAGGGACAGCTCCGGCTCCAGCTGCAGGATCAGGGCCAGGCCTGGGTCCATCCCCCTCCCTATTCCTAACCCCAATCCCATCCCATCCTATCCTATCCCCAATCCCATCCCATCTCCAATCCCACCACATCCCATCCCATCCCCAATCCATTCCAATCCCAATCCCCCTCCCCAATCCCAATCATCTCCAATCCCACCACATCCTATGCCATCTCCAATCCATTCCAATCCCAATCCCCCTCCCCAATCCCAATCCCACCAAGCCCCGCCCACACCAGGCGTGCCCAGTCATAGCCACGCCCACCACGGTCCAGCCCAATCGCCTCCTATTTCCTGCCGCGCGGGAAAGATCCCTCAGAGCATGCGCAGTGCTGCGGGGGTGGGGCCAGGCGGAGCTCCGGGCGTGCCCTTCCCTCAGCGCCCGGCAAAGGGCCGCGCCCTTCTCCAAGATGGCGGCGGGCAGGTCTCCGTGGCGAGTTGCGCATGCGCACAACCGTTGCCCGGCTCTGATTGGCCGCCGGCGCCGGTGAGCGCTTCCGGTGGGAGGGCGGGGCGGGCCCGGGATGCGCCTGGCGTAGCCCCGGCACCGACACCGGCCCCGCACCGCGCGGGCCGCGC